>NC_142164.1:109583169-109888361 GCF_024610735.1 Ursus americanus
AGAATGCCACTAAAACAATGAAAAAAAAGTTTTTTTAAGTCACAAACATACAAGAACAAGAAAAACAAAAGGGAAGGAGTAATACCAATACAATTTGCAAGCAGGAAAGCAAACTGATGAATGGTAAATGACTCAGCAAATCCAAGCAAAATAAATGTGGGCATTCTACCAGTTGCTCCATTGCTACATGGTGGGGTCTGTCCGTGAAGTGACCCAAATACCCCTTTATTCAAGGGTCCTGCATCTGTAAACTGACTTAGTCTTGGCATTGATTGAGAGGCTGTGACTTTTGAAGCTCTGTTTTCATGATTCTTCAGACTTCTTTTCACTCGAGCTAGAACATTTTCACTCATACAGATCAAGTATAGAAAACTAAACCTAAGCTAAGCATAGCGACAAAACAACCTGATTTTACACAGAAGAGTCCCTGAAAGACTCAAGCTGGCAGCGCCAGATACCCACGTAAGTGGAAGAGGGGAGGAGGACGGCTACAGTAAGTGTTGGTTTAAAGTCTGCTTCAGAAGCAATTAGCTCCCCAGCTTCTGCCTGCTACCAGGGCAGAATACTGAAGATTTATTCCTTGAAAAGGTAAAACACAGGGCCTCTTGATTAGCAGTACAGAGATGCAGTTGAGGACAAGATACTGGACTGGAACTAAGGAGAGCAAATGAATATCCTAGATACTGAGACCCACAGCCCTCTTTCTCCAGTGAACCAGGTCTTTCCTCCATGTAGGAGACCAAAAAAAATCTCTCTGGAAATTCTATCAGATTAAAAAGAAAGCACCAAGATACTGCCTTGGGAGGATCCCCAACTATACAGCCCAACCAGACTGTTGAAGACTGAAGTTCAAAGTCGACAAGCCCCACAACATGCTATACACTTCTAGTCAACATTTGCATCCTCTTCCTAAATATAAGCAAAGGACCATCAGATATTGAAGGAAAGCATCTAATAAGAAATACATAACAGTAAAATAGAAAAGTATTCAGGAAGAAGAAAAATACTACCATTAATAAAAGATATTACAACAATGAAATAAGAATAGGATACCTTTAAAAAGAAACAATCAGAGAACAAAAAATGAACTCTTGGTTATTAAACAACAGTTTGAAAACTTAAAATTAAGAAAGTCTCCAGAAATGGACAAAAATACAAAAGTAAAGAAGAGAAAGGACAGAAAACAGAAGAGAAAATATTAAAGAATCAGAGAACCAACAAGCTAAGAGTTCCAATGTCTGAAAAGTATTAGCAAGCAAGAACAGAGAAAATGAGCAGGGGAGGGAGGGGGAAGAAACATGGAGAAAATACAACTATAACAAAAACCAAGAAAATCCTCAGAACTGAAGAATATGGGTTTCCAAATTAAAAAGGCTTACCAAGAAGAGAGAACAGTGTATGAAAATGATCTACACCAAAGCAAACAGGGGAGAAAAACAAGAAATAAAACACAAAACAAAAACAAGTTCACATATAAAGATTCATAAAACAGAATGAAGTTTGACATTTTAAAAAATAATCTTTTTTATTATATGGTAAGAGTGACTTTTTTTTAGTGTACAGTTCTACAAATTTCAATACATGTATATGTTTGTGTAACTGCCACCACAAAGAAGATACATTACAGTTCCAACAACCAAAAAGCTCCCTGGTACAACTCACTGATCTACAAAACTTCACCTTCATGCACCACCCCTGGCAACTACCGGTCTGTTTCCCAGCACTATAGTTTCGTCTTTTCAAGAATGTCAAATAAAAGGGATCAAATAGTATAAAACCTTTCGACCCTGGCTTGCCTCACTCAGCGTAACGTCTTTGAGCTTCATCCAAGTTGTGTGTTCACTACTTTTACTGCTGAGTGCTATTTCATTGTGTGAATGTACCACACTTGACCTATTCATCCTTTGAAGTACACCTGGGCTGTTTCCAGGTTTGGGCCATCACGTAAAACTGTTATGAACATTCATGTACAGATTTTTGAGTGAACACAAGTTTTCACTTCACTGGTGGATACCCAGGAGTAGGACTGCTGGGTCACATGGTCAGTGTATATACAACTTCCTAAGAAACTGCCAAATGATTTTTCAGAGTGGGGTACCATTTTGCATTCCTATCAGTGCATGAGAGTCCCAGTTGCCAGCACTTGGTGGTGTCATTATTTTCTGCCTTAGCAATTCTAATGTGTGTTTAGTGGCACACAATCATAGTTTTAATTTGCATTTCCCTATGGCTAATGATGCTGAGTATCTTCTCATGTATTCATTTGCCATCCTTATATCCTCTTCGGTGAAGTGTCTGTTCAAGTCTTTCGCCCATTTTTAAGCGGAGTTTTTGGAGTTTTGAGAGTCCTTGAGTTTGAGGAGTTCTTTATATAATCTGGATACAAGTCCTTTGTCAAATATGTGGGTTGCAAATATTTTCTCCCAGTCTGTAGCTTGTCTCTTAATTCTCCTGACAGTATTTTAGGCAGAGCAAAAGTTTTTAATTTTGATGAAGTACAATTTAATTTTTCTGTTCTAGGTTATGCTTTTGGCATCATTTCTAACATTAGGACATGCAGATTTTTTTCCTATCTTTTCTTCCGTAAGTTTTATACCTTTATGTTTTATGTTTGCATCTATGAACCACTTCAAGTTAATCTTTGTATAAGGACTGAGGTTTCCATCGAGGTTCTTTTTTTTTTTTTCCCCCACATGTGGAGGACCCATTGTTAGGAAACAATTGCTGAAAAGACTATCCCCTTTCTCAATGAATTGATGTTGCACCTAAATCAAAAATGGAATGGTTATATTCATGTAGTCTACTTCACAACCCTCTATCTTGCTCCACTGACCTATGCATCAATCCCTCCCCCAAATCCATACTGTCTTGATTACTGAGGCCTGATACTAGAGTGATTCGTCCAACTTTGTTCTTCTTTCCCAAATTTGTTTTAGCTACTCAAGTTCCTTGGCCCTTACATAAAAATTATCAGAGTAGCTGATCTATACCTATAAAAAGTCCTGCTGGCACTGTGATTGGCATTGTAGCTAATCTATAGATCACTTTAGAGAAAAATAACATAACTACTATGTTAAATCTTCCAATCCACAAAAAGTGAATGTGTCTCTCCATTTATTTAGGTCTTGGATTTCTTTTAGTAGCACTTCATAGTTTTCAATATTCACAGCCTATGTGTTTTGATGAATTTATACCTAAGTTTTTCATTTGGAGGAGGGTGGCAAGATATTGTGCATGGCAGTGTTTTTCATATTTCTGTTGCGAATTGTTCACTGTTTACATAAAAGAATATGATTGGTTTTTGTGTGTTGATCTTGTATTCTGTAACCTTCATAAACTCAATTAGACAATGAAAATTTAAAAACCAATTCAATTTGCAATAGTGTCACAAAAAATTAGGAATAAATTTAACAAAACACATGGAATATGTGTACACTCTGAACTGCTAATAGAAATTTCACAAGATATAAATAATTAGAAAGATGTACTCTACTAGCAGATTGGGAGACTCAACACTGTTTAGATTTTGATCCTCCTTAAACTGATCTATAGATTCAAACAAATCCAATCATAGTCCTAGCAGGCTATTTTGTAGCAAATGACACATTGATTCAAAATTTATATGAAACAAAGGGCCCAGGATATCCAAAGGAATCTTGAAAAAGAAGAACACGTTGAACAATATATACTACCTGATTTTCTTACTATAAAGTAAGATTGTGTGGTACTGGTGTAAGAATCAACAAACAGATTAATGGAACAGAGTAAGAACTCAGGAGCACCTGGGTGGCTTAGTCGGTTAAGCATCTGACTCTTGATTTTGGCTCAGGTCATGATTTTGGGGTTGTGAGATTGAGCCCCATGTCCAGGCCTGTGCTCTCTGTGGAGTCTGCTTGAGATTCTCTCTCTCCCTCTGCCCCTCCCTCACTGGCACGCTCTCTCTCTCTCTCTCTCAAAAAAAAAAAAAAAAAGAATAAGAACCCAGAAATAAATCTATACTTAATATGGTCACTAGACTTTTGACAAGGGGACCAAAGTAATCCAAGAAGGAAAAGAAACTCTTTTCAACAAACGGTGCTAGATTAGATACTGATATGAGAAAAAAATAAACCTTGACCCTAATCTCAAACCATATGCAAAACTTAATTCAAGGTGGATCACAGACATTGGTGCAGCCACTATGGAAACCACTACGAAAGTTCATCAAAAAAATGAAAAAATTACCAGGAGTGACATCAGCATCATGGCTGTGTAAGACATCCCTTGTCCATGTCTGCCTGCCAACAACAACAATGCCAAAAAAAAAAAAAAATCTGGCTTTCATTCCTGGGCAAAGTGCCTTTGTGGGAGCTGTGGGATCCAGCACCATACATACACTAAGAGATCCAGGAGGAGTCTCACCCAGCATGTATTAGGGTAATAGGCACACAGGCCTCAGTCCCAGCTTGGAACCCTGCACTGTCCTCTGAACCAGCTCTAGACCCCCTTAGCCACCATTTGGGAGTCTATGGAAAACATGTTTTAGACAATCACCCATGGATGACAGAGACTTGGTGGAAGTCTTAAATTTCCAGCACAGAAGTTCTAGCACAGGGGCGCCTGGGTGGCACAGCGGTTAAAGCGTCTGCCTTCGGCTCAGGGCGTGATCCCGGCGTTCCGGGTTCGAGCCCCACGTCAGGCTCCTCCTCTATGAGCCTGCTTCTTCCTCTCCCACTCCCCCTGCTTGTGTTCCCTCTCTCACTGGCTGTCTCTATCTCTGTCAAATAAATAAATAAAGAAATCTTTAAAAAAAAAAAAAAAAGAAGTTCTAGCACAATGCTAGAGCCAAAAAAAAAAATTAAAATTAAAATTAAAAAAAAATAGTTTGGATGCACTGGAGGGAATAAGAGGAACTGTACAATTTTACTCCCATCACCCTCCTCCACAAGGTAGTACAGCTTAGGGCCAAGAGAAATCTTCTCAGCCCATGATTTCTCCCATGGGGGAAACAGGAGTGTGTGAGTACACACCCAGCTTCCCCAGCTGTGTGGGACACTGCCAAAGAGGCTCACATCTCTCTTGCCCTGTCCAGGGTACTAAATTATGAACTGCATGACCAAGAGACAAAAGTAGCTGGGAGAGTGGCAGATAGGACCCTCAAAAGGTATTAAAGGAAACATGGATCCTACTAAATGTGTTGCAGGACTCAATAAGAAGCCTACTCATGAGCTTCTGGGAATCCCCCAACTGCCCACAGGGTACCTACCAGCACACCTCTAACCTTACTCTCTCTCTCACATACACACGCGCATACACACACCCCTATCCTGTACCAGATACCTGTTCACACTCCCTTGGCAGCAAACTTTGGCAGGTGGCTGGTAAGCACATGCAGAAAGGCTGTGCTGGCTCAAATCTGTGGGTCATGGAGAGACCACAAAATTGGCTTTAATGCCACCTTTGGGAAAACAAAAGAGAGGCTGCTAACACTTGGCCTGGTGTTTTGCAGGATCAGGAGAAGGCATATAAGCTTAATAATTCTGCCACAGGAAGGAGCAAGAAATGTCAAGCAGGTACATTCATAAAAGGTCTGAGAAAACCTCAGAATCCCTAGCAGGACTGATGAAACATACTCGTCTCCTGAAGGCAGTTAATTAAGACTGCAGGAAGTGACTGCTACTTCAAATATGAAGACAGCAATGCAAAATTTCAAGGAACATGAAAAATTAAGGAAATATGACACCAACAAAATGTTGCAGTAATGTCCAGTAACCAATCCCAAAGACATGGAGATCTGTGATTTACCTGCTAAAGAACTGAAAATAGCTGTTTTAAGAAAATTCACTGAGCTACAAGAGAACACGAAAAACAAAATCAGGAAAACCACATTACACAAACAAAATAAGAAGTCTAACAAAGAGAGAGAAGTCATAAAAAAGAACCAAAGAGAAATTCTGGAGCTGAAGAATGAATGAAAGGAAAATTACAATCGAGAGCAAAAACATCAAAATGGATCAAACAGAAGAAAGAATCTATGAGACAGAAGACAGAACTTTAAAATTATACAGTCAGAAGAGAACAAAAAAAAGAAGAGTCAAAAAGAGTGAAGAAAGGCTACATTATCTATAGGGTAACATCAAAAGAAATAATATGTGATTTGCTGGACTTCCAGAAGTTGAAAAGAGACAGGGGCAGAAAACTTATTTAAATAAACAATGGCTGAGAACTTCCCAAAACTACAGACAAATATGGATCCAAGTTCATAAAGCTCATAGATTACCAAACTCAACTTAAAGAGCTCCTCTTCAAGATTCATTATAATAAAATTGTCAAAAATCAAAGAGAGACCATCTTAGAAGCAGCAAGAGAAAAGAAGTCTGTAACTTACAAGTGAACCCCCAAAGGACTTTCAGCTGATTTCACAGCAAGCACCTTACAGACAGGCCAGGATACAGTGGGATAATATATTCGAAGTGCAAAAAGAATAAAAAAGTGCCAACAAAAAACACTCTATTTGTCAAAGTAATCCTTCAGAAATGAAGAAGGATTAAACACTTTCCCAGAAAAACAAAAGCTTAGTGGGTTCATCAACATTAGACCAGCCTTGCCAGGAAAGGCAGAAAGGAGTTCTTCAAGCTGAAATGAAAGGATGCTAATCAGCAATATGAAACATAAAAAAATACAACACACTGGTAAATGTCAGTATACAGTAAGATTCAGAATACTCTAATACTGTAATATGATGGGGTGTTAACCACTTAACTCTATTACAAGGTAAAAGGACAAGAGAATTAAAAATACCTATAGCTATTTACAAATCGACCAATGTGATACATCACACATTATCAAGAGGAAGGATAAAAACCCTATGACTATCTCAATGGATGCAAAAAACACAACTGACAAAGTACAACATTCATTCATGATAAAGACTCTCAACAAAATGGGTTTAGAGGTGATATATCTCAACATAATAAAGGCCATCTAATGAAAAACCCACAGCTAACATCATGCTCAATGGTGAAAAACTGAAAGCATTACCTCTAAGATAAGGAAGAAGATGAGGATGTCTACTCTACTCTCACCACTTTTATTCAACACAGTACTGGAAATCTTAGCTGTAGCAATCAGACAAGAAAAAGAAATAAAAGGCAACTAAACCAGTAAAAATAAAGTAAAACTGCCACTGTTTGCAGATGAGCATATTAGACATAGAAGACCCTAAAGACGGCACAAAAAAAATATCAGAATAAGTGAATTCAGTTTAGTTGCAGAATACAAAATATACAGAAACCTCTTGCATTTCTAAATACTAATAATGAAGTAGCAGAAAGAGAAATTAAGAAAACAATCCCATTGACATTTGCATCAAAAAGAATAAAATAAACCAAGGAGGTGAAAGACCTATACTCTGAAAACTATAAGACATTGATGAAAGAAATTGAAGATGACAAAAACAAATGGAAAGATATTCCATGCTCATGGACTGGGGAAACAAATATTGTTAAAATGTCCATACTATCCAAAGCAATCTATAGAGTCAATGCAATCCTTATCAAAATACCAACAGCATTTTTTCACAGAACTACAACAAATAATCCTAAATTTTGCATGGAACCACAAAAGACCTCAAATAGCCAAAGCAATTTGAGAAAGAAGAACAAAGCTGGAGGTAGCACAAGCCCAGATTTCAAAATACACAAAACTGTAGTAAACAAAACCGTATGGTACTGGCACAAAAACAGATACATAGGATCAACAGAACAGAACAGAGAGCCCAGAAATAAACTCACACTTATAGGGTCAATTAATCTATGACAAAGGAGGCAAGAATATCCAATGGGAAAAAGACAGTCTCTTCAATAAATGGTGCTGGGAAAACTGGACAGCTACATGCAAAAGAATGAAATTGGACCATTTTCTTACACTATATGCAAAAATAAATTCAAAGTGGATTAAGATTAAATGTGAAATCTGAAATTATAAAACTCCTAAAAGAAAACATAGGAAGTAATCTCTTGGTAATCAGCCTTAGCAACATTAATGGATAGGTCTCCTCAGGCAAGGGAAACAAAAGCAAAAATAAACTAATAGGACTATACCAAAATAAAAAGCTTTTGCACAGCAAAGAGAACCATCAAAAAAAGGCAACCTACTGAATAAGGGAAGACATTTGCAAATGATTTATCTGATGAGGGATTAATATTCAAAATATATAAAGAACTTATACAACTCAACACCAAAAAAAAAAAAAAAACCCAATCCAATTAAAAAATGGGCAGAGGACCTAAATAGACATTTTTCCAAAGAAGACATACAAATGACCACCAGACACATGAAAAGATGTTCAACATCACTAGTTATTGGAGAAAGGCAAGTCAAAACCACAATGAGATATCACCTTACACCTGTCAAAATGGCTACTATCAAAAAGATAAGAAATAACAAGTGTTGGTGAGGATATGAAGAAAAAGGAACCCTCATGAACTGTTTGTGGGAATGTAAATTGGTGCAGCCACTATGGAAAACCGTATGAAGGTTCCTCAACAAAAGGAAAAAAATAGAACTACCATATGATCCAGTAATTCTAATATTCAGTGTTTATCCAAAGAAAATAAGAAACACTAATTCAAAAAGATATAGGCACCCCTATGTTTACTGCAGTATTATTTAAAATAGCCAAAATACAAAAGCAACCCAAGTGTCTATCAACAGATGAATGGGTTAAAAAAAAGTGATACACACACACACACACACTCACACACACACACACTGGAATATTACTCAGTCATAAAAAAGAATGAAATCCTGCCATCTGCAACAACATGGATAGCCTTAGAAGGTACAATGCTAAGTGAAATACATCAGACAGAGAATGACAAATACCATATGATTCCATTTATACATGGAATCTGAAAAATAAAACAAATGAACAAACAAAAAAACCAGACTTTTAAATACATAGAACTGAGGGATGCCAAAGAGGAGGTGAGTAGAAGGATGGGCAAAATAGGTGAAGTAGATTAAGAGGTACAAAATTCCAAACAACAATTGTTGGAGAGGATGTGGAGAAAGGGGATCCATCCTACATTGTTGGTGGGAATGCAAGTTGGTACAGCCACTCTGGAAAACAGTGTGGAGGTCCCTTAAAAAGTTAAAAATTGAGCTACCCTATGATCCAGCCATTGCACTACTAGGTGTTTACCCCCAAAGATACAGACGTAATAAAGAGAAGGGCCATATGCACCCCAATGTTCATAGCAGCAATGTCCACAATAGCTAAATCGTGGAAGGAGCCGAGATGCCCTTCAACAGATGACTGGATTAAGAAGTTGTGGTCCATATATACAATGGAATATTACTCAGCTATCAGAAAGAACGAGTTTTCAACATTTGCTACAACATGGACGGCACTGGAGGAGATAATGCTAAGTGAAATAAGTCAAGCAGAGAAAGACAACTATCATATGATTTCTATCATCTATGGAACGTAAGAACTAGGATGATCGATAGGGGAAGAAAGGGATAAAGAAAGGGGGGGTAATCAGAAGGGGGAATGAAGCATGAGAGACTATGGACTATGAGAAACAAACTGAGGGCCTCAGAGGGGAGGGGGGTGGGGGAATGGGATAGACTGGTGATGGGTAGTAAGGAGGGCACGTATTGCATGGTGCACTGGGTGTTATACACAACTAATGAATCATCGAGCCTTACATCGGAAACTGGGGATGTACTGTATGGTGACTAACATAATATAATAAAAAATCATTAAAAAAAAAGAGGTACAAAATTCCAGTTATAAAATAAATAAGTCATGGAGATGAAAAGTACCGCATAGGGAATACAGTCAATAATATTATAATAACATTATGCAGTGACAGATGGTGACTACATTTGTGGTAGTGAGTGTTGAGTAATATACAGCATTACAGAATCACTGTTATACACCTGAAACTAATGTAACATTGTATGTCAACTATACTTCAATAATAAAAAATAAATAAAAAGCAAATCAGTAGCATATGGGGAAGGAGAGTGCCAAAGGTGTTGGAGACTTGGTATTACTCCTCCTCTGCTCTGTCACATGGTAGCTAAGTGACCATGGGCCAGTCACACAGATTTCAAGGGCCTTGCTATGCCCATCTGTTGAAGGAGGGTTTCCAAGCTCCCTTAAAACTCTATGATTTAACATCCTAAAAATCAAGAACATAAAACACTAATAGGCACAATGCTAGAACGACTAGCATCCAGTTAATACCTTGAGGAAAAAAAAGTGAGATAGAACTTTTAACAGGAATTAATACAATTAAGGCAATAAAAATTACAAATATAGCTACAGCCACAATAATTTGCTACTGGATACACAATATAAAAAGAGGTAAACTGTGACATCAAAAACAAAAATGGGGGGAGTAAAAGGGTAGAGTTATTATATGCAATCAAAGTTATCAGCATAAAATAGACTGTTATAGCTATGTTTTATATAAGCCTCACAGTTAACCACAAAGCAAAAACCTACAGTAAATTCACAAAAGATAAAGAGAAGACAATCAAAGCATACCACTACAGAAAATCATCGATACACAAAAGAAGGCAATAAGTGAGGAAGAAAGGAACAAAGGAACTACAAAACAGCCAGAAAACAATAAGATGGCATTAGTAAGTCCTTACCTATCAATAATTACTTCAAATGTAAATGAATTAAATTCTCCAACCGAAAGGCATAAAGTGGCTAAAAACAAGAGCCAACAATATGTTATCTACAAGAAGCTCACTTCAGCTTTAGGGTCACACACAAGGCTCAAAGTGAAGGGATGAAAAAGAGTAATTCATGCACATGAAAACCAAGAGAGCAACGTAGCTATATTTAACTCATAAAAAAAAGACTTTCAGCCAAAAACTGTAACAAGAGGCAAAGAAGGTCATTATATAGTGGTAAAATGGTTAATTCATCAAGAAAATATAATGGCTGTAAATATATATGTACCCAACATCAGAGCACCTAAATACATTAAGCAAATAACAGATCTGAAGGGAGAAATCAATGCATATATCATCCAGACAGAAAATCAATAAAGAAATGTTGAACTTGAGCTATACTTTAGACCAAATGGACCTAAGAGACAGAAAGAACATTCCATCCAAAGCAGCAGAATACATAGTCACGTACACAAGGAACACTCTCCAGGATATATCACAATAGGTCACAAAACGAGTCCTAAAAAACTTAAGAAGATTGAAATCATACCAAGTATCTTTTCTGACCACAATGTTATGAAAGTAGAAATCAACTAATAGGAAGAAAGCTGAAAAATTCACAAATATGTAAAAATTAACACACTCCTGAACAACCAATAGGTCAAAGAAGAAATCAAAAACTATCTTGAAACAAATGAAAATGGAAACACAACATACCAAAACAAATGACCAACAGGTATGTAAAAAGATGTCCAACATCAGCAATCACCAATGTAAATCAAAACCACAATGAGAGGCACCTGGCTGGCTCAGTTGGTGGAGCATGCAACTCTTGATCTCAGGGCTGTGAGTTCAAGCCCCACGTTGGGTGTGGAGACTACTTAAAAAAAAAAAAACTACAATGAGATACCACCTCACACCTGGCTATTATCAAAAGGGTAAGAGATAAGTGTTGCCAAAAACGTGGAGAAAAGGGAATCCTTGTGCACTGCTGGTAGGAACGTAAATTGGTGCAGCCACCATGGAAACCAGCATGGAGGTTCCTCAATTTAAAAAAAAAAAACTACCATATGATGCAGCAATCCCACTTCCAGATACCCAAATGAAATAAAAATCAGGATCTCAAAGAGATATCTTCCCTCCCATGTTCACTGCAGCATTATTTACAATAGTCAAGCTATGACAACATTAGTATCTGTCTACAGATGAATGGATAAAGATGTAGTACATACATAAAATGGAGTACTATTCAGCCATAAGAAAGAAGGAAATCCTGTCATTTGTGACATGGATGGACCTGTGGGCACTATGCCAAGGGAAATAAGTCAGACAGAGAAAGGCAAATACTGTGATATCACCTGTGTGTGGAATGTAGAAAAGCCAAATTCATAGAAACAGAAAGAAAAATGGAAGTTGCCAGGAGCTGCAGGGGAAATGGAGAGATGTTAACCAAGGGTGCAAAGTTCTGGTTATAAGATGAATAAGTTCTAGGGATCTAATGTACAACATGGTGACTATACTTAGCAATACTGTATTACATACTTGAAAGTTGCCAAGAGAGTAAATCTTAAATGTTCTCACCGCGTAAAAGAATTGGTAATTATGTGAGGTGACAAAGGTATTAACAATACTATGATAATCATATTACAATATGTAAATATATCAAATCAACATGTTGTATACCTATACACAGTGTTATATGTGAATTATATCTCAATAAAGCTGAAAAAATAGAACTACCAAATATGATCCAGCATCTGGGTATATATCCAAGGAATTAAAATCAGTATCTTGAAGAGATATCTGTACTCTCATGTTCACTGTAGCATTATTTACAATAGCCAAGACATGGAAGGAACCCAAATGTCTACCAATGGACAAATGGATAAAGAAAACATATATACATACAATGGAATATTATTCAGCCTTTAAAAAGAAAGAAATTCAGCCATTTGCAACAACATAGATAAAACCTGGAGGACATTATGCTAAGGGAAATAAGCCAGACACAGAAGGACAAATGCTAAGTGACACCACTCATATGAGGAATCTTCAATAGTCAAACTCAGAAGGAGAGTATAGAATGGTGGTTGTCAGGGGCCGGTGGAAATGGGGAAATACTATTCAAAAGGTACAAAGTTTCAGTTATACAGAATGAGTAAGGCCTAGAGATCAACTATACAGCATAGTGCCTACAATTAATTATAGTGTAGTGTATAATTAAAAATTTGCCAAGAGGGTAGATCTTATGTTAAGTGTTCTTGTCACGTACACAAAATAATAATAACGATAATAATAATAATAAAAGGGGGAAGGAAACTTTTAGATGTGATGAATAGTTTTATGGCATAAGTTCTGATGATGGGTCCATGGATATATAATTATCTTTCAACTGTATGTATCACATTGCATACATTAAATACACATCCTTTTGTTTTGTGTCAATCATACCTCAATAAAGTAGTTTTAAAAAGTAACTTAAGACCTAAATGCAAAAGCTAAAACAATAATGCCTTTAAAAGAAAACATAGGAGATTATCTTCACAATTTAGATGTAGGCAGTTTCCTTATATAATAGGAAGAAAATAAGAACTATAAGAGAAAAAAAATGATAAACTAGACTTTATAAAAATGAAAAACGTCTGTTCTTGAAAAGATAGTTAAGAAAATGAAAGACTGAGCGAAAACATTTATAAAACAGGTATCTGACAAAGGACTAATAACCAAGATAATTTATAAAAAGCATCTACTTACAATGCCACGAAAAAAGACCAAAAATAATTTTTAAAATGGCCGGATATTTTGAACAGACCTTCATAAAATAAAATACATGAAAGGTAAATAATTGTAATAAAAAATGCCCAGCAAAATTAAGCATCAAGGAGCTGCAAAATAAAAACTAAATCACCACAGGATCAACTAAAATTAAAGACCATCACCAAATGTCGGCAAGGATGTGGAAGAACAGGAACTCTCACGCTCTAGTGGGAGGAGTACAAAATGCTACAACCACTTTGGGAAAAGCTCTAGCAGTTTCTTTTTTCTTTCTTTTCTTTTTTTTTTAAATTTTATTTGATGGAGAGAGCAAGAGCACACAAGCCGGGGGAGCAGCAGAGGCAGAGGGAAAAGCAAACTTAGGTACCCGAATCTCAGGTACTTTCCCAAGAGAAATGAGGACATATTTCCACACAAAGACTTATTCAAGAATGTGGTTTTCTTCAAAATAGCCAAAAACCGGCAACAGCTCACGTGTCTATTAATAGAGCTGATAACAAAACTGCGGCATAACCACTCAATGACATACTATCTGGCGGTAAAAAGGAATGGGTTACTGACCCATGCAATATCAGTGAATCTCAAAAATGTAATAATAAGTGAAATAAGCTTTACATAAAAGTATCTGTTCAAGAACACCATTTATATAAAGTTACAGAATAAACAACACTATGGCATAACAAAGTAAGAACAGTGGTTGCCTCTGTGTGGGAGGGGCAGGAATTGATAGGGAAGGACCATGAGGGAGCCAGGTAGGGTGATGGGAACGCTCTATATCTTGATAGGGGTTTGGGTTCCATAAGTATATGTATTTGTAAAAACTCAGCAAATGGCACACTTAAGATCTGTGCATTCATTGTATGTAAACTTACAACATCAGAAAAACCTATAAAAATACTGAACTCTAGTTAATGATCTGCATGTTGCAATATTTAGGGGATGCATACAGATGTCCACAATTTACTGAAAAACATGTTAAAAATAAGGTAGACTGATGAACAGAGGGGTAGATATGTGATAAAAACAAGTATAGTAAAATGTTAAAAGAGGTGGCTATAAAAGTGTTTACTGTAGGATTCTTTCAACCTTTCTTGTATGCTTAAAATGTTCATAATAAAATTTCAGGGCAAAGGGGGAGTAATAAAAGAGAAATCAAAGAAGGAAGAGATAGCACAGAATGCTAAGGAAGAAGCACCAGGAAGGGAGGGAAGCAGGGAGAAGAGGGAGGTAGTGGAAGGAACATGAAAAAAGTATAGTAGCCCAAAAGCCAGTGAGAAAAGCCATTTCAGAGGAGAAAATGGCCAATTGTGTAGAATTCTTCTGAAAAGTCAAATAACATTGAAATAGGGCCATTGGATTTGGTCGTGGGAGGGGTGTTAATGGAGGAGAGCGAAGCCACGCTGAAGTGAAGAGAGAGAAAGCTGTTGGTGAGGAAGGAGAGTAAGTGAAAACAACTCCTAAGAAACCTAGTTGGGAAAGCTGCAGTTGAAGAAGGATGTGAGGTCAAGATAATGGACAATACTGGAGCATGTTTATGTGGGTGGGAATGATGCAGTAGAGAATCAAGGGATGCAGTAGGCAGAACTGTGTCCCCAGAATGATATGCTTAAGTGCTAACCCCTAGCACTTGTAAATGTGAGCTCATAGAGAAATAGGACCTTTGTGGATGTAATTTAATTAAAATGAGGTTATGCTAAATTAGGAAAGGCCTTAATTCAATGACTGGTGTCCCTATAAGAAGAGGACACAATAAGAGGAGGAATTTGGACACAGACCCAGAGAGACCCAGAGAGAACACCATGTGACAGTGGATACAGATATTGGAATGACATATCTGGAAGCCAAGGAATGCCCAGGATTGCCAGCCACTACCAGAAGCTGGGAAGAAAGAAGGAAGGATTCTCCCCTAGAGCCTTCAGAAATGGAGCACGGCTCTGCTTACACCTTGATTTCAGACTTCTAGCCTCCAGAGTTGTGAGAAGTGATTTCTGTACTTTCAGCCACCAAGGCTGTAGTACTTTGTTATGGCAGTCCTGGAAAACTAATACAGGGGAGATTAATGGTGAAGAGAAAGAGGTGGGAAGGAGAAGAGTGATGTTCTTGAGAAGGTGATATGGAACCATTTGCCCGAGGGAGGGTTTGGGCCTTTGATAGTATCAGGGTTACCCTCTACCACCTAAATAGGTATAGCATTATTCAGGGAGGATCTAAACAATCAAGGGCTTGTCCAGAAGCTTTTGGCAATGAAGAATACTTCCAACAGCCTTTGTAATGGATTCTCTGTCCTGTTCGCTAATACACAATATGCAGCCTACAAATTCAAGTTACTACTCTTCCTCTAAACACACAAGAACCAACCCACGAAACCTAAGTGTAGCAATTCTCTGCCTTCCAAAAGAGGTTTGAGGACAAAGATCCAAGTCTTACCAACAGGAATGGAACCAGGTGCTCGGCCAATGGTCAAAACAAAACCACCAGATGAAAAGCCTAGTAATCCAATTTTGGGAATTTCCTTACCTTGAGCTGCTGCTGGAGTTCACTGTTCAGCCGGGCCAGCACTGCATTTGCCTCTTTATTTTTGCGGATAGCAGTCTGAATAGCCTTCTTCTGTTTGGAAGACTGTCTATAAAAAAGTACAAATAGTTCAGTGAAATAGAACTCAGAGGTCCGGACCCTTGTTGGTCAGAACACTCTGATTCATGAGAAGTGCTCAGCTAACAAGGGGCTAATGTCACAGGGCTCCAAAAAGAAAATCATATATTCACAGGCAGGCAGGCACACACCAAACGAAACAAATTTGTCGGGATGAATTATTTACACCTGAAGTAGTTCCCATTTTTAACTTGAAAGAAAAGCTGTGAATTGGACCTTTTCAAACTTCGCATTCCATTTATTCCAAGACATTTTAATAAGTATTTCTTCCTGACAAACCACATTAACTAGAATGCCCTTTTTGTGTAAGTCTTAATGGCATTTAAAAGACCTGCAGGTGGCCTCTGTGGACAAGTCTGAAGGAAATGAATAGAAGAACATTCTCTTTAGGAAAAATCCTACATTAACTTAGCCAGCCTATATAACTCTCCTTCATTTCTTTATTATTAGGCATGAATGCTTGAGTGTGTGTACGTGTGTGAGTATGCTCACACATGTGCACACACCAGCATACATCTGTGGGACTTGAGAAAATGTTTTAATACTATTCCCAAATTAAGTCAATAGTAAATTCACAGAACAGGTATAACTAGGGTGACCATATGTTCCACTTTGCCCATTACAGTCTCTGCTTACACTGCCTGAATGGCCCTAATTATTCTTAGAACCTTCTTTCTCCCTCAAAGCTGTCTACAGTTGGGATGATAAATCAACATGACGGTATAACCTACAGCCTTTTATCCCACAGCAAAAAATACTGAATTCTCAGAGCAAAAGGGCAATTTCAGTTCCCCTAGGAAAACAGACATATGTGCGATCAGTGAGAGGTAGGTTCTACGCCGGGGCCATTTAACCGGAATGTACAGTGACCATTGTGGAGATCTGATTAATATTCACTGAGAATATACACTATGCTACCCACTCTGCTAATCTGCAGAAGGCATGCTCCCTTCCCCCAAGAAGTAGAAAGATTAATTTTTCCATCCATAAATAGGCAGAGAAGAGGCTTTAACATCTACTTTTAAAAAGATAAGAATTGGATTTCCAATTTCAGGACAATGTGGAGTAGACATACTTCTCTCTACCCCACCAAGTACAGTTAAAATCCTGGACATAATATATAAGACAAACATAAGATTACTCCAAAAAGTAGAGTGAACTCAGTACCCAGGGAAACACATAGCAGTGAATTCTCTGAGTTTTCTTTTTTGCTTCATATACCCCAGACTGGTTGGTGGAGAAGTCAGCAATTCATAAATGCCAATAAGGGCAGACAGTAAAAAGCCTCCCCCCACCCAAATCCTGCTTTCTCTAGCCAAACGACTTGGAAAGGGGCAGCCTAGCAAGACATAAATTAGATACAATATCTCTCCTAGACATAGATGCAAAATCTTTAACAAAATATTAGCAAATAGAATTTAGCAATGTATTAAAAACTTATACACCATGACCAAGAGAGCTTTATTCCAGAGAAGCAAGGCTGACTCAATATTCAAAAGTCAATCAGTGTAATCCACCATCCTGACAGGTGAAAGAAAAAAATCACATAACTGTATCAACTGATATAGAAAAATCACCTGATAAAACTCAATACCCATTCATGATAAAAACTCTCAGAAAACTATGAATAGAGGCCAACTTGTTCAACTTGATGAAGAACTTTTACCAAAAAAAAATACAGTTGACATCATATATAATGAAAAAATGAATGCTTTCCCCGAGATGAGGAACAAAGCAAGGATTTCTACTTTCATTACTATTTTCAACACAGTGCTAGAAGTCCTAGCCAACATAGTAATGCAAGAAAAGGAAATAAAAGGCATACATATTGAAAAGAACGAAACTGTCCCTATCTGCAGATGACATGATGATCGACATAGAAAATTCTAAGGAATCTATAAAAAAATTCTCTGAATAAATGATTTCAGCAAGAATAGAAATAAGTTTGGAGGAGAGAATATTAACGTACAAAAATCAAAAAATGGGGGCACCTGGGTGGCTCAGTCAAGCATCTGACTCTTGATTTTGGCTCAAGTCATGATCTCTGGGTTGTGGGATCAAGCTCTGCATTGGGCTATGCGCTCAGCGTGGAGTCTGCTTGTCCCTCTTCCTTTGCTCCTCTCCCCCCTCTCCTCCCCCCTTTCTCTCTCAAATAAATAATCTTTTTAAAAAATCAAAAGAATTTTGATACACTAACATTGAACACTTGAGGAAAAAATCAAAAATACAGTATCATTTACAAAGCTTCGAAGTGAAGTTTTCAGATATATGAAAACATACACAAGATTTACATACTGAAAACTATACAACAGCAATGAAAAAACAGGATCAAAATAAACAGAGAAACATTTATCATGTTCATGGACTGAATGACTCAACATAGTAAAGATGTCAACTCTCCTCAGATTGATATAAAGGTTTAACACAACAATTCCTTTTTTAAACTTTTTTAGATTATTTATTTATTTGAGAGAAAAAGAGACATGCAAGAGAGCACAAGCTGGGGGGGGGTGCAGGGGGAGAGGGAGAAGCAGGCTCCCCACTGAGCAGGGAGCCCAATGTGGCACTCTATCGCAGGACCCCAGGATCATGACCTGAGCCGAAAGCAGACGCTTAACCAACTGAGCCACTGAGGCGCCCCAAATGTTTAGCACAATTTGTATCGAAATCTCAGCAAGACTTTTTGTAGATCAAGACAAAATTATTCTAAAATGTATATGGAAAGTCAGAGGAATTAGAATATCTAAAACAATTTTGAAAAATCATAATAAAAGTGGGAGAAATAGAAGACATTTTATTATATAGCTATAGTAATCAAGTAAATAAGTAATGAAGACAGTAATCAAGACTGTGTGGTATTGGCAGAGGGAAACACACATTGATCAGTGGAACAGAATGGAGAATCCAGAAACACACTCACACTAGTACAGACAACTTACTTTTGACAGAGGTGCAAAAGCAAGTCAATGGAGCAAGAATAGCTTTTTCTTTTATTTTTTTTTAAGATTTATTTATTTATTTATTTATTTATTTATTTATTTATTTATTTATTTTTAGAGAGAGGGAGAGAGTGTGCCTCACTGCGGGGAAGGGCAGAGGGAGAGAATCTTTCAAGCAGCCCCCCTCAACCACTGAGCACAGAGTGGGGAGCTGGACGCAGGGCTCAATCCCACAGCCCATGAGATCCTGACCTGAGCCGAAATCAAGAATTGGACACCCAACCAAGTGAGCCACCCAGGCGCCCCAAGAATAACCTTTTCAACCAACAGCACCAAAGCAATTCAATATCCACAGGCCAAGAACCCTGACCCACATCTCTCATCTTACATAAAACAACACAAAATGGATCAAGCAACTCAAATATAAAGTGCAAAATTATAAAACTCTTGGAAGAAAGCATAGAGAAAAATCTTCAGGACCTAGGGCTTGTTCGTGAAGAGTTTTTAGATATAACAACAAAAACACAATCCATAAAAGAAAAAAAATCAGTAAGTTGGACTTCTTCAAAATTTTAAAAACTTTTGTACTGCAAATGACTGTTAAGAGGATGAAATGACAAGCTACAGAGAGAAAATATTTAGAAACCACATTCCTGACAATTGATACATATTTAAAGTATAAAAAAAGAACTCTCAAATCTCAACAGCAAAAAAACAATTCAATTAGAAAATGGGCAAAGGACATGAAGAGACATGTAACCAAAGAGGATATATGATGGCAAATACACACATGAAAAGACACTCGACATCATTAGCCATTAGGGAAATGCAAATTAAGACCACGATAGGATAGAACTACCCACCTATTTGAACAGCTAAAATTAAAAAAAAAATGTGACAATACCAAAGGCTAGTGAGGATGTGGAGAAACTGCATCTCTCATCCATTGCTGGTGAAAATGTAAAATGGTACAGCCATTTTTGGAAAACAACTTGGCAGTTTCTTTTAAAACTAAACATACATTCAGCACACAACCCAGCAATCATACTCTTGGATATTTACACCAAGGAAATGAAAATTTATGCACACACAAGAACCTGTACACAAGATGCTCACAGTAACTTTATTTACAATGCTCAACAACTAGACCCAACCAAAATGTCTCTCAACAAGTAAATGGCTCGAGAGACTATGGCACATCCATACCACAGAATATTGCTTAGCAGTGCTGATTGAGATACATAACTTGATGTCAAGGGACTGTGCCAAGTGAAAAAACCCAAACTCAAAAGGTCACGTGCTGTGTGATTCTATTTATATAACATTCTCAAAATGAAAAAATTCTAGAGATGGAAAACAGATCAATGGTTGCCAGGGGTAAGGAATGGTGAGGAGGAAAGGGTAGTTCTGATTTCTGTACCTCGATTACGGTGGCAGTTACAAGACTCTACACATGTGATTAAATGGCATGGAACTATAGATATGCTGTCCCAATGTCAGTTTCCTGGTTTTGATATTGTACTATAGCTAGGTAAAATGTAATCATTAGGAGAAACTAGGTGAAAGATCCACAGGACTGTTCTGTACTATTTTGTAATTTCTTGTCAGTCTGTACTTATACCAAAATAGTTTAAAAAATGTTGATCAGAACTTGATGCCCCTCCTTACACTACCACCACAGCATGTGTGCCCAGCTCTTAACGGTTTCCTCCTCCTTTGGTAACTGGCTCCATCTCCTTCCACCTCCTCCACAGGGATGGGCCCCTGACAGGCAGTTCCATTTGTCTCAAGAAAACCTTCACCTCTATTTTGACACTTGAATGGATGCTGGCCCATGATGAGCTGACCAGATTCTCCCTCCGAAGGACTCGAGTTATGGCAAATAGTTCAGTTCGGCCTGGGCCCGGCACAGTGAGAATGTAATCTCTGGAGCAGAAGGTGCTTGAGAAGTCTTTAGAGATAAAAATGTCAAAAACACCTTAAGAAAACTGAGAGGCATCAGAATGAGCCCCAGAAGGTTTGCAATCTTCTCTTCTGATCCACTCCTGCCACTGACTTCCCTGAGTCACCCCTATATCCTTAAAATAAAGAGTATATTTTGCTACCTCAAGTTGCCTTTTATTATTTGCTACCAAAGGAGCCCTAAATAATACAAAGATAGGATCAAGCCCAGAATACCTCTGAAGGGGTCAGCAAAGCATTTAATCTGCCTCACCCTCTTCAGAGTTGCTTCCAGAGATTGTCTCTTCAGGTTCTTCTAGTATTTTTACTCACTGTTCTAGGCTCCTCTCTAACTGGCCTGGTTTCCAGGGAGGAAAATGAAGGAGTAATATTTAAGTGGACATTTATTTTGACTGTTTCTATTGTGTGTCATGCTATCTATCAATTCAGAACTGCAGCACCGTGAGGCACTGTCCACTCAAAGTTTTGTGACAGACTATCCTCCAAAACCTGTTCTTGTGCCTTCTTATTTGCAGTAGCCTATCATTCTCAGTTTGAGTGAGGTACATGGCCCTCCAACTAAAAACTACATTTCCCTGTCTCTCTTGCAGTTAGGTAAGGCGTTACGACTAAGTTTGGGCCAAAGTGATCAGAGATGCCACTTCTGAGTCATACCCTTAAAAGTAGTCTGCTTTCTCTCCATTTGTTCCTTCCCCCTCTCTGGAGCCTGGAATGTGAACATGTTAGGAAGACATCTTCAACCACAGGGATAAAGGCAACCCCCATGGGGACCTAGAATAAGAATATGGGAAGGCACCTGGGTTCCTGCACAGAGCTACTCTATGCTTCGGGACCACTTACCAACTCGACTTTTATACAAGAAAGAAGTCAATTTCTACATTATTTGAGTATCTGTTACCTGGGTTTCATTCAAGCAGCTGAACCAATATTTGAAAGAATATAAACTGGGGTCTCTAGATGAGAAAAATCTTCTTAGCCTTCGACCTGAGTCCTGATTTCTCCCAAGGAATTATGAGCACAGCTTCTAAGAACTGAACTTGTATTTCCTTTTCTTTACTTGGAAATGGCAGGTTTTCATTAGGGATGCCACTCATCAACCCCACAGACATTCCAGGACTGCCAACCATGAAGCAGGAAGGAAAACAGAATTCCCATCACACTGAGAATGTCATGCAGGCAAACAGACACTGCCACATGGGCTGCTGGGAATGCCCTGGTGTGGCTCAGGACACTTCCCGGGGTTACAGAGAAGAGCAAAAGCCATGGAGGTGGGCACAGTTTCAGTCACAGTATTGTTATACAACATCCTCTCTCTCCAAACTGTTCAAACCATTCTATTTTCCCAAAGTCCACCTTTACTAGATGTACAAGATGTGAGGGAAAACAAGTAAGCTAAATTATTTCTTTAAAAAATCCACTTTTGTCCTTACAAGCAGCTCAGTAATTCTGACACAATTCAAGAGTTGTTTATCAGTTATAATCTGGACTCAGCCACTCACTTAGAGAGACTATTTTATTTTTCCGTCACCTTAAATGAAACAGACAACAATGATATCTGAAGAATTTGCTTCTTACAACAGGTCAGTTCTGATGTTCATTTCCCAAAGAGCTGATGACCATTTTTCAACTAGTTTATTTTTTTGGCCTTTCTTCACCAGTGTTCTGTTAGACAATTAGGAAAATTATCTATGACTCTTTTCTCAATTTTCCCTAAAACAGTACACAGTAAAGATCACTCTACATGCATAGGAGAGAGGATAAGTTCCCACAGACAATGGATGTCTAAGGGCATTAGAGTTTCATTCTTTCCCAGAACCTGGTTGAGAAAGAACTATACAGACTAACCATCATGTGTCTGGCTGTTTCTCTCTCCAGGGGTTAAAAAATGATGAACGCTAAGTTGCTTATCACCCCAAAATAAACTAGTCTAGGAATTAAAACAAGCTGTATGAAATCCTCTGACCCAAAGCTTACATCCCTAACATTTACAGCACTATTTGTGCTGCTGTGGTCACTAGCCTTGCTCAGTCTGACACCACGTGGTCACCTAACTAGTGAGAGAGTACCACAATGAGGGACAGTCACTAAACAGGCAAATAAAAGAAAGTATCTCCTTTCAACAAACGATGCGGGGACAACTATATATCTATATGCAAAAGAATGAAGTTGGGTCCCTTCCTCACACTATACACAAACATGAACTCAAAATTAACCATGGGTTTTGATGTAAGAGCTAAAACTATAAAACCTATAGAAGCGAACAGAGGAAAAAATCTTTATGAACTTGGGTTAGGCAGTGGTTTTCAAGCTCTGACACCAAAAGCACAAGTAACAAAAGAAAAAAAATTAACTGGACCCCATCAATATTAAAACCTTTTGTGCTGCAAATGACACCATACCATCAAGAAAGTGAAACAACAACTTATAGAATGGGAGAAAATACTTGCAAATCATACATTTGGCAAGGGACATGTATCCAGAATAGGTCAAGAACTCATAACTCAAAATAAAAAGACAAATAATCCAAGCAGAAAAGGGCAAAGGATCTGAGCAAACATTTCTCCAAAGAAGATAAATAAATGGCCAATAAGCACATGAAAAGATGCTCAACATCATTAGCCATTAGGGAAATGCAAATCAAAAACACAGTGAGATACCCCTTCACACCCACTAGGATGGCTGTCATAATTTAAAAAAAAAAAGATAACAAAAGTGTTGGCAAAAAAAAAAAAAAAACAGGAGAAATTGGAACTCTCATATGTTACTGGCAGGACTGTAAAATGTTGCAGCCACTGTGGAAAACACTTTGGCAAGTCCTCAAAATATTAAATATAGAGTGACCGTATGACCTAGTAATTCCACTCCTAGGTACATACTCAAGACAAATGAAAACATAAGTCCATGCTAAAACTTGTACATACATAGTATACCAGCATTATTCTTTATAGCTTCAAAGTGGAAACAACCCAAATATCCGTCAAGCGATGAGTAGATAAATAAAATGTGATATATTCATACAATGGGACATCATTTAGCAATAAAAAAGAATCAAGTACTGATTCATGCTACAACATGAATAAACCTTCAACACATTATGTGAACTGAAAAAAAACCAGCCACAGAAGAACACATGTTGCATGATTCCATCTACATGAAATGGCCAGAACAGGCAAACCTATAAAGACAGAAAGTAGATTAGTGGTTGCCTGGGACACAGGACAGGGAATGGAAAGTGACTGCTAATCAGCACAGAATTTCTTTTGGAGACAATGAAAGTGTTCTAAAATTAGTTTGTGACAACAGTTGCACAGCTTCGTGGATATACTAAAAACCACTGAACTTTACATGCAAAAGGGTGAATTATACGCTGTGTGAATTATATCTCAATAAAACTTTAAAAAAAACACACAAAGGAAAGAAACTGAAAAAGACCTCTGCGTGAGCTCCGCCAGCTGCCCTCCATCCAGTGTGGGGGGTGCTATAGCCAGCAGTGACTGACCAGCAGTAATGTGAAGCAGAGACTACAGTGGAAAGCCAGGGTGGCACATGGAAGCAAGTTTAGCCATCTTTGTCCCTGACAGGGATCCATCCGCGAGGCTTGACAGTGGCTGAAAGATGGTCAAAGCTCTCAGGGGCCATTAAGAACGAAATAGATTTCCTTTATGCACTGATACCACCAGGGAACTGTCTATTTGGAAAAACAGACACAAAAACCATCATCTGAAGAGTGCTGAAGAGTGCTGAAGCGTCACAATGGGGTTTTGTCTTCAGAGGCAAGTTGTACCCACCGAATCTGTTGCTTCTTTTTCTACGACAGCGTAAGCAGGAGAAACCCACAGCAGCCCCTGGGATCTGCAAGGCCCCATGAGCAGTGTCAGAGCTTTTCTTGAGCACTGACTTTAATGACCAGTCGAGTTCACTTGTGAAGTCATGCACAGCTGGAGGTTTCTGCCCTCAACACCTCGCTCCATTTCACTACAGGGAAACTGAGGCAAGTGATAGCCTTTCTTAAAGCCAAAGCCCCTGTAGAAAAATGGTCTGTCTAGAGCATTGTTCTCTCGGTTCCTGGCCTTGTCCACAGGTGCCCCCCACTCCCCGGCCTGCCACCTCCTCCAATGTCTGTTACAGCCAGTCAGACAGATATTCTGGAGGCTCCACATGTGACCATTCTGTGCTGAGATGATAACAGAAAATTTTCATGGGGAATGAAAAGAAACCACAAGCCATGTCTACTCAAAGTTGGGTCTGAGAGTCAGGAAGCTAGCCATTTGTCCTGGGGGGGGGCATAAGACAGGTAAAGAGGGGAAACTGCCACTTTTATCACTGTCTTCTTCCTAGGAAAATGTGGGCCAGCACAAGGAAGAGGGCTGGGAAGGAGAGGAAGAGGATGAAGGAAGGGAAGGAAATCAAACCAAACCGAAACACCACAGCTTTGAACTCGCTTGCCCCTTGGCTCAGGTTAAGTTCTATAGCTTAGAAGGTCTCTTTCTAGATGACTGGGAGCCTGTAGTACCACCACAAAGAGGAGTAAGGCAAAACTACAACCATAAAATCACACCCCTCTATGGCCATGAGTATAAATGTAAACAGATTTACATGTACACACATACGAAGATTGAAAAGATAGTTTCTGACCTCCCTGATCTGACGTACTTACTTTTGGACTGCTGTATGGGGTTTCCCGGTCGCTGCTGACGCTGGCCCGCCAACAGTGCTAGAAGGCTCTTGGTTTTCTGTAGCTGGGTTTTCAGGTCGGAATTTCCTTCGAATGGGCTTTGATGGAGGCTGAGAATATGGTATGTCCTAAGGATTAAATACAAAAAATAAAACCCAAAAGTTAAAAACTGAAATGTTCCCCCATCATGCCAATGTCCTCATGTTCCTCCTAGGGCCATTCCCAGGTCAGGTGCACACTCTGCTCAAACCCCACACCTGAGGACATAAGGCTGATTCATGGCTTCCCAAAAACAGGGTGGGGGGAGGACACAGGTATCAGATTCTAGGGGCCTTTCTTTTTTCCTTTGTTTTCTTTCCATGCTTGCAGTCTACTACCGCTTTTTGCACCTAAACGGACACAGAAATCATTCCAGTGGCCCACCTGCCCACCCTCCCTTTTTTCAATGCTGTGTGCATCTCACACCATGAGGCCTTTTCTGACTGAAGACAAAGCTCACTCTTGCCTCACTTTGGGGCTTGTGGGAATATGTTGCAAGTTTTTAAGTTTGTGAAGGTCTCAGCCATCTGCTCCTCATTCTTGCACTCCAATTCATATGTGAAATTAAGCTCAAGGGCCACAGTGTCTTCTGGAAGAAGACAGCCAGCCTGCTTCCTGGGAGGCCCCTCCTCACCCGTGCTCCCAAGACCACGGCCCATGCTCTGACCAGAGGAGGGCCTTAGAAAAATGGGGAGCAGCAAGGAAAGGGTAACAAGGTGAACAGATAGCATGACAAGTGAGTGGTGCCTCTTGAGCAAGTGACCGAGACTCAGTGACAAAGGTGGGCTAAGGTGAAGACGCCAGGATGCAAGAGAGGACCATGGCACATAGACAATGAAGGGCAGACACCCCCCCCCACCAGAGGCCCTCCTAGAAGCTCAGCAGCACTCAGGGTTCTGCTAAAGGCACTTGGCCCTCCCCACCACACCTCCTGAACTTGCCAAAAGCAAGGCCACCATGTGTAGCTGGAAGCTGAAGAGGAAGTGCAAACTGTCAGTGACATCAAGGTCAGGCCCAAGAATCATCAGCAACCTAATCTTCACAAAGAACCCAAATTCTAGGAAAGCTGGATCATTAACATTCAGGTCAGGACACCAAAACCAAAGTAAAACAGATTTGCAAATAGAGACAAGCCCAGGGGAGGGGCTCAAAATGCCATCACAGAGGCACCTTCCTACAGGCCTTACCTTCTTTGTTGGACTACTGTCTGCAGCTTGAGAGGGGGCTCTGTTCAGCTGGGGGTGTATTTCAGCCTCAGACGCTTGTTCAGACTGTAGTGAAATATCACACAGAAGATAAAAATGGAAAAACGTAAGTACCTAAATATATAATGAAGAGCACTTAGAAAATGTCACTAAGTGGAAGTTGATTTAGACCAACTTGCAGCCAAGCATGGTCAGGTCTTTAAGAAAACCTTCCCTAGACCGTGCCATTCCCTCCCATGTCTCCTTCCAGCATTGTTCAATCTTAGGAAAAGGAGTCATGGTAATGTTGTCTATAACTAGACATAGGTATTATTGAAAACTAATGTTTTACAAGCTCAAGCTAAAAAAAAATTAGGCTTACTGAAAAAGAGGGCTGAGAAATGAATTAAAATTTTAACCCAAGCACTAACAAAAACAGTAACCATAATAATAAAAAACACTGAAACTTTAAAAAATATTAAATTCCTTAGAAAAACACTGTAAGAGCTATGACTCTTTACCTTAAAAAATGTAGGGGTGGGAGAGCATGATGGAAGGAGTAAACAGAAGGGTTGAGGCTACCATTTGTTAATGGAATCAGTGGACAAATGTACCAAGATTGGCAAGGACTGCCCCCAAAGCCATTCAAGACCGAGCAGATGCCACAGAGCCAAGCAGGAGAGCACAGGGAGATTAGGTGCCATGTGCTGCTCCCTGTCTCCAGGAGGCCTGCAACACTCAGCTGCTATTAGCCAGCAATGCAAAGTATTAAAATGCAAAGAAAAAACCCTCCATAAGAACTAATGTGACTTCTTCGTTATAGTGACATCAGTGCTCTGCCAGCAAAGTAATATGCATCTGCAGCACAACAATCATCCCGAGTATGTCTATTCTGTCCTTAACCCGGCCTCCTCCAACTCCTTGCAGAGCCTGGCTTCTTCCTTCCTCTGCCTCTACTGAAATAGACAAGGGCACTAATCCCCCATTTATTGGATTCTTGCTGCCTCTTCTTGTTTTCTCCCAAGCCTTCTGCCCAGCACAGCACCCCTGACTATCTTTTTAAAACTCCTGTCCCTGGCATCTGATGACCTGCAGTCACCTGCCGGTAATCATGATCTCTCTTTCCTGTTTCGACTCGTCTTATCCCTCAGATGTAGGATTTCTCAAGGTTCTGTCTTTGGTTCTCCCACCCTATTTCTCCTACCACCACTCATTGTTTTCCAGAGCAATCCCATCTGGTCTTACAGTTGCACTGCCCTAGCTAGAAACCTCAGTTCCCAACCACCTCTCCACCTCTTCAAACCCATGATGCAGGCACTCAACATGCCTGATTTCTCATTCCAAGTTTTGCTGATAGCCTTCTCCTTTCCATTAAGGATAACTGTATTGCTGCTGTTGTCGACAGTTATATGAAACACCAAACACCGTGTCATATAGATCTCCAGGTGTTCTGCATGAATGAAAGCATTTCATCATCATCACAGCCCTAGGAAATAGTTATTACCCCGTCTTATTGGTGAAGAAACTGAGAATCAAGAAGTTGAGGAACTCACCCAAGATCACACAAACAGCAGGGTCCAAACCCAGACCTCAGGTTCCAATGGTGGGCTAGTGACCACTATGCTATACAGCCTCAGGTACTCTTGGGCCCAAGTGGTACTCATTCAAGAAATATTTATTGATCAGCTACTATAGGCAGGCCCCATGCTAGAGCTGGTATTCAAGATAAACAATACTTAGACCTTTCTTACAAGAAGCTTGAAGTCTAGTGGAAAAGGCAGAGAAATGACGGGGCAAACATGCTTCGGTGGAATTCAGACTTTGGTGAGGAAGTATGGGGGCTCCAGGAACACCCAGGCTGTGTGGGTCAGCAAAGACTTGGGTGAAGGTGATATCACAGCTAAGACCTGAGTGATAAGCAGGGTACAGCCAGCTGGAGGGGCAGTGCATGGGGATGGTGAGAAAGGAAGCTCCGATACCAACTTCCGATACCAACCAGCTTAGGACAACACGACAATACAGAGGCCTAGCCCCAAGACAGGCACCACGAGAGAAGCAGATGTAAGGGGAGCTCACTTTCAGGCACACAGAGTTTGAAACACCCAGGCAACAGCCATGCAAAGCTATCCGGGAGCCATTCCTTGTCAAGAGTATGAGGAATGTTAAGAGTTCACCCACCTCCCCTGGGGGTTCTGACAAATGGTGTCACATTTCAAGACCTGCGGGCCCAGGGGTGCCTGGGTGGCACAGCTGGTTAAGTGCCCCACTCTTGATTTCGGCTCAGCTCAAGATCTCAGGGTCCTGAGATCAAGCGCTGCGACTGGCTCCTCACTGGGTGTGGGGCCTGCTTGGGATTCTCTCTCTCTCTCCCTCTGCCCCTCCCCCCAGCTCTCATGTGCCCTCTCTCAAAAAAGAAAGAAAGAAAGAAAGAAAGAAAGAAAGAAAGAAAGAAAGAAAGAAAGAAGAAAAGGAAAGGAAAAAAGAAAAAAAGATCCGCGGGCCCAATGTCAGCTTTATTAATGGCTGAATGAGGGCCCAACAACCTTCCAAATGCAGGGCTTCCCCTGACCTGTGCAGAAGAACACAACTTGGACCTGATGCCCCTTCTTGCCTTCCATCCACAAAACTATTGCTTGGAACACAAATGTTCCGGCCTCAAGTCTATGCATGCAGGCCTCTGCAGGACCACAGGTATGCAGTGACACATCCTGCCAGCCAGCCAGAGAGAAAAGGAGTGGTGGACCAGTCTCCCCGCCTTTCACCTGTTCAGCTCTCTTCCATCAACAGGCAGAGAGAAGTGTTTGCCCTACTGCTCCCTTTCCTGAGGAGACAAACAATCTCTCTCTTGTGGAAATACTGAGGGAAATGATAAATCAGACCCTCTTCAACAAAAATAAGGATTCTGAGCACAGCAAAAGTAGCAGAAGGTCATTGTCATTGCCTCTGCTTTCTCTTAAACATCTATAAAAACCCAAAAAACAATGGAGTGGGAGTTGGGAAGGATGATGAAAAATGTCTGACAATTTTTTCCATTTATGGTTTACCTTCCTGAAATCGTATCCAAAGGCCTAGGTTTTCTAGCTCCACAACCGAGAACAAACAGCTCCTTGGCGCTATGTCAGGTGGAATCTACCCACCAACCTCCTTGGGAGGAACATCAAGACCTTCCGTCCCCACTCCATGACTGATTTTAAATGGGTCCATCTACTGAACATTGAGAGGAGTGAAATCTTGTGAGGGGCCTGGAGCACAGGAATCACGAAGGTCCTGGAAAGGCAGAGCTTCACCAGAGCCAGGCATTAACCCAGGAAAAGAGATGAGGAAAAAAATTTAAAAAATGTTTTGTGGTAAAAAATTTAAAAACCCAACAACTAAAGATGAGATTTAGAGATACAAAAGCCCCTCTTTGCAAGAAACTATTTCACTTTCCCTCAGGAAAATAGTGTAAGGCTTAGCAGCTGGAAAGCAGAACAAACCTTTGCTATTTCTTCAGACTTTTCTAAGGTAACAACTTGGAGACAATAACCCATGAAACGGGAGCCTCAGCAGCTCCCTTTTCCTCCATATATTAAAGTAGGGAAAAACTCAGTATGGACAATACGCCCCTGTCTGAAAGTTCTGATTGTCTGAAATAAAAGCCAATGCTTGAAGGTTGTGGATTACAATTACTAGTACAAATGGCAGTCTTCCCCTCATGGCTCACTATGTAACATGTACCCAACCAGGATGTGGCAAGGCAGGAAAATGTACTTTTAGCTAAGAGCTCACTGAAACTCCAGCTAAAGTTCCTTTTAAAAATATATATCTCATATTTTAATATTAATACTTCCCTACCCACAAATAAGAAATACAGTTTCATCCTAATTTTGCAAAGAAAAGCCTGTATGAGTCACATGGACTTAGAAGGTGCTGCCACTCCAAATGGAGACATCTGTTCTAGGATTTTGCCCATTCCCATGGTTGATGGGACAATATGGTCCCTGCTCAGCTGGCTCCCCAGAAATGGACACAGGCCCAGGAAGGCTAAGCATCTTGATTCTCCACCAGAAGAAGGGTTTGTTCATTTATTCAATTATACAGATATTTATTTCGCATATCTCGTGTATCACTTTCCAAAAATCCTCATCTCATGTTCTGCTTCTGGGGAACCAGACCTGAGCCACCAGGCAAACTTCTCCCAGAACAAGGGAGTTAAAGCACTCTAGTATTCTCCTCCTTGGTCTCCCTCTAGGTTACTTGCTCTGGAAAAAGTCAGCTGCCATCTTGTGAGGACACTCAATCAGTCCTAACAAGCGGCCTACGTAGCAAGGAATTAAGGCATCCCACCAACAGCCATGGGGGAGAGCCATCTTAGAGGTGGATCCTCCAGCCCCAGTCAAGCCTTCAGATGACTGAAACCTAATGAGACCCTGAGCTGAAACCACCAGATTAGTTTCTCCTAAATCTCTAAGCCACAGAAACTGTGAGATAGTAAATGTTAGTTGTTTAAGGCCTCCAAAAACACCCACTCTAGTAGGTCTGAAATTCGGTGGAATAAAGGTGAACAGTAGAGAAGAATAAGAAAGCCAAAGCTGGAGAAAGGCAGTGGAGTGGATCCCACATGGTCTTAGAGATCACTGTCCCAGATGGTCTATTCACCACTCAGCACCATTCCCCACTTCCAGGTTCTTCCCTATGTTGCAGGGGGTAAAAACCTGGGAAGAACATTTATAAAATCTCCTTTCAATAATGTTCCTTGTTGACTCTGAGAGTCACTCACATGAAACCAAGAAGGTGAAAGAAACAAGCTATGTTACGGTTCCTCAGAAACAGGTGGGAAGAAAAGCATGGGATTCAGCAGTCAGAAGATCTTAAGAGTGGCCTCAGGCATTTTCCCACAAATCATTACTTAGATGCTACAGGTAGCCTGAGGTCCTCCAGCTGTTTCCTTTAGTTCTTGGAATGTCTTAACATTCAGAAAATTGTGGCAAACCTGACTGGTAGCCTTCCCTTTTCTTTCCTCCTCTAGCACAGATAATTCTTTAAGTACCTGATCCCTTAAATGAAATCTCTTCCAGTGTGAAATACCTAGAGTGGTTTCTGTTTTCCCAATCAGACCTTGGCTAATACGTCCATGTTGAGGATTTGGAGCTTAGTCTTACGGCCACAAAGTGTGGTGGGGGGGGAGGGACACTGAAAGATTTTAAGTAGGGAAGTGATAGGACTAGATTTGCATTTTAGAAAGATGATTCCGAATCCAATGAGTAAAATGGATTAGAAGCAACCCCTAGTGGGCAAAGGCAATTCACTTAAAAAAGACTGAAAATGAAAACAAGACAAGAGGTGATGGTCACTTAAACCAGTTTGGTGGGAGTGGGGATAGGCAGATTTGAGAGATATGTGGCTGGAGACTGGATACATCCTTGGTGATTGATGGTATGTGATAAGTGAAAGGAAAGAACAATGACACATGGGAGCCAAATTTTGATCTTCAACAATGGATAAATGGTTGGGAGGAAATAGTTTAGAGCAAGAGAAAAAGCAATAGGGCAGCATAAAAGCTGAATAAAATTAAGCAGATTCATCACAAGCAGTGCTAGAACAACCCACCTCTATCTTCTTACAGCAGTATCTCTCAAATAGGGGTTCCAGGGAACACCAGTTCTATGAATTGCCTAAGACAGGGATAGGAAAACTTTTTCTGTAAAGAGCCAGATAGTAAGTATTTTTAGTTGTACAGGCCATTTGGTCTCTGTCTCTTCAATGCAAATGTGCAACTCTGCTACTGAGTGTTAAAGCAGCCAAAGAAGACAACATAATGAATGGGTGTGACTGCGTTCCAATAAACTTTATCTACAAAAACACGATGGTGGGACAGATTTGTCTTGTGGGCCTTAGTTTGTCAGCCCCTGGCCTAGAGGAAACAGAGTATCCAGATAAGCTTAGGGAACATGGCATAGTCTATCTCCCTCCTAGAAATTCACAGAGTACACAGCACATCACACAAACTCTGAAATCCTGTGAGGTAAAGGAAGCCACTGCCTTTGCTTAACCCAGCAGTTTCCAAACTGATTTGGCTCCAACTTCTTATTCTCATGTAACTCCTATCAACATCCAACAAAACTAATGTTCTGTGGAACATGCTTTGGGAAACAATGACCTACAAACTGGATTTTAAGGAACAAAGGAAAAATATTCCATTTGACCCAAATGCCAAATGCCACATTCCACACCTAATCCTTCCAGAGGAGCACTCTGCAGAGTGGTTGGCAGATCCAGCTCCAGGGAGCCTCTGCTAGACCCCCTTCCCCGAGAGTATGGAGGCAGTGTAAGGACGGGGTTGCTGCCTGGCAAGAAAGGCCTCCCTTCGTTTCTCCCTTCCTCCCTCCTTCATTGCAATAGCAGCTGTTGCTGCTGCCAACTACATCTCTGCATGAACTTATTTACTGGGCTTCCTTTAAAAGCTCCTGGACACAAACACAATAAAATCATTCATTATAATAGTTAAAGCAAAAGAACACAACACCGATAAATTATGGATTTTTAAAAGTAGCTTAAAACAACATGTCCCAGATTCCAGTTCCACCCAGGCAGGCTAGCTTTGCAAAGGTTTCATAGTTTCCATCTAAGTCCATGTGCTCATTACACCTCTTACCTGGGCCACTGTAAAAACTGCCGTGGGTCTTTCTCTAGCTTTCAGGTTTTTTCCCAGTCCAATCCACCCTGCACACACTGAGGAAATAATTTTGTAAAGCACCTTTCCTCATCAAAACACTTTTTCCTCAAATCTTTTCAATTGGTCCCTAGGCCTATGGCATAGCACCACAGGCCTTAGGGACACTCAGCCAGTTAAAGATCTGCTATCATCTGTCTCCAATTTGCCTCTGCATCATAACTACATTAGTTAGCCCATATAGATCCCACTCCAGGCACATTAAGTATTACCTGAATCTTCAAACAGACCAGAAATTCCTTCCCAATTCAATTCTGTTTGTTCTAGACCTTCTAAGCCAGTGGTTCCCAAATATAGCTACACGGAATTATCCAGAGAATTTTTATAAATTACAGACTTTTAGATACTACCCCAGACTTCCCTAATTAGAATCTCCTAGGGGTGGAGCATTAGAAACTTCTATTTTAACAAGCTCCCTGGGTAATTTTTATGTAGCCAGTCCAGACCAACTGGGGACCATCGATGGCCCAAACTCTTCATTGAAAAAAATGAGAAAACCAAGTCTCCAAGGTCCTGTTCTGAAAAGGGCCACAGGTGCTGCACCAAAAACTAACTAGGCTTAATTGTTTTCTTGTCCATTTACCGTGGAGGGAATAGGGGTGTCTGCCATATGGTTTCATAAAATACATAAATATTTGAAGCTGGGCAAAATCTTCAGCAGTAAGACTTTTGTTTAAAAGTCAAATTTGCAGGGTGCCTGGCTGGCACAGTAAGTGGAGCATTCAACTCTTGATCTCAGGGTTGTAAGTCTGAACCCCATGTTGGGTGTAGAGATTACTTTAAAAAATAAAATCTTGGGGCACCTGGGTGGCTCAGTTGGTTAAGCGGCTGCCTTTGGCTCAGGTCATGATCCCAGGGTCCTGGGATCGAGCCCCATATTGGGCTTCCTGCTCAGTGGGGAGCCTGTTTTTCCCCCTCCCTCTACTGCTCCCCCTGCTTGTGCTCTCTCACTCCCTCTGTCAAATAAATAAAATCTTTAAAAAAGATAAAGTCTTAAAAGTAAATAAGTAAATAAATGTCAAATTTGCAACAAAAAAAGAAACAGTGGGGAGGGGAGGGGAAATTACAGAAAGGTGATCAAGAGGTACAAACTTCCAGTTATAAGATAAATTAGTAGAGTTATAATGCACAGCATAGTGACCATAGGTAACACTGTTGCACAATATATAGGAAAGTTATTAAGAGAGTAAACCCTAAGAGTTCTCACGACAAAGAGAAAACTTTTCCCTTTCTTTTCTTTTTTTGGGGGAGGGAAGGGAAGGACCAGAGGAGAGGGAGAGAGAGAATCTTAAGCAGGTTCCACAGCCAGCCCAGAGCCCAATACAGGGCTTGATCTCACGACTCTGAGGTCATGACCTGAGCCAAAATCAAGAGTCAGATGCTCAACCGATGGAACCATGCAGGCACCCCTTCTTTCTTTTATCTATATGAGAAGATGGATGTTAGCTGAACATATTGTGGTAATCTTTCACAATATATATAAATCAAACCATCATGCTGTACACCTTAACCTTATATAGAAATGTACATTATTTCTCAATAAAACTGAGAAAAGAGACCAAATCTCTTTTTAAAAATTAAGTAGCCTAGGGGCGCCTGGGTGGCTCAGTCAGTTAAGCATCCAACTCTTGATTTCCACTCAGGTCATGATCTCAGGGTCGTGGGGTTGAGCCCCGTGTCAGGCTCCGATCTCGACAGGGAGCCTACTTAACATTCTCTCTCTCCCTCTTCTTTTCCCTCTGCCTCTGCCCCTCACCCTGCTCATGTGTGCTCCCTCTCTCTCTAATAAATAAATAAATCCTTTTAAAAAAAAAAAAAAGCAAGTAGTCTATTGCAGAAATAATTGCTACGGTGTGCATAATTGGTGAATTTATTTTATAAACTTTGTAATACTCACGCTGAGAGATTAGAAAAGGAAACTCAAGTTTCATCTATCACCCAAGAATCAGGCAGATCCCAAGACTGGGAATCACAAAGGCAACAGCTAAATTCTAGGCAGATGAGCAAATGATTGTGCTATGGCCTCTAGGGAATCTCCAGCATCCTATTAGTATTCTAAATGTCACTTGATGCCTACTTTTCACCTGACCTCTGTGTCTGCTAGATAAGGGCACATGAGAAAAAGGCACGTGGTCATATCCAGGCATAGAAGATACAGAACCAACGGCCCGCAGCACAATGGCCACAGCAAAGCCCATCAGGCCACAATCAGTTTCAGAGACAGGGTCCAAAAAACTGAATTTCTCTGCAAGAACGATTGCCAAAATCCATGACCCAAGTCACCTATGAGAGACAGAAACGGAGCTGGTGTGTAAGCACTTGGAGGGCACAATCTATGTTTTGCTTCACTGTCCTTTCCCTGATGCCTAACCTGAACGGCAGCACATAGCAAGTACTTGAATCAATGTGTGGAATGAGCTAGTAATGAATTCAACACTGTTTTATGTTCCACTGGACAAGTCAAGAATTCATCCTACCGTAACTGGAGCCACAGGGCACATCAGTTACAGGGCAGAGGCTCTGGAATCTATCCAGGGTTTGCACTTTCTTGGTATACAAACGGGGCATGTACTAACATCTCTGAGACACAGTTTCTTCATCTGCACAAGGTGATAATTCACCTAAATCCTAGCATTTGTAAAGATTAGGCAAAATAGCTGGCTAGAGTGCTAAGCACAGTAACACAGTAGTCACTCAATAATGGCAGCTACTATCATAATTAAGAGTAAATATACAGGGGCGCCTAGGTAGGGCAGGGCGTTAAGCATCCAACTCTTGGTTTTGGCTCAGGTCATGATCTCAGGGTCGTGAGATCGAGCCCCACGTCAGGCTCCAGGTTCTGTGGGGAGTTGGCTTGAGAATTCTCTCTCTCTTTCTCTCTCTCTCTCCCCCTCAGCCCCTCCCCCTGCTCATGCTCTGTCTCTAAAATAAATAAATCTTTAAAGAAAAAAGAGTAAATATAAAATTGGTTTCCCAGGCATAGATTCTGCAACTGCAAAGAGCAGCTAATTCAACATAAAGGACTCTTCCTCTCTTGCCAAAAGATGAAAACCTAGACTGAGAACATGCTAACTGCAGTTTAGAGTATACACAGGTCCCATAAAGCAGGCTATCCACAATCCAAATTTGTGCCACTGAATGTTGCTGCTATCAATATTGGAGGAAAGAAGCTTTTAAAAATAAAAGCCCTTTCAGATTTCATGGCTGCCTCATCACAGACATCTCAGGCAGCTTACACTGAACATCTCTGGTAGCCCCCTACAGCTGGCCAATGCAACATTGGTGACACCCAGGGGAACACTGACAGAGGAGCTCAGGGACAACTGCGATAGAAGTGGATAATCAGTAACTACAATGGGCAACAAGCCCCTGGATACAGCAGTCACATAGCATAATCCCTTCAGGATTTCTGGAAGGCACAGGATTATGGACAATATCCATGAAACAGACTTACTGTGACAATTAAAGGACCATGGATGGGTGCTTTATTTTGGTCTAAAAGACAAATATTTTGACTATGACTGGGATTTTGTTTTTCTATTTCCAATTTCTACTAATAGAACAGAAATCTGAGTCAAGTCTGAGCCCCACCCTCTATTCATCACATACCTAAAAGCCATATGATAATGCTCTCTGCAGAGTCAACATAGACTTCATAGTTAAGGGGATCTATGACACGATTCTCTTGAGATTCATGTTTCCCACGGAATAAGGCTGAAAAAAAGGTGCCATATGCATGCCTCTTGCCATACCAAACACATACTTACTAAACAGGCAGCCACTACCAACACAATTCAAAGACATCTGGATATTAGGCCTTTAGAAATCTCTTTTGCTGGTCCCCCAACCCTGACATATATAGGCCTGGCAACAATAGCAAAAGTATATAAAAATTTCAAAGTGCCTTGAAGCCCTAGCCCTAGCCTTTCTCGATATTTTACCACACTTAAAATCTTCAATTCCATTCCCAGTTCTGTTATTCTGTATTAGTGATGGAAATATTTGAACATCTTTTCTAACTAGTGATAGCTGATAATTAGACTGTGATTAATGTTCGCTTTTGGGTTGACACAGCCCTTCCTGCATGAGCTATGTCCATCACAAGAAGGTGGCTTCTAAAAATTTCAATTAGAAATAGCTGGTTAGAGAGGGAACTATAAAAATTATTTAAGAGTTAGGAGCCAGTCACAAAATAAATCCAGTATTGATGAGGATATAAGAACTGGAATAGGAACACTGTTGATGGAATATAAAGCAGTACAAACACTTTATAAAACTGTTTGGCAGTATCTACTAAGGCCTATCCTATGACCCAGCAATTCTTTTTTTTTTTTTAAAGATTTTATTTATTTATGTGACAGCCAGCCAGCGAGAGAGGGAACACAAGAAGGGGGAGTGGGAGAGGAAGAAGCAGGCTCCCAGCGGAGGAGCCCGATGTGGGACTCGATCCCGGAACACGGGGATCACGCCCTGAGCCGAAGGCAGACACTTAACGACTGCGCTACCCAGGCGCCCTGACCCAGCAATTCTACTGTAGGCATATACCCAAGAGAAATGAAAACATCCATCCACTCAAAAACTTGTACATGAACATGCATAGCGGCATGATTCATAATTGCCAAAATCTGAAAACCACCCATATGTCCATCAACAGTGGAAAACAGTGATATCTTTGCATATACAATGGAATACTATACAGCAATGACCTATAATTATACACACTAATATGGATGAATCACACCATATATGTAAGCCAAAGAAGCCAGACACAAAAGTATATACTGCATGGTTCCACTTACATAAAGTAGCAAACAGGTAAAACTGATCTACGCTGTTAGAAGTCAGAATAGTGGTAACCCTAAGAAGGGATAGTAACTGGAAAACAGCATGAGATGTACTTTCTGGGGTGCTAGTAATATTTTGTTTCTTAATTTGAGTGCTGATTATACACGTGTTCAGCTTGTGAAAATTCGTTCAGTTGCACACTCAACGTGCAATTTTCAATATGCATGTTATACTTCGATAAAAAGTTAAAAAATAAATCCAGTAGCTAATTTCCTGTAATGTTCTTAAAGTGCCACCTAGTGGCACAAGTTAAATGTAAACAAGAGGGGAGTTTCACCTCTAGCGACTTCAAAAATATGGTCCCATTTCTAACAGCACATTCTGGGATTGGGCTGCAACAGTGCCCTAGACTAAAAACAAACAAACGAGCAGTTCCTGTGTGACATACAGAACCCCTGACAGAAGGATTTAGCAGCAAGTGAAGCTGTCTACTACAGAGCACACTAGTACCAACGAGCTGATGATACACATCACCTCCCAACCCCACCTGCCATCAGCTAACGGTGGGGGTATTTACAACACAGACATGAGGAAAGGCTACAGAGTGGGGCTTTTTCTTTTCCCAGAGGGAATATTTACCAACACACCATGAAGTGATATGTATATAATTTGCTGAACAGAACACGGCATTCAAGAGGAGTTGGAAAGAAAGAAAGACTTTATCCTGTTTTTCCTGGACAGGTTTCTTTCCCTCTTTCTCACCTTAAAGGCAAGGCCTTAGTCTAGTTTCTTCTGATTATGTCTGAGAAACACAAAGTTAGGAAGGCCTGCCCACAGCAAGCCTTCGAAGCTGCCAAATGAATAAAGAATATTTGCTCAAGGTTTTGCCAGTAAACTGTGAAAGAGCATCTTGGTCAGATAAAGGCCCTCAAGGCAAAGCTGCAAACTATAGATATAGGTGTCACGATCCTTGAGTTAGGAGATGGTGGGTTAAAAGGCTTATGAGGAGGCCTACCTGTCTTTCCATCGATTCTCCTCCTTCATGTTTCCATTATTTACAAGAAAAGGTGATGATCTGGATTTGGAGCTGCAGGCTGTAGTTTGCTGACCCCTGACGGAGGCAGAGGGCCAGCCCGTGAAAGGTCACAAGAGCAGGAAAGAACACCATTCTACTATAAGTGGTTTAGTAAGCCAGTCCAGCACTCATTCTGGGCTTAGGACCGGCCACTAATTTCTGGTTATCCTGAGTCTGCTCCTCCGTGTCTGCCAACTAGAACCTGCTTCTGTTTTGCTGGGCCTGGAATGATGATAATTATAACAGCTACTTTGCACTGAGGCCTGACTATATGCCAGGCACCATTCTAAGAGCTTTATGGATACTCATTTAATCATTATAACAACCCTATGAAAGTAGACACTACCATTATCCCCACTATATACATGATGAAACTGAGACACAGAGAGAACAAATAACTTGGCCAAAGATACAGAGCCAGCAAGAGGAAGAGATAAAATGTGAACCCCGAGCTCATGTTCTTAACTATTCTGTCAAGGTGCCTCCCTGGGTCCAACTCCTAACTGTCCTCCATTGTCCTTTCCCATGAACACCACAGCACACTTGGACACCCTTCCATCCTGCCCCACTTCCATACTTTCTCCTTCCCTGACACACAGGAGTACTAATTGGTTTTTGTCACTGTATGGTGAGGGGGACAGAGAAGAGAAATAAGGATTCCATTGTTTAGGAACCTAGAAACCAACCAAACTGACCCCCAGGGGAAAGACTGGGGTAGCTTGTTAGTTATAGGAAATATGGCATCCAGCTATTGCCTATAATCCTTGACAATACTGCATGAGAAAATGGATTTAAATTAAATACATAACACATACCAGGAGACACTATAAAATGGATGGTGCTAGGCAGGAGCATATCGCAACCTTTGTGCCATGATAGTTCTTGGCAAGGTATGGACCTGTTGTAAGCATATTCCATCAATGGGATGAACTTACGGCACCTTCCAGAAGAATGATGCCAGCAAAGTCAGCTTTACACAACAATACCATGAACACAATACAGTAAGGGGGGTAAACTAAGAAAGAACAGAAGTTACTAGTAATAGAGTAAAGCTAATTCATTAAGAGGTTTCATAACAAGAAGTGTATCTCTGATAAAGATACTTGTCAACAACTGAGTTGACAACTCAATTGAGATAGGTTAAGGGGCGACTGGCTGGCTCAGTCAGAAGAGCATGCAACTCGTGATCTCAGGGTTCAGAGTTCGAGCTCCATGCTGGGTATAGAAATTATCGAAAGAAACTAATTCTGAGTCATGGTTGGATAGCATAGCATCTTTGGAGGAACTGGCACTCTGAGGAAAGATAGCTAGGATTAGAGTCATAGCATTAATTCTTACTTGCTGTGGATGACCTTGAGGAAATTCCTGAAGTTCTCTGTGCCTTGGTTTACTTATCTGCAAAACAAGAATAACAATAGAACCTATCCAGCCTATGACTGTGATGAAGATTAAGTAAGTATTGGTCAAGCACTTAAAAGAGCATCTGGCATATAAGCACTATATATAATTATTTATTATACAAAAGTTCTCTGCCTTTCTGTTTCCTTTTAAAAAGCAGAATAAGGACTACAACACTTGGCCTTTTGCTACACCAAATATGGTCCACTGACCAAACTGTGAAGGCTATTTTGGCCAAGATAAATGTAAGTCTGCACTGAGAAAAGCACTTTAGCATTTTCACTTAGTGTATGGCAATACTTCATATTTAGAAAATTACTGGTGGGCACGGAGACTGGAAATTCTTGCTAACTTTTGCTTAGCAAATCTGTAGTTACTTTTTGTGTTGTGCAATGGATGATTCCTCTCTTTCTCTAAATGTTTATCATTAAATTTCTAGCACCTCCTCAGAAACCTTTCCCAGCTCTCCTCTTTACAAGAGCTAGCTAGCTCTGTCACTCACTAGCTGAGAAGCTCCAAGGAACTCACTTTCACTTTCTGAACCTCAACTTGCTCTGCTGTAAAATAAAACGCAAGGACAGATGTGAGAGCACGAGCATAAAAAGTATTAAAATTTAAAAAGACTTAGACACACTCAGAAGCAAGCTCAACATTCCTGTAGGGCCAAATCCCAAAATGGTTGACCAGTCTGGGGGTTCAGAAGCAGGCAGAGGCAGATGAGAGCTCATACACAGCAGAACAACAGGTATTTAAATGCCCCCGACGAGGCAGGGGGCCTCCTCCACACTTATTTCCTGAAGCCAGAGGCTAAGGTGGTGCTGATTCACCCCATGTAAAAAGCTGCAAAACGAGGATGAAGCCTGGGAAGGTGCTCGGGGCTGCCTACTTAGGGAAGGAAACAGAAGCAGATACAGCACTGCAGCCTAATCTCAGGTTAAGCCACCATCTGGTGCCATCCGCACCATCTCTGACAGGTACACCAGACAGAAGGGCTGAACCTCAAGTATAAGAACTAGCCCTACACTTGAGGCCCATGGGTGCAGGGCTGTGGGGTGTGCTTGGCAGATACACCATGAACTGCTGGACAGGGAGGAGCTCCAAGAACTGAGAATGAAATTTCAACTCCAATTCAAAATAAGACTGCTAAACAAACTTCCAGAAGCATGAAGAAAAAAACCAATACTAAGAAGAACAGCCAAAAGAGAGAGAGAGAGGAGATGAATTTACTCCTGACAAAAATGAAAATAGAACAAGTTGAAATTGACTTCAAAATAATTAAGTTTAAATCCTCTCCAAGTTAAAAGTAGAAAATGCATCCTTAAAAAAAAGAGACAAGTATGAAACAGAAATTGGGAAAAGTGAAACAAGAACAGATTGATAGAAACAAGAATGGACTATAAAACCTAGAATCACACAGTTACACAAAAGAATGATTAATTTGGAAGATGAAGGTCTCATTCAGGGCCGGGAGAGATCATGACATAAAAAGGTAAAAGAGCCATCACTAGAAATAAAAGGTGTATTGACATAGAAACATAGCTAACTGGACTTTGAAAACAGAATAAGTAGAGAATCAAAACCTGCAGAGATATGACTAAGAATGTTCCAAATTAGAAGACATGGTTTTCCAGATGGAAAATGCACACCAAGCGTCATCTGGAATAAATAAGTTTAAGTCTATGCTTAGACACATCACAGTGAAATGAAAATAGAACATCGAAAATAAAGTTTTAAAAGCCACCCTAGAGGAAAAATAGTCAATCCAAAGGAACCAAAAAGAGAATTCTCAGCAACAACAATAAACACTAGAAGAGAAGAAGGTAATACATTCACAATGCTGAAGGAAAATAACCCTCATTCTGGAATTCTGCACAATGCAAAATTACCTTTTAAGAGAAAGGACAGTAAGAGTTTATTAACTAGAGAACATGGATGAAAAAAACTAGTAGATGGGAAAAAAAGAAAAAGAGAAAAACTACTACATGATAGATTTCAGTAAACAGTGTATTTGAACCTCATAATTGCTGAAGTTATCCTAACTATATGATTATGCAACATGACATATCTTATAAGTTCTGAGAGCATGGTGTCTAAAAGTTGCTTCCTAAGAGTCAGTTTATTCTGATGAAGCTTTGAGTGACTTTTTAAAATTCTAATTGTCCTATCAGAGAACATTTTTTCCCTTTTTCCTAAATGTTAATTGAAAGAGGAACTCTTAAAGAGTACATAATTTTCCCACCAAAAAAGAGCTATCTAAACTACTACTAATTACTTAGCAGTTTACCTCCAAATGCTTGACAGCAGACACTTGACATTTTGGATGGAAATACCTGGAGACCTTTATGGACACCCCAATTCACACACATACCACTCATGTAGTCTCCCCAAAATAGAGAATGTATTTATAATAAACAAGTTATAAGATGAAATAGGTAAGTTATAAATGAATGATTTAAGTAACCCCTTTAGGCCCCTAAAAAGAGTTAGTGGAAATTCACTGAGAAGTTAAAAACCTCAAAAGCCCACTGGGAAGGGAACACTGTCCAGTAACACTGAGAAAGGAATTCAAAATCCGACCACGGCAGAAGGGCCAATCACTGTGTTCCACAGACTTTCCAGATCACCCTGAGAAGGCAGAACACCTTACTTCAAAAGTCAACTACTTTTATGTGGTACAATCACGAAACTTTTCTGTATTCAGCTGTTATCCCTCTTTTCCACTATTTTCCATATAATCATTTTAATAGATGTCTAATACCCTATTAGGCAGATAGATAATACCCTTGACCAGAGGCATCTTGGACATCTGTCTGTATTGTTTTTTATTTTTATTAGTAATACTAAACTAAATGTAATCATAAAACTTTTCCTTTCTTTTCAACAGTTCTTGGGATACATTCTAATAGCATTTGTTGATAGCAGGCAAAACTATGCATGCTGTTTCAAACAGTGGGATTTATCTTTAATCTTCCCTCCACTATTACAATGCCAGTATTTCCTCACTATATCTCTGTCTTCTCCCTGGACTTATCACTACGGCAGTTTCCTCTGCCTTTTTAATTTCTCATTCAATGCCAACTGTTTGAGAACAGCTTTCAAATTCCTTTAATAAATCCTTATGAGAGGACTTGTAGAACTCTCAAGATTCAATCAACAGAGGCTGGTCTAAACCACAATTGTCTTCATGTTACACCAACCTGGGGCTCTGAAGAGCAATTTGAGTCATCTACGAACCAATCCTACAACTAGGGAACATACAGTAAAAAGCACTGCCAAAGTTAATACGGGGGGGGGGGGGGGGAAACAACCTTACACAAAACAGAAACGTTTTACTGGAATATTTGACCTTGATAAATTCAAAACAACATTATCTACAGCAAGAGATAAATTTATCAGAATCTGATTTTAATTTAAAATAAAGCCTTTTTGGGGTGCCTGGGTGGCTCAGATGGTTAAGTGTCTGCCTTTGGCTCAGGTCAAGATCCCAGGGTCCTGGGATGGAGCCCCACATCGGGCTCCCTGCTCATCAGGGGACCTACTTCTCCCTCTCCCTCTGCCGCTCCCCCTGCTTGTGCTCTCCTGCTCTCTGTCAAATAAATAAAATCTTTAAAAATGAAATAAAACAAAGCCTTTTATATTTAACCAGAGGACACAAAAACCAATTTTTAGTTTCAATGATTTTGCTATTGTTTTCCTACTCTCTATATCATTTATCTCAACCCTACATCATTTCCTTCCTTCTGCTACCTCTGGGTTTAGCTTGCTCTTATTTTTCTAATTTCTTATGGTGTAAAGTTAGCTTATTGGTTTTGGATCCCCTTTTTTTTTTCATATAAGTGCTTATAGGTATAAATTTCCCCAGGGTACTGTTAGTACTGTTATCCCTGCATCTCATAGGTTTTGGTATGTTTTCCCTTTCATTCATCTCAAGGTATTTTCTAATTGCACTTGTAATTTCTTCTTTGACCTACTAGTTTTTTAACAGTATGTTGCCTAATTTCCACATGTTAGTGAATCTTCCTGTGTTATATCCATTAATGATTTCTAGTTTCATTCCACTGTGGTCACTTTGTATGATTTCAATCTTTTTAAATTTATCGAGACTTGTTTTGTGGCCTAACATCTGGTCTATCCTGGGGAATGTTCCGTGTGCACAAGAGAAGAAGTGCCTTGTGCTGTTGTTGGGTAGAGTGTTCTACAGATGTCGCTCAGGTCTAGGGGATTTAGAGTGCTGTTCACGTCCTCTATTTCCTTACTGGTCTTCTGTCCAGTTGTTCTATCCATTACTAAAAGTGAGATTTTGTATAACTGTCTGCTACTCCCTTCAATTCTACTGGGTTTTGCTTCATACATTTTGGGGCTCTGTTGTTAGGTGTGTATATTTTAATAAATTTTTTACCATCTTAATGGAGTGACCCTTTAATCGATATATGATGTCCTTCTATGTCTTGTAACAATTTTTGTCTTTAAGTCTATTTAGTCTGATGTGACTAAAGCCAACCAGGCTCTCTTTTGGTCACTATTTGCATGAAATATCTTTTTCCATTCTTCCATTTTCAACCTATTTTTAACACTGGATCAAAAGTGAATCTCTTACAGACAGCATATAGTTGGATTATTTTTTAAATCCAACTGTTTCTGCCAATTAATTGGAGGTGTTTATCCATTTAAAGTAATTCCATATAAGGAAAGATTTACTTCTGCCATTTGTTGTCTGTTTTCTATGTCTTATACCTGTTTGGTTCCTCAGTCCTTCCATCATTTCTCTTTTTATGATTAACCGATTTTTTTTCTAGTATACTATTTTTGTTACCTTCTCATTTTCATATTTTTTATATTTTTTAGTTTTTTTCCTTCGTAGTCACCCTAAGGATTGTTATAAAGTTCAAATTTGAATTAATACCAACTTAGTGTCAAGAATATACAAAAACTCTACTCCTTTATAGCCCTGTTGCCCCTTATATTATTATTGTCACAAATTATATCCTTATACATGTGTGCTCATTAACAGATTTGTAATTATTGTTTTAAGTATTTTTCTTTTAAATCATATAGAAAACAGAAGAATTACAAATCAACACTACTGGCTTTGAGATTCACCATTCTTCATTTCTTGTTGTGGCTTCGAGCTACTATAAAGTGTCCCTTTCATTTCGGTCTGGAGAACTCCCTTTAGCACTTGTTATGGGGCAGGTCTACTAGTGACAAACTCCTTGAGTGTTTGCTTATTGGGGAATGTCTGTCTCCAGTGACACTGTCTGTCAGGGTATGAAGTGCCTCCCCAGGCCACCTGTTGCCATCAGATTAGGGTTAGGAGACCCCTTTGGTCTCTGCTAAAACCATGTTTTCCAGCTAGGAAAGTACCATCCCAGGTTGTCTGCTGCCACCAGGTGAGGGACAAGAGACCAATTTCCAGATTGGTCTCTGATGACACGAGAGGGAGGGACATCCATGGTGTTTGAATGGGGTAGAGCAGGTGTTGCCAAAAGGTTTCCATCTAGCTTATCTACCTTTGGCTAGACAGTAGACTTTTCTCAAGGGCTTTTTTTTTTTTTTTTTTTTGGTCTATATTTGTTGGCAGTTTCAGTTTGCAGGCTTCTCCAGTACTCAGTCCAGGATATACGGGAGATTTTTTTTTTTTTTTACAACTCAGGGAACTCACTGCCATGCCATTACTCAAGTCCTAAGGCCCTAGCCAGTCCACTTTCCTGTTTATATCTTTCAAAGTCCTCTTTCTGTTTATTACGTCCAGGACTTTTAGTTGTACTTAGCAGTGGGGGGAAGTAAGGAGAAATTAGTTTAAATCATCTTGTCCTCAATTGTGTTTTATGATGTTTCAACTATATTTGCAACAAATTTTTTCTTGGATAGAGGAATACAACACAGAATCAGAAACCTTAAGCACTAGAAGGATCTATCTACTCTAAGCTTCACATTTTATAGAAGAGGCAGTAGGTCTGTGAGACTAATCTGCTTACTTCCCACAAAGCTTACAGAGTAGTGAAGCTAAGAACCAGAGCACAGACACATTCATATCGTGCTCTACAGCTTTCAGTATGTTCTTTCATCATCACGAATGAAGGTAGATCCTAGGCCTAGACCTTCTTTCCTTAATTACAGAAATACTCATTAACATACTGTGATTTTTAGCTAATCTATAGCGTGCACTGTAAGACAGAACAGGGTAACACTCTGGAACAAAAGTGAAGGTGGCATCCTAGGTGATAGGTTTGTAAATTCTCTTCAGAATAATTACGAAGTTTCTAATACATGAATACATAGAAAAATACCTCTATAAAAATACATATACTAAACTTACATACGATGAGTGAAAATTAGGATGGTGTATATATCTTTGAAAGCTCACAAATATGCTTTATCTACATAGCCAATATATTAAGGTGATTCGATGAGTAATGTGCATTACATGAGATTTGATGTATGCCCACTGAGTTAATTTGATCAAGAGAAAAGCCGTGAAATGCTAGAAGTGATGACATTTCCATACTGTTTATACTTAAAGAATGTTTTCTTACAGATATTTAAAGTTGCCAATGAGATAGTACTTCATTTTACTCTATTAAAAATGATTTAGTATGTGTTTAAAATGGATTGAGTATGCATGTTAAACTTTAATCAAATTTGCATTTTAAAAATCTATTAAATAATCCTGGGAGAAACTTACATAATCACCAGTAATGCCCCCCCAAAAGGCCAAGAGAAAAAGAGTAAGTGTGTGTGAGCTCTAAAACTCTTAATTTCTTCCAGGGGAATTTACTATTTTGTATCACCAATTAATACATTAACTTACAATAAGAATACCTGAAATAACAGGATATTATACTATAAGGACATTTTCTAGAATAGCATAGTGTCAAGTATTTCGGAAATAGTTCAGGGCCTAGAAACTGCCATTTGAGTTTAAGTGAGCTCGTCTTTCCTTCCGAATGAAAAGAGGGTAGGATCATATTTAAAAAGTTGTGTCTAAGAAATTTGGCTTTGAAATGGAACAGCAAGCTCAGCATATTCCTACTGGGTTCAGCAGTGCCTCAGGGACCTCATTCTAGCCAGATGACAAAGTTAGATGAAAGATTTGCTGTGTGGACTATGGTTTCCTCAAGGCCATCTGGGTTCATGGCTAGTCCTTCACAATAGTACACACAGGACCTGAGGTGCACAGTGGCTAGTCCCTCCAGCAAAACCATCCCATCAAGCCCTCTAACCCTGCTGGAGTCAGCCATCCCAAGAACTGAGACTCCCAAGGCCATCCATCAGGATCTGGGTTCTTGTCCCCACAGGGTATGGGTACATCTCCTAACCTGACTTCATGCCTCCCACCCTCCCCAACTCAAGAAAGACTTCCACTGTGCGCTGTAAGAACTCAGGGCATGGGGGGCCTGGGTGGCTCAGTCATTAAGTGCCTGCCTTTGGCTCAGGTCATGATCACAGGGTTCTGGGATCAAGCCCCGCATCAGGCTCTCTGCTCAGTGGGGAGTCTCCTTTTCCCCTCTCCCTCTGTCCCTCACCCTACTTGTGCTCTCTCTCTCTCTCAAATAAATAAATAAAATCTTTAAAGAAAAAAAAAAAGAACTTAGGGCATACCACTAACAAATCCTGTAGATTCTCAACTTCATCTCTGAACATTCCTCCTCTTGCCCTAATTCAGTGTTTCTCAATCCCAGCTACACTTCAGAATCATGTGGGAAGCTTCGTAAAACTCCCAATGCCTGGGCCTCCCACCACACCAAAATCTCTGGGGGTGGGACCCAAACCTCAGCAGGTTTAAAGCTCTCCCCCAGATAATTCCTGTGTGTACAATGTGAGTACCACTGGGCTAACTTACACCCTGTGCTCTCCCGTCAGGGGCTGCTCCCCCAACAGAACTCTCTTGTCAGGGGGACCTCCTTTCCCTAAGCTTTGGCACCACTGGCCTCAAGTGGGCAGGCCACTGGCTCTTCCCTGCCACATCCAAACACTAAATCTCTCTCCCCTGAAATCTAGCTTTCTAAATTTCAGACAGTTCCTTGAACACATGGGGATCTCTTGCATGCCTGCCTCCTTGCATTTGCTTTTTCTCTATAGTAATGCTCTGAACCCCTCAGCCACCTGAAAAGAAAAGTTCTCTTGTTTAAAACTCATTTCACTGGTCACCTTAGCCCTTCCATGAAGCCCTCTTGGTCTAAGCTTAAAAGTATTGATCTAATGCTTCCTGCACAGTACTTTCACCCTACAGTTCTATTTTAGTACTCATTGCATTGCAAGTGAGAAGCGCTTGCTGTTATAAGGTAAGAAATTAGTGGTATAAATAGGAAAATTCTGAGCACATTAGTCTACGGGGAGCCCCAATTCATCAAATGTGGTGCTAATATAAAACTGAAAAGGTTATCCTTTATACCAAAAAACCTCTTTTTTAAATAAAGATTATTGCCATAAGAAATGTGGCATGAGATCAATACTATTAAAGAGATTTGATTATTGGAGTACGAAATAGGCCCTTAGGAGAGAACTGACCTATGGGACAAGCACCAACTCTGTGGATGGAATTTTACTCAGTTTATATGCATACAAACAGTGAGCTACTAAGTTTAACTCTCATGTTAACACTGCTCCATATGAAACAGTTAACTCTAACTGCTCTTTAGTCATTTATGTTATGAGTCAATCTTTTTTAAAAAATTAATAAATAAATGTGTCACCTCTTCTGAGCTGAGCCAAAATACCATGACCTGGTCTCTAGCCTGTCCTCAAGAAAACATGGAACACAAACCATTTGATTCTTTATATATTCACTTGGTCCCTCTTGATCTTACCTATAGCATGAAAAATAAAAAGATCTGTTTCTTTGAATTTATTCCTTTTCCTAACTCCAGGGCCCCATTTGTATAATTTACTCCAGATGTCCATATCATACTGGTTCTTAGTATAAGTAAGGGCCAGCTAAACTGCATTTTATGCTGAAAATATATACCTCATCTCTCTCACTTGATAAAAGTAGAGATATACTTCTAGCGTATATAGAAATGATCTCTATATACCTTTGTGGACACATCTGCAAATGCACAAATGCTTTTCTCTTACATACTTAAAACCTCAAAAGACATCACTGACTGGCCACATAGTTTTTAAAATAGTTGTTCCTTTTTAGGGAACAGAATGTTTTCTTGTTTATTATAATCTAGTCTTAACCATTTATCAAGTTAAATAATATGAAAATTTTAAATCCAGGGCCACCTGGGTGGCTCTGTTGGTGAAGCATCTGCCTTCAGCTCAGGTCATGATCCCAGGGTCCTGGGATCAAGCCCCACATCGGGCTCCCTGTTTGGCAGGGAGTCTGCTTCTCCCTCTCCCTCTGCCTCTCTCCTTGCTTGTGTGCTCCCACTCTCACTCTCTCTCTCTAATAAATAAAGTCTTTAAAAAAAAAAGAAAATTTTAAATCCAAAACCTTTTTATCTTAATCTCTTCTCAGAGCTACTGATAAATTTAAGATTTAAATTATACCAAGTTTCCTTGTTTCTCCCCAGGCACTAAGTTTAAGCCTCATAAAAAACTCTCTGAGGTTAGGCGTATATATTTTTTTCCAAAGTCAGGTTGATTGTCCACATATAACAAGGAACACTCAAAAAAATGTTTAACAGAGCAAAAGAAGAGCTCAAAGTGCTTAAGTTTGCTGTAATAAAGCTTGTTGTGAAGTGGTAAAAATGACCTCATGAGAGAGTAAGCCAGAAGGAAAAGTAAAGCAAATAAGAAAACACAACAAATTGAAAACATGACAACTAAAAATCCGAAGCTAACGTGTGGTAAACTTTCTTTTTCAGTTTCAACTCTTCTAGGGGAAACTACTGGCCTAAGATACAAAAATTTAACTTTAATCACATAATATAGAGAAGAGGTGACAAATGAAAGCAGTTTGGAAATATTCTTACAAATATCTTAAAGCTGGTGGAGAATAATGTTCCCTAACAAAGCCCTCAGGGGATTGTTAAGTCTTGTATAAATAAAGAGGTGAATGGTCACACACACTACGAAATTGCACGCTTTACCAAAATTGACCAGGTTTCCTTACTATAGGACTTCAAACCCTTTAATGAGCCCATACGCACTGTGAATCTCCACAAGTGGGTACTGAGGCAGCAGCCTGCAAATTTGTCTTACCACAGAGCCCTGTTAATATCTCCCCGAAGACCGCTTTATCACAAGCAGTTTGGGAAAAACTAGAATACACAGGTGCCCCATCCACGTGGTTAGGTGAGCCTTTCCCAGGGCCATTAGCAATTTGACACTGCACAACGACTAAATACAGTCACATGTTCAGTACCCAGGATTTCCTCTGGTGAATGTGTGTGTCCCACTCACAGTGGAGGAAAAGGGGAGAGTAGGGGGAGGGAAGTGGCGAAGGGATTTTCTGCCTGCATTTCTTACACACCTGTTTCTGTAGTCTGAAATCTCCATAGTTAGGCAGCTGAGTTGGAGGCTTGGGCTGAGCACTGCGCTCACTGTTTACATTGTGATGGGAAATCTGGTAGACAAAGAAGCAGTCTCATTCATTAACAGTGACTTGAGAATTCCCAGCCCCCCATCAGATCCTTGGTCACTAAGACCCCAAGTAGGCAGGAAGCCCACCTCAAGCAGGTCAGATGAGGACTGCTGATAGCAGCAACACATTTCACAACCAGGAAGTCACTCCTGTTACTTGTACAGTAGAAGATAAGGAGGTTGATCACAAAAGCCCTTTCAGGCACGTCTGCCATGCATTCATCCAGGTGGTACCCAAGCCCTAGTATGAGACCAGCAGCTGGTAGATAACTACCTCCAGAATGCCCACTATTTTGCTGTGACAAAGCCCAGGTTTGCTGTTGGTGCCAGTCAGGAGTTTGGTCCCATCTAGGTCCTCCAGAGGGGGGACATGGTGAAAGCCTCACCGGCCAGAGCAACAGATCACTGTCTTACTGTATACGTAGACACTTCAGCTCCAATGATGGGGAGTACAGGGACTTTTAGGAGATGGACCTCAATTTGGGAACTGGCTCTACCTATTTACTAGCTATGTCACCTTGGCTGACTTGCTTAACTCCTGTTTTGGCTCCTCTGTAAAAAAAATAAAGGATATTAACACCTACTTCATAGGATTTTTGTGAAGATTAAATAATGCATTGAAAACACTTAGCACAATACCTGGTCTACTGCAGATGCTCAAGAAACAGAGCTAACAATTTAAATGAGCAGATATTATAACCAGGGAAAAGCTAAGGACAGAACTAAAGTTTGCCATTAGATATACAGCAGGGACTCAATAAATAATTGTTGGCTGATTAATCAACAACTTTTAAAGCCAATCCTGGAGTATTAGAAAGGGGGTTTTCACTCGCTTATATGTGAGTCAGGAAGAACAGGGCTTTTTATTACCCTTCAAACTGAGGAAGGAAAACAGTACTCATTGTATTTGCACCTCAGGCTGAGTGGATGCTAAAGATGAACTAATTCTCTAACAGAAGGACAAGCAAATGTTCAAAGTGGTTTCGGTGACTCAGCAAGTCCTAAGATGTGCCATATGGAAAGGTATGTTCTGAAGCACCTAGAGCAATAAGGTAGAAACTGGGACTGTTTATAGAGAAAGTTCCCAACGTTTTCTGCTGAAAGTTAGAGGGCCTTTAAAGACAGAAAGTCTCTTCAGCAGCAATTAATGAAAGGAAAGATCTGTAGTGCCCTTTACCACGCTCTGCAGATTTGCTGCTTGCTTCTCATTTCCAACTCTACAAGGAGTGTTGATGAATAAGGTCATAGTAGCACATATAAATAAGGCAGAATTAATTCACAAGTGAAACAGATTTTGGTTGACACACTCTCCCAACTCCTGCTGTTTCAGCTTATTGTTCCAAAGGAAAATACCATCCTAAAGATAAAGAAAGCACTGTAGGCCCAAACCATAGCGCTAAAACCATGGTGATGACCATTAATTATGGAGAATTAACACAGTTCCTAAAATACTGATGAAAATATACACACCCCAAATGCACATATTATACAGAAAAACCATGTCCCCCCACAGCCCAACTGAAGAGGCCCATTCTTCTACATCTTTCTCTCTCTGAAAATGACATGCAACCCTGTACGGCCAAAGGTGAACCAGTATGCATTTGTTTGGTTGCTTATTGAGGAAACTTTCCCTTTTCCACATGAGGTTGGGGGACTGGCTGGATAAGAAGAAATACAACCACTCTCTGCTCTCTTTGTCCAGATGTCATCTTGGGAATGTGACCGGCCAATTCTGTGGCTATCGACCCTTGCAAAGGAAGCACAGTGGTAGGACAACTTCCCTATACCCAATAGTTCACAGAAATCAACTTCTGTTTCCTACCTGGGATGGACAAGGTCTTGGAGGGAGCGCAGGTGGTGGAGGTAACAATCCTGACTTAGTAGCTGAAAAGAAAAACACATACTGTTAAGAATTACCAAAAACACATCAGGTGCTGCACTCAGGGTAGAGTCTGCTTGAGATGGTCTCTCCCCCTCTCCCTCTTCCCTTCCCCCTTCTCTCTAAAATGAATAAATACATATTTTAAAAAAAAGAATTACCAGAAACAAAACAAAATATCCTTCTACTTTTTAACTAGGAATACCAATTGCAGTTAACATGTTTAAGTTATTAAAATCCACCTGAAGGCTTAATTTTTAAAAAAGCAGTACATGCTATTTCTAATCCCTTTTTCATTTTCATCCTACCTACCCCAAATCCAATTATTTATATAGGCTGTTTTGATTAAGACAGTATAGAACAGTAAGGAAAAGATACCCTTTGATCAAAGGACTGGAACCCAGCATGGGAAAGGCAGTCAATCCCTCATTATTCTGATGTTAATTATTTAGTTTCAAATAATCTAGGCCCTTCGGTTTCTCTAATATTTCTCCCTATCTCTTGGCCATTACACTACTCATTAGCTTAGCAAGTGGGCTATAGAAATGAAGGAAGCCAGAGTCCCCATGGGCAGCTCTGCTACCATGTAAGCTAGTGGGTCTGACAGCAGCAGGGAGGCTGAAAGAGCTGGGACTAAATGATGTTGAGGGACCCTTCAAAGATCTCGATTTCCTTTTCTCTCCCTGATCCTTATTAGCAGAAATAATAAAATATGTTTCTATAATAATCTGGCCCCATTCAAAGGATGTTTTAAACAAAAGTTTCAGTCTAATTTTTTTTAATTTTGTGAGATATAGAGAAATTTTGAGTTAAGCCAAGAATGTCCAAGTTGTAACTAAATGAAAATAAACATCTGCTAGTGAATTATAAATAAAGCTCATAATCATGCACAAGAAATGTTTATTATCACACACTGGCAAGTTAAACCATATTCTTTACAAACTCCCTTAAAAAGCACACTGTGCTCTATAATAACCATACCTAGTTTATTGGCAATTCTATAATATGTGTGCTAATATTTGGACAATTTTCTGTGACTTAAAAATAAATCATAGCAATGTGCCAAGAACATGAAAGTTTTTGCAAATCACTTTTGATCTGACCGAGCTAGATCAGACGAGCCAGAAGATAGAGTCTAGGGCTTTCCATAAAGATAACTTAAGAGTAATTTCATAGAGATTTGCATTCTGAGCCAGTGCACAGATCTGGTACAACCATGTGGGCCCATCAAGGATTTCCCTCAATCTGTCTTTCATTAAAATTTATGAAACACATCAGTGGGTCAAAACTCCAGAGGTGGTGAGACCTTGAACAGCCTTCGATGACAAAGCATGTAGCAGCAGAAAAACTAAAGCCTCAGGGATTATCTATCTCAGGGCCCCTTCCAACTCTAAATGTCCTCAGGATTGGGCCTTTAAATTACCAGTTTCCCTAAAAACAAAACTTTTAAAATCTACACATGCTTTTAAAGGAAAGGCCTTTCACCGGAACAAAGTGTGTGTTAAAATAACCCTTTATTAACAAGAGGACTAAGAATTGATAAGCCAATTAAATAAACAAATTTCTGCTTCCAGCAAGAGGGAATAACAAAGACCAGATTTACCCTCCCATTTGAAACAGCCAAAAACAAACACGTTTTTTAATATGAAACAACAGTTTTAAGACATGAGAGCAAAATGTATAAAACAACAGTTTTTAAGACACTAGGAAATTCTGCAACAAAATACAGTGATCCCTGAGAGACAGGAAACCAACCAGTGAGTCCAATGTCTCACTGTCTCTGCTTAGTGTACTCAGATATAGGACGTACACCCAGATACATTTCCGATTCACTTCATTTTTACTATTTTTTAATTAAAAAAAAAAAATGCCGGGGCTCCTGAGTGGCTCAGTTGGTTAAGCGTCAGCCTTCGGCATAGGTCAAGATCCCAGGGTCCTGGGATGGAGCCCTGCATCGGGCTCCCTGCTTAGCGGGGGGCCTGCTTCTCCCTCTTCCTCTCCCTCTGTCGCTCCCACTGCTTGTGCTCTCCTGCTCCCTCTCTCTCTGTCTCTGTCAAATAAATAGATAAAATCCTTAAAAAATAATAAAAAAATAATAAATAAAAAACAAATGCCTTATTTTTGTAAAAGATGATATGAGGGTGTTTCTGAATATACTTTTGGATAAAACCCTATCACCTATGAATATTCACAGCAATTTGGTTTCCTCTTTTCAGTACATTTATCTATTTTTTTAAAGATTTTATTTATTTATTTGACAGAGAGAGAGCCAGCGAGAGAGGGAACACAAGCAGGCGGAGTGGGAGAGGAAGAAGCAGGCTCCCAGCAGAGGAGCCTGATGTGGGGCTCGATCCCAGGACTCCGGGATCACGCCCTGAGCTGAAGGCAGACGCTTAACGACTGAGCCACCCAGGCGCCCCACATTTATCTATTTTTTTGTTCCTATCTTACTTACTTGGTTAGAACATCTACTGTAAAGTTGACTTATAATAATCATAGGGGTATTCTTATCTTCTCTTGATCTCAAATGGAAGGCTTTCACTATTTCAACATTAAGTATGGTATTTGCTGTAGGTTTGTGTAGAAACCCTTTAACAGATTATGAAAATTCCCACCTACTATTATTTTGAAATTTGTTGATAATTTGTTGATACATTTTAACCAAAACTGCATGTCCACCCAATGAGATGATAGTATGACTTCTCCCCTTATAATTAGTTAATACGACAAGTTACATTATAAATTTTTAAATATTAAAACACCCTTGCCAACCTAGGATAATCCCAACTTTGTCAGGTTTTTATATCTGCTTAGATTTAGTTGGCTAATATCCTATTTAGGATTTTTGCCAAGTATATTCATAAGTGAGACCGGTAAGTGAGTTTCATTTCCCATATGGTAATCTGTTAGGCTTGATTCTGCTGGAGAGAGTTACCCATCTATACTCTGGAATAGGCTGCTGCTGTTGTTGAACGTCAGGTAAAACTTGACGGCAGAAGCATCTGGACCTGGAGTTTTGTTTGGAACAAGATTTTTAATGACTTCACTTCTTTAACTGTTACAGGATTATTCAGACTTTCTAATTTTTAAGTCAGTTTTGATAAATGATATTTTTCTAGACATTGTCTAAATGTTCATATTTATTGCCATAAAGACACTTCCCATGCCCTCCTCTACTCTACTCCTCTTAATCTCCCATGCATATAACTTTTGTTTTCTACTCCTAATACTATTTGTATCATCGCTCTAGCTTCCCTTGATTTAGCTCACCTGGCATTTGTCCATTTTATTACTTTTTTCAAAAAACCAACTTTCCTGAGCCTCTGTAGTGTCTGCTTACTTTCTGTGTCATTAATGTCTGTTCATCTCCTTGAATTTTCTTTCTTTGGGCTTATCCTATTGTTCTTTTTCTAGCTTAAATTACTTGTTTAACTGATTAATTTCCAGCGTTTCTTCTTTTCTAACGTGTTTAGTGTTACAAATGTTCTTCCAAGTGTCACACGTTTTGATCTGTTCTCATTCAGTTGTAAAGTTTTCCTAGTTTCCCTTACAGCCTCTTTTATGATACTACTTTCTGTCTGAAGTTCATCCTTTAAAATTTCCTTCATGGATAGTCTGTTAGTAGCAAGCTTAATCAGTTTGTGTGACTGAAAAGTCTTTATTTTACCCTCATTCTCCAAAGATTATTTCACTGGGCATAGATTCTAGATGGACAGTTATTTTCTCACAGCACATTAAAAATAACATTTCACTATCTTCTGGCTTCCATTATTGCTGTGGAGAAGTCAGGTGTCAACAGAATCGTTGTTTTTGGTAAGTAGTCTGTCTTCTCTCTGGTTGCTTTTTAAATCTCTTTGTGGTGCTCTGTAGTACTTAACTTGACACTGAGTCTGCCTGTTTATTTCTTCATCCTCTTTTTTTTTTAAGATTTTATTTATTTATTTGACAGAGAGAGAGATAGCCAGCGAGAGGGGGAACATAAGCAGGGGGAGTGGGAGAGGAAGAAGCAGGTTCCCAGTAGGGAGCCCAATGCGGGGCTCAATCCCAGGACCCTGGGATCACGCCCTGAGCCGAAGGCAGACGCTTAACGACTGAGCCACCTAGGCGCCCCTATTCTCTTTTTCTTTCATAACCTACTGAGCTTCACTAGAATTTCTTTTTTTTTTTTTTAAAGATTTTATTTATTTATGTGACAGAGAGACAGCCAGTGAGAGAGGGAACACAGCAGGGGGAGTGGGAGAGGAAGAAGCAGGCTCCTAGCGGAGGAGCCTGATGTGGGACTCGATCCCGGTACGCCAGGATCACGCCCTGAGCCGAAGGCAGACGCTTTAACGACTGCGCTACCCAGGCGCCCCTTCACTAGAATTTCTGAACCATGTGGCATCCTATTCACTCTGGGAAATTCTGAGTGATTCTCCAAATAGTCTTTCTGCCATTTTCTCTTACCTTTCCTTCTGGAGTTCTTTGTCTCAACTGCGCTGTGTTCTGGATAATTTTCTAAGATCCACGGTTCCATTAACCAATTCCCTCTTCAACTGTGCTTAATGTCCTGTTAATCCAGTCTTTAAGTTTACTTCAATGACTAAGTGTTTCATTCCTAGTTCTATCTGATCTGTTTTCAAAAAATTTTTTTTCATTTTTATAATATCTTGGCTATGTACTCATTTTCTCCATCTCCTTTTCTTTCAATTTATTAAACATATTTATGTAACAGTCTGTGTTTGATAATCCCACAATCTGAGGGCTTTGTATTTACTACTCTTTTGCTGCTCCTGCTAGCTCTCTCCCACTGTGTTCCATTTCCTTGAGTGCTTGGCAACCTTTGACTCTGAACGCACACCCCTTGGAACTTTACCTGTAGGAATTGGGCCTTGTGTGGAAACTGGGTTCCTCCTCTTCTGTGTCTGCCAGAAACCCGAAGGTGCTTATCAACCTGGGATCACTTGAAACTAAAAGCTTGGCTTGATACTGTATAGGATTCCTAGTTTTTGCTGTCCTGAATTTTATTAAGTGTCCTATAGTAAGACTTTTGAGTCTAGATAGTAGCTTGAATATTTTCAACTAATCTCACTCTCACCTCGTTAACACAATAGTGAAAAGAACTGTTTAAATTTTCTTGTTTAAATTTGGAACTGGGAAAATGGATGAGTGGCTGATAGCTAAACAAGCAGTAGAGAAAGCAGACAGTAACCAAGGTGTACCACAGAAGCCCCCCAGTTCTCAAGAACTGATGACATCAAACTTCTCTGGAAGTAGAGGTGAAATGAAGAAAGCAATAAAAAGTAAAGAAAATTAACTAATAGTGAATCCTATTTCCTACCCTTTAGAAGGGCATGCCTCGACAATACCCTTGAAGATCAGGTTCCAGCTACACCTCATGCAGGTTTTGGCTTCAGGATCCCTGTTCCTATAGTCCCTTCCGCTTGTAGTGTCCATGCCCTACCCCTACTCCACCTGGATAACTCAGAATATAGTAAGTGTCCAACAAATATCTGTTTGAACTAACATAAGAAAGAACTACAGGACCATGATCCATCCCCATATTAAAAAAAAAAAGACGAATTGAAACCGTTTAGGAGTAGTTAGATCCTGAGATTTTTCTCCCACATTCTGCATATTTTTATCATGTTTCCCACTCCAGCAAAAGGCTAGAGGTATCCTTCCTCTCCAGGGAGGACACCAGGCCCAGACGAAGGCATCGGGCCATATTGAAAACAGGGGGATCTAGTAAATGTATACATTCTGAAACTGTCAACCCTCTTCCTCTCTGCTCTCAGACTTTTGTATCCAGAGATTCAAAGAAGTGCTCCAGGGAACTGGACCAGCCAAGAAGGAAGATTCAGACATCAAGAGATCTCTAACAAGATGACAAATCAGATCATTCTACCATGAAACCCACAGATGGCGAGTCTTATCCATTTATCCATATATTCTAATCAGCTTTTTACCCCCTTTCTTAAATAGACACAGATAATGAAGTATTATCAGATATCTGCAGAAAAATTTCTAAGATAGAGTAATAGAAATAATAGAAATAGAAAAAAGGTTAATTTCAAAGATACAGATTAGATCTATAGTAGGAGAAAAAATTTTAATGTATATTAGTATCATCGTAATGATCATTCAGTTTATTCCAGAATTACTTAAGCATTCACTGTGTATCAGGCATTGTTTGAGGTACTGTGAAAATATCAGTAAAAAAAAACAGGAAAAAAAGCTCTACCTTCATAAGCTTTATTTTACTGAGAAGACAACTAACGGGGTGGGAGTAAGGAGTGAAATTTCTCAAAGTTATCAGGGAAATCCTCTGTAAGAAACAAGAGATGTTATTTGCAAAGACGAAGTACTCAGATGCTACTGAAAAAAAGAACAGTCAAATAATTTAAAAGAGCACCTGGAAATTAAAAACATGATAGCAGAAAGGGAAAGCTTAATAGTAAGATTCTAAGATAATCTAAGGAGATCTTTTTTAAAGGATTTATTTATTTATCTGAGAAAGAGCGGGGTGGGGGGCACGCACACACGAGCGCAGAGGGAAGGGGCAGAGGGAGGAGAGAGTTCCAAGCAGATGCCACGCTGAGCACAGAGCCCAATGTGGGGCTCGATCCCACAACGCTGAGATCACGACCTGAGCCAAAACCAAGGTGGGACACTTAACTGACTGTGCCACCCAGGCACCCCAATCTAAGGAGACCTTTTAAAAAGCAGGATAATATCTAAATAAAAGTTCCACAAAAAGAGAGAAAATAGCAGGAAAAAAAAAGTCACATGGTCCAAGAAAACTACCCAGAAATGAAAAATAAGACTTTCTAAATTAAGAGAGTCCACTGAGTACCCAGGACAATTGAAGAAAACAGACCCATGGCAAGGCACATCAATACAAAGTTTCAGGGACACTTGGGTGGCTCAGTTGGTTAAGTGTCTGCCTTCAGCTCAGGTCATGATCGCAGAGCCCTGGGATCGAGTCCCACATCAGGCTCCTTGCTTGGTGGGGAGCCTGCTTCTCCCTCTGCCTGCAGCTCCCTCTGCTTGTGCTGTCTCTCTCTCTCTCTCTCTCTCTCTCTCTCTCAAATAAATAAATAAAATCTTTAAAAAAATATATGAAGTTTCAAAATATTAGAGTTAGAAGATTCTACAACTTTCCAGCAGGGGGTGGAAGAGGAAGGCAGGCCACATCCAAAGGGATCAAGAGTCTAAACAGTTTTAGACTTTTAATATACCACTGAAAGCGAGAATTCATTATGCAATGTCATAAAAATTCTGAAGAAAACTGATTTCCAACCGATGGTTTAATACCCAAACAGGCAGCCTGCATGACGGTTCAATTGAAGGTATTCTGAGACATTCAAGGGCTCGTATTGAGCTCTATGCACCCTTTCCAAAAAAGCTACTCAAGGATGTGTTCTACCAAAGCAAGAGAGTAAACCAAGGAAGAGCAAGGCACAGGATAAAGAAGCTCCAACATGGGAGAAAGAAGAAGAGAACCCTTTGATGACAGAGAAGGGAGATGCCATGATGAAAACTATATACCAGGCACAGAAGACAATCACTGTACATTTCTTCAAACAGATGAAACTAATACCTGTGTCGGAATCTCATAAGAGGAACTTTAGAAAATTGAGGGAGTCTACGGTTCCTTCAAGGGGCAAGTACACTGAAAAGAAACAAGCTGATTATGCACTCCAAGGCCAACAAAAACCTGCACAAGAAAAATAAATAATTTACTATATGGCTTACATAGCCGTAAGAATAATATGAACACTAAATACTGATCTACTCTAACTGTACTGAGAGGGTGAAAGAGGAAAAAAGGTGCTAGAAGGGGAAGGCAGCAGATGATGACTACACTGAAAAGTCAACAAGAGGTTATATACAAATGTGTTATTTTGAAATGTGAATACCAAAAGAATATCAACAACTCTGTAGCAGAGTGTACTCTCTCATGCCTTGAGGCACATCAGTGAGGCACTTCCCAAACTTCAGTTTGTTCCCTCAGTTCAGCATGGAGCCCTGGGCCTTCCCCTCCACCGTATCAGGGCATCAGCTGTGATTATTCACTTTTCCAGCTTTTTCCCTCTCTTTCCAGAAGTCATGTCCACTGACCCTCAGTCAAGAGAAGGTAAAACTAAGCGTACCCACTCACTTCACTTCACTCCAGATTTGGAGTTTCAGTAAGAAATCTCAATATTTGCCTACTCACACATACGGCTTCTAGAAGGGGGAAGGCAGAGTCAAGCCTCAGGATTTCCCTTAGCTGCTACTCTTTCAAAAAAAAAAAAAAACGGCATTAGCTCATGCATCTTTCCTTATTTGGTTCCTGCTGAAAAATCTCTTTTACGTGTTTATGACTCCATGTTCATTTCCTTTAACAGTAGGTGATATTAATCTAGCTTCATTCTACCAAGTTTATGTCTGATTCATCTTTTTATCTCTCAGAGCACCTAAACATACTGCCTTGCGTGTATTAAGTATTCACATGATGGGTGAATAACTGGAATTGAATTTAGTAAAATATCTCCTCTTATAATAGTTTCAGTCCATTCATGATCTTAAATTGGATTCAAATATTTTTTCTGGCATGCTTCAATCAATTTAAAAAAGAGAAAGGGGCGCATGGGTGGTTCAGTCAGTTAAGCGTCTGCGTTCAGCTTGGGTCATGATCCCAGGGTCCTGGAATGGAGCCCCACATCGGGCTCCCTGCTCAGTGAGGAGTCTGCTTCTTCCTCCTCCTCTTCCTGCTGCTCCCCCTGCTTGTACTTACTCTCTCTCTCTGTCAAAGAAATAAATAAAATCTTTACAAAATAAAAATTAAAAAAATTAAAAAGAGAAAAAGTACCTTCATGCAAAGTGAAACTGAAAAAACACTGGCTGAGTAACCTAGCGTACACATGCAAAAGATGACAACGTACCTGTTAATAGTAACACCTGCTTTCCCAGAAGGGAAGAGAAGGAAAGAAGAGGGGAGGAGAACACTTCTGATGCATACATTGAAAACTACCATACGTGTGAAGCAATTGCAGGTTTATTCCTGAAGTCTCACAGTTAATAAGGTGGAATACCAGATATCAGCAAGGTTTTGTCAAATCAAAAAATTTTGTAAGTGTAATCAGGGGAAAAAAATAATAGATTCCCAAATCCTGAAAAGCAGATTTAAAAGTTCATAAAACAAACTGCCATTTAATCCTAAACCCAGAAAACACAGAAACAATTACTAGTGTTTATTAAATTTATTGAAAGATGTGCATTTTCTAGCACTGATCTGTTGAATCTCAGGTTCCTGGTATCTTCATCCAAAACTTTAATCTCTAAAATTTTTTATCCTTTTATTATGCTTAGAAATTTCCAGACAAAATATTATCCATGTATATTACTGTCTATTTACTCATTTCCCTCAGATTTTTACAAAGCCCCAAATCAATGATTTAATGAAAACATGTTCCAAATTACTAAGTGGAAATAAAGCAGCAAATGTGGCAACTGAAAGCTGCAAGGAACAGAAATCCAATTCTTCAGGGGAGAGAAACTTGGAATAACTTCAGCTGTGAAAAGGCCTCCCATCCCCCCAAACCAGGAATATTTTATGAAGAAAATAAAAGCATTCAAATGCCAAAGGGAAAAAAAATACTTAAAGGATGGAAAATGTTGAAAGGAGCCGCCAATGGGACCTGTACTTTTAAGTATCAATCAAGTACAGAGTTAGCCATTTGCAAAGCTTCAAGGATTTCACCAGTGAGGACCATTCTTCTTCTTGGCAAGTTCATTAAAATGGTTGTTTCTTTGTAATAGAAATGTACTTTCTTTCCTTAATAATCACAAAAGCATGTGTGAGTCTATGCCTATCTCCTAATCACCCAGTTACACAGAGTGATGGGTTCATATGTCATATACACCACAAATATGATAAAATGTTTGCCAGGAGTACTTTTCCAACAAGAGCTGCTTCAATCCCCTGATAATGCCCCACTTCCCCACAAACACACAAGCTCGTTAAATTCTCTGTTAAACACAACAATTATTTTTCACCAGTTAAAGGACAGGAACTTACACATAACTTGGAATTGTTCACCAGGGAAAATATTAATGACTGAGTTTGGAAAAGTAATGAGATCAAATTCAATTCTTCCACTTTGCGGATGAGAAAATTAAGGCCTGGAGAAGTAAAATGACATCACCAAAGCTACTATGGGGCAACAATCAGTATCACATTTTGAACCTACAGGACAGGTTACAGTAAAGAGCAGAAAAGGGCACCGAGATAGGGGATAAACAGCTGGACAGGTGTTATTGTATGTCCAGGGAATAAGCATGTCAGAAAGCTGAAAGTAAGAAAAGTATTGCAACTTCAAGGAACTAAAATGATGCTTCTGAATATGCTACATAATCAAATAAATAAGATGCTAGACACTATCTTAAAATGTGCCACTGTAGCAAATATTTAGCCTTCTAAATCATGTGATTACCTCTTCACAAGACTACATACGATCCCTTGCTTTAAAAAATACTCAGTGTAGTACTGCCATAAGGACATATAGATTAACAGACAGAATAAAGAGTCCAGAAACAAACCCTTATATTTACAGTCAAATGATTTTCAACAAAGGTGCCATGGCAACTCAACAGGGAAAAGAGAGTATTTTTCAACACGTAATGCTGAAACAACTAGATATCCACATACAAAGAAATGAACTTAGACCCTTAGCTCACACTAGAAACAAAAATTAAATCAAAACAGATTAGAGATATAAGAGCTAACATTGTAGTATTTTTAGAAATAAATAATAGAAAAGCTTCAAGACATTGGATTAGGCAGATTCCTTAAATACGACACCAAAAGCCCCATCTAAACAGGGAGGAATTGATAAACTGTACTTCATCGAAATGCAAAATTTTCTTGCTTCAAAATACACCATTAAGAAAACGGAAAGACATGGGGCGCCTGGGTGGCACAGAGGTTAAGCAGCTGCCTTCGGCTCAGGGCGTGATCCCGGCGTTATGGGATCGAGCCCCACATCAGGCTTCTCTGCTAAGAGCCTGCTTCTTCCTCTCCCACTCCCCTTGCTTGTGTTCCCTCTCTTGCTGGCTGTCTCTATCTCTGTTGAATAAATAAATAAAATCTTTAAAAAAAAAAAAAGAAAACGGAAAGACAAGTCACAGAATGGGAAGAAAATATTTGCAAATTACATATCTGATAAAGGCCTTGTAGATCCAGAACATACAAAGAACTCCAGAATATATAACTCAACAATAAAAAGACAAACACCACCCCTCCAAAAAGAAGACAAACACCCAATTTAAAAATGGGCAAATGATTTCAGTAGACATTTCACCAAAGATGACATAGGAATCATTAATAATCACAAGAAAAGATGCTCAACATCATTAGTCATCAGGGAAACAAATCAAAACCACAACGAAATGCCACTTCACACCCAGTGGGACAGCTATAATTTAAAAAAAAATAGTAAGCATTAGTAAAAATGGGAAGAAACAGTAACCCTCGCACATTGCTGGCGGAAAGGTAAAATAGTATGGACATTTTAGAAAACAGTTCAGCAGTTTCTTAAACTTACCATACACCCAGGAATTCCACTCCTAGGTCCTGTGCCAAGATAAATAAAAACATATGTCCGACAAAGACTTGCATGCAAGTGTTCATGGTAGCATTATTCCTAAACAGGCAAAAAGTATAAAAAATTCAGATGTCCATCAAACTGAAGAATGGAGAGACAAAATGCGGTATGTCCACAGAATGGAACACTATTCCACAATAAAAAATGAAATACTGCATGTGTTGTGATGAGCACTGGGTGTTATACGCAGCTAATGAATCACTGAACACTACATCAAAAACTAATGATGTACTACACAATGGCTAACTGAACATAATAATAAAAAAAAGAACAGCACTTTGAAAAAAAAATGAAATACTGATACATGCTACAACTTAGATGAACCTCAAAAACATCACACGAAGTATAGAAAGCCAGACACAGAAGACACTATATTGTATGATTCCATTTCTATGAAATGTCCAGAAAAGGCAAATCTATAGAAACAGGAGGTAGATTACTGGTTGTCTGGGGCTGGGCATGGGGATTGACTGTAAACAGGCATGAAGCATACTAGTGAGGTGCTGAAAAGGTTCCGAAACTGGATTATGGTCACAGCACAATTTGATAAATTTACTGGAAATCACTGAGCTGTATACTTACAATAGATGAACCTTATGGTCTGAAAATTATACCTCAATAGTTTTTTTCAAGCTAAAGGTGGGGGAAAAAGTATAACTAATCATGTGGGAGAGGGAACACAGACGAAACAAAATGGGCCATAGCTGATCATTGTTGAGGCCAGGGATTCAGTATACTATTCCTTTCCTTTTTTATATATATTTAACATAACAATTTGATAATTACAATTTATATCGATAATAACAATATTTGATCATCAAAAAAAGAAATAAATTCCTAAGATCTTCAAGTATTTATGAAGGCAAAACTTTCCTTTCTTCCTAAAGAACCTCGGGGAAATTGGCCCAACAGTGCAAATCACATAAAAGAAAAAAGAGGAAAACAATATTAGTTTCTTGCATATTGGGCACCATATCTATTCTTTAATATATCTTTTAACTTTAGATCTATTATTATCTATAGAAAAATAGTGAGGTGTACCCCCCAAATTAAATTAACATGGATTGTTTTCTCTGACACCAAATCTGTTGCAACAAAAACTTGAACAAAGAGGATTCTGAAGGAGAACAAAGCAATTACATTTTCTGGATCTCAGTCTCATCGCCTGTAATATGTGGGAGGCAGCCAAGATGACATATAAGTTATCTTTTAGCACTGACACTCAATGATTCTAGAATTTATTTCCCAGTTTTTTCCAGTAACTCCTTCTTCTTCTTTTTTTTTTAATGATTTTTTATTATATTATGTTAGTCACCATACAGTACATCCCCGGTTTCCGATGTAAGTAACTCCTTCTTCTTGCACCACAGGATATGTGATACAGGTTAGCAAGGTCCCAGACAGAGACATAGGCGGAGTTAAGCAACAAAAACACACAAGAATTAACCTTGGTGAAGGTCAAGTTTCATTTCTCGTATTACTTTTACATGAATGTGTTTCTCCTAATCATTTTACTATGATACTCCTTAGGTTGGTTAAAAACGTGTATGTGTGTGTTTCTTGGACAGGAGGCAGGCAGACAACTTGGAAAAAGATTCTATTATCTTGGTATGGTCTCTTTTCCACCACAAATTTTGAAAATATGACATATAGTCAAACCAACATCTAAGTCTGAAACACTTCACAATGAGTTTGTGATGACAACTACTCCACACCAAAGTTTCTCAGTCACTCCACCTTTTGCAATCTGGATTAACCCTACCACTCCAATGAACTGTTCTAAGGCTTCCTAGGAACATAGTTTGCGAACTCCTTCTCCCCTAGTCTCCATTCTTTTTTATCAGTCAGCAAACCTTAGACTTCTGGTCTCCACTTATTCCTGAAATAACACTCCTCCCTGAGCATTCCAGACCATGGTGTTTGTCCCTTACTGAATTCATGTGCTCTCATGGCTTTAGGTCTAGCTGTTAAGACAAAGGAATTTGGTGTTTACATAGAAAGTCCTGAAAAGTTTTAAATAGGGAGGTGACATCAAAGCTGAGCTTAAGAAAATTAATCCTGTTGTTCTATGAAGGAAAGAACGAAGCAAGCAAACCAGACCGAAGATTACTATAGTCTCCAAGGCAACTGGTAATAAGTGAACCAAGGCAGATATCAAAGAAAAATTCAACAGAATTTGGCTCCAAAAATCATAGTGAGTTTTGTAAGCATTTTAAAAATAAAGGTTATACCAACATTTCCCACTGCATCCTCCTGAGATTCTAGTCCTATTCTTTCCCACGGTCCCTTGTTCAAGCACTCAGCCATCCAGGGAAAGCTAGAAAGCCAGAGAGTGGATAGGAAAGAGAATACACCCTGCGTAACAGCAGGACTAGCTGTACCCTCACCTTGGCAAGCCTTTGTAAACCTTCTACTGGCACAAATCACAGCACTGTGCTAGTATAGAAACTTTCACATAACTATTAGAAAAGAAAAAAACCTATAAATAGAGAAAGAAACAGGAAATGGCAAAAAGAAGTCAAGGACACACAGCCACTGTAAGCACACCTTCCAAAGATGAAGACTGGCATATATCTGGATGAACACACTGAGTACTGGCAGAGACAAGCTTGGAAATACCAGCACTGTATTTTTCCCTCTGAAAATGTTCATCTAGCTCAACAGCTCAAATATACTTCTCCAGGTTTAAATGAACATCTAGATTTCAAATTTCATGACCAAGTGACACTATACTGCAGGCAACACCCTTTATTCATCAACTACTGAGAAGCTCAGAAGGAAACCTCAATGCTCTGTCACTACAAATTCTGAATGTGTTACTTCTAGTTATAGAGCTCCACCACAAATAAGATCAGGCCTGAAAGTAAGGATTCAGATGTAGAAAGCTAGAAAGAATTCTTTGGCCCTTCAAAGACAAATGACTGCCATGGTAGCCAACTGCCAGGTGTGGAGATGAATCTCAGTCCTCAGCTGGCTAGCGAAGGAGGATGAGGGCTGCAACCAACAGGAATAACAGCACTGTGCCTTCTGCCCCTTCTTAAGAATTCAACATCCAGGGGCACGTGGGTGGCTCAGTCGGTTAAGCACCTGACTCTTTATCTCAAACTCAAGTCTTGATCTCAGGGTTGTGAGTTCAAGTCACTCATTGGGCTCCATGCTGGGTGTGGAGCCTACTTAATTAAGAAAAAAAAAAAGAATTCAACGTCCAGCATAGGCAGCTGAACAGAGACGTGACTACCAAATATCTGGCCAAATGGACAAGTTGGGAGACGCAAGTGGGGTAGAGAGAAGAGAAATACTTGACCGTTCTTACGGCAGTGGAATATAGGCCCTAGCACTGGGTGATGTGAGCTTAAAGCCCAGCACCACCATCTACTAGCTCCACAACCTTAGCCAAATTAACTTCTGCACCTCAGTTTCTGTATCTCTAAAGTGGGGATACAACAGCATCTACCTCATTAGGGTTACTGTAAGGATAAGAGAGAATGCATGGAAAGTGCTTTAAACGTGTCCTCTGTACGAAGTAAACCTCAAATTCAAATCGGCCATCATCACTATTGTATCTAGTGCTAGGTATTAATAAAGAACCTAAAAACAACTCTAACAAATAGGGAAACTTGGCTTGGGACAGAGTGGACACTGCTTCCTGACAGGTAAAGAATATACTACTTGGGGGACCTGGGTGGCTCAGTTGGTTACGCGTCGGCCTTCGGCTCAAGTCATGAACTCCAGGTCCTGGGATCCGAGCACTGCATAGGGCTCCCTGCTCAGCAGGGAGTCTGTTTCTCACTCTCTTTCTGCCCCCCTCCCCATCACTCATTCTTTCTCTCAAAAAAATAAAATCATTTAAAAAAAAAGGAATATACTACTCAATAAAGGAACTAGATCAACTGGTTTCATATATGAGAGAAAAAGTACAGCTGGATGCAAGCAGTCAGTAATGATTCTTTAAATGTTTTCCAAACACTGAAAGGGATTCCCTCCATGATTTGTGGTAGCTACATGCAAGATTACAAGATAGATCAATATATAAAAAGCAATTATATTTCTTTTTTTTTAAGATTTTATTTATTTATTTGACAGAAATAGAGACAGTCAGCGAGAGAGGGAACACAAGCAGGGGGAGTGGGAGAGGAAGAAGCAGGCTCATAGCCGAGGAGCCTGATGTGGGGCTCGATCCCACAACGCCGGGATCACACCCTGAGCCAAAGGCAGACACTCAACCACTGTGCCACCCAGGCGCCCCCAATTATATTTCTATACACCAGAATGAAGACTGCAAAAATGAAATTAAGAAAATAAGTCCCTTTAGACTAACATCAAAATAAAACATTTAAGAATAAATTTTTACAAATGTAAAACTTATATGTGAAAACTATAAAATATTGTTGAAAGAAATTAAAGACTTAAATAAATGGAAATACATCCTGTGTTCATGGATTGGAAGACTTAATATCGCTAAGATGGAAAACATCACATTGTATATCATAAATATGTAGAATTTTCATATGTCCATTAGCCTCATTATAAAGTTGGGGAAAAATACTATTGAGATAGCAATACTAACCAACTGATCTACAGAGTCAATGCAATCCCTACCAAACTCCCAGTTGCCTTTTTTTAAAAAACAAAAATCAACAACCTGACCCTAAATTTCATATAGAAATGTAAGGGACCCAGAATAACCAAAACAATCTTGAAAAAGAAGAGAGGCACCTGTGTGGCTCAGTCGGTTAAGCGTCTGACCCTTGATTTCAGCTCAGGTCATGATCTCAGGGTCTTGAGATCAAGCCCCATGCTGGGCTCTGTGCTCACTGGGGAGTCTGCTTGAGATTCTCTGTCTCTCTCCCTCTGCCCCTCCCCACCCCATGCACTTGCTCGTGTTCTCCCTCTCTTTAATACATAAATCTTAAAAAAAAGAAAAGAAAAGAAAAGAAGAAAGTGGGCAGACTCACATGTCCCAACTGCAAAATGTATTACAATTCTGCAACAATCACAACAGTATGGTGCTAGCACAAGCACAGATATATTAATCCATGTAATAAAACTGAGAATCCAGAAATAAGCCTTTATGTTTATGATCAGTTGATTTTTAACAAGGGTGCAAGGAAAATTAAATAGGGAATGATAGTTTTCTCAACAAATGGTACTGGGACAACTGGATAGCCACATGCAAAAAAAAAAAAAATTGAACCCTTACCTCACACCACATACAAAAAATTAACTCAAAATGGATCACAGACCTAAATGTAAGAGATAAACATATAAAAATCTTAGAAGAAAAAAGGAGCACGTGTTTGTGGCCTTGAGTTAGGCAATGATTTCTTAGATATGACACCAAAAGCTCAAATGATAAAAGAAAAATAAACTGGACTTCATCAAAATTAAAAGCTTCTGCACTTCAAAGGATACCATTCAAAATGTTGAAAGGACAACCCACAAAATGAGAGAAAATATTTTTACATCACGTATGTGAAAAGGGACTTGTATCCAGAATACATAAAGAACCCTTACAACTCAACAAGAGACAAATTTAAAAATGGGCAAAGATTTTGAACAGACATTTCTCCAAAAATGACATAAATATGGCCAATAAGCACATGAAAAGATGTTCAACATCATTAGTCATTCAAAAATGCAAAGCAAGGGGCGCCTGGCTGGCTCAGTTGGAAGAACATCCAAGTCGTGGGTTTGAGCCCCATATTGGGTATAGAGATTACTTTAAAATAATAATTTTTAGAAAGAAAATGCAAATCAAAACCATGATAAGATACCATTTCATACCTACTAGGATGACTAAAATAAAAAGACAGGCAATAACAAGTGCTTCAAGAGTGAGAAACTGCAGTCCTCACTCAATGCTAGTGAGATGGTAAACTGGTGCAGCCACGTTGGTAGTTCCTCAAGATGTCCAACTTAGACTTACCATACAATCCAGAAATTCCACTCCCAAGTATATCCATGAACTGATAAATGGATGAATAAAATGTGTCATATTCCTACAATGTAATATTATTCATCCATAAAAGGAGAAGTACTCCTACAAGCTACAACATGGATACACCTTGCAAACATTATACTAAATGAAACAAGTCAGTTACAAAACACCGTATATTATGTGATGCCATTTATATGGAATGTCCAGAACAGGCAAATTCATAGAAACAGAAAGTAGGCTAGAGGTTGCCAACAGCTGGGGGGAAAGGATAGGGGAATGAAGAAGGACTACTAATGAGTATGGGGTTTCTTTTTGGGGCCAAGAAAATGTTCTAAAATTGGATAATGCTAGCAGTTGCACAATAGTATGAATATACTACAAGCCACTGAACTATAAACTTCAAAAGGGTGAATTTTATTGTGTGTGGATTTTACCTCAATAAAGCTTTCATTAAAAAAAAAAACTGTCCAGATTGCCAAACTGAACCCTTAGTTGGCTGTGTACTATGGACCCAAAAGTTTGGGGGTGGAGCAGGAATCCCATAATCCTACTAGATTTTAAAAGGGAACAAGTAGCACTCACAGGAATGATACAATAAGGAAATCTGTAAGGTCGAAGCCATTTGTGTGAGCAAATTCATCCTTTAGAGAACTTGAAAGGTTAAATTTCGTAAGATATGTTGTATCTCTTATTCCCAAAGCGTTTACATATTTCTCAAGTTGCAGAAAGAAATACCAATTTGTAGAAAAAAACTGGACAGACTCTTCTCAGCTGGCCAACTAAAAAATACAACCCCCTTCCAAGTTAAGACAGCACCCTTATCACACTTTGCCCATCTGTACATCTCACAATGGAGGCTATGGGAAGTCCTCCAAAACTATTCCTCAATATTGGAAGGGCACTGAAGAGGAATCTGAAAGACATATCAGAGCCTTAAAGAATGTTCTAGAATGCTTCTGTCATTTTAGCTGCATTCTACAAAGTGGCAGCAGACTGGTCATAAAGATACCCTGGACACAGTATGGTAGGTAAGTTTGAGACAGGTAAACTCAGCCAGGAAGGACATTTCTGGTTATCTCAGTTAACATCTGGTCACTGCAGCTAAAGAGTGAAAAGCAAAAATTTTATAATATCTGTTCTCGAGGCAAAATTAAAAAGATACAAGTGGGTATTCAACGAGAAGTTTCTCTCTCACTCCTGTCCCCAGTCATCCTATTCTCTTCCCCAGGGGCAACCACTATTACCACTTTCCTAAGTATCCTTCCAAAAACTGTCTATACATTTAAGAACATACATATTCTGCACCGTGCCTCTTTCACTGAATTTATGTCTAAGAGCTCTTCACTTAATACACATACTTTATTCTTTTTAACTGCTTCATAATTTTCTATAATATGGATGTACTGTAATTTCTCAACCCTGGAATGAATTATTATTATCAGTATGTCTAAAGCAGAAATAAAACATTAGCTATCCACGGGTAGATGCTACTCATGGATGTGTTTTGTTCAGCCATCACAATGGTTTTAACATGTGCATCTGAATGTATTTGGCCCCATGGGATGTGGTGGAAAGAGCGGTCCACCAACATCCACTCTCCTCTTTTACAGTAAGAGGGATGTCAATGGGAAATGGCTATCCTGCCAGGTACTACATTTCCCAGCTGCCCAGCAGCTAGCTATATCCATGGGACTAGGTCTCCCCAGTTAGAGCTGAGTGGAAGTGATGAAGGTTTCTGGTCTGCAGCTTTAAAGAGATGGCTACATTTCCTCCACACAACCTCTGCCCCTTCTGCTAGGTAGATGCTCAATGACTGGCATAGGGCTATTTGTGGCAGAGGCAGCACTGAAGGGGTTGACCATCACCATGGCAACCTCCAGCTGCAAGTTTTAGGCATGGCTCTGGAAGGGGAAGGTCACTGTTGAGAGCAGAAGGAGGGGAGTTCCCATGCCACACACTGGAGCAAAAGAAACCCCTGCTATGAAAAAATCTGCTTTATGAAAACGACTGTTTCAATGAGGAAAAGGAAGTTAGGATCTAAAAAGTACTACCTTCACAGTGTGATTTTTCTTACAGGAATTTCAGTAATACGTTTTATAAAACAAAATAATAATAAAATAAAATATGTTTTGTGGCTATAAGTATAGAGCTATAAAATCTGAACATCTCCGAACAAGTCCCAGGTCTGACTACGTCTAGATTTTGTCACTTCTCACTGAGACTTTCTTGTATATTTTTTGTTTTCTCTCAAATGCAGCAGCTGTTTGGGCCTTGACAGGATGGCTCCCTGATCTGGATCAGCTATTACAAATGTGATCTCCCATGGGACGCCTGGGTGGCTCCGTCAGTGAAGCGTCTGCCTTCAGCTCAGGTCATGATCCCAGGACCCTGGTATCAAGTCCCGCATCGGGCTCCCTGCTTGGCAGGAAGCCTGCTTCTCCCTCTCCTGATCCCCCTGTTTGTGCTCTCTCTCTCTCTCTCTCAAATAAATAAATAAAATCTTAAAAAAAAAAAAACAAAGGTGATCTCCCTTTTACACACAGCAATCATGTCATACCAACTTCTCCCTATAAAAAAGTACACTTTGGGTGTAATACCAGCACCTACCTATCTAGAGCCCTGGGATAATCTACACTCCCATAAATTTAAATTCATACTGTTTTTACAGATATCAAAGGTAAAGCCAATTGTCCCATACTGCCAAAGTGGCTTGTTCATTTTTATATTTGTATTAGAAATCAGCCCTTTGTTATTCTTCCCCATATCGTGTTACCAATCTTCCTAAATTTGAAGGCATTAATGCCACCCTCTTCTAAGTTCTTCCCTTAAATCCCACCCAAATCCTTCACTGAGTCTGTGGGAAGCGCTCTCTGTGGGCTCTCCTCCCCTTGGTCACTACAGTCTTCTATTTCCTTCTCCTCCCTTTTCATAAACATCATCACTCCTATGTAACAACCATCTCATCATTTTCTTCACTTCCCTCTTTCATTCTTGCTTCTTTGCATCTTCTCTCCATCTTATTTCTTCTCCACATGATCAGTCCACCATAGGCCATTCTGACTCAGCAACCTAGCCTCACTTACTCTGTTTTTCAGTCCTTTGCTTGTAATACAGCAGGCAACTGGGGCTCCGTCCCTCTGTGAGCCCACCGAAGAACTGTAAGGAACGGATCACGGACCTGAACCACTGGAGATCAAGATGGTCAGGGGACTTTATCCTCAGACTCCCTTTCCTCAATGATTTCTGGGCAAATGAGTGCCTATAGGCCAAACATGTTGCTATTGGGATTATGTTTATTATCTCGCCAAAACCCTACAGCTTCGTGAGCTGTTGGCCCTATTTTAGAGATTAAAATCTGAAATGCAGAAAGATTAAGCGGCTTGCTGAAGATCAAACAGTTAATAAGTAGTAGAGCTGGACTCCAAATCCAGTCTTGTCTCTTCCACCATATGATGCAATGTCATAAAGCCACAGCACCTCCATTCCCCAGCACAGCGGGCACTCCTCTCGGGCTTGCACAGCCAGACATGCTTGCACATTTCCAGCCTCTCCCTTGCAAGGAAAACGTATTAAGATAGCTGCCCAGATTGTTTTAATCTTCTTGCATGCACAGAAAAATCTTCTGGGTCATAATCTACCAACCATGTGAAATTTTTATAGCATCATCATCCATGGCTACTCCCACCTCAAATACCAGTTACTATGAAATTATGCCAGAATTTGGATCAAAGTATGGGGGAAAATGCAAGGCAAATTTTTATCTGATGAACTCATGGCAGAGAATCAAATTTCATAGAGAGTTCCAGACTCTACTATATTAAAAAACAATCTGTAACTTTACTGTGAGGAGACTACTTTATTAGAACAACTAAAACATGCTGAGCTCTGCTGGGACACAGAGGTCATGCTAATGTGTGAGCCAAGGAGAGTCTTTTCTTGCTTTAGTAGAAAAGATAATAATCTGCAAATCACTAGCATCTGAGGCTGGCTTGATTTAAAATGCACACAGATAGAGAAAATGTTCCAGGAAATCACTGTATTTATAGCTTGCCTACATTAGTCAGTGGAAAGGCCCTTGCTGCTCCCAAAATAACACTTGGGAAGGCGCTGCATCCTAGCACCTTTGCTAAGCAAAGGCATGCATGGTTCTCATCTGCTGTTCTGTAGGTTCCCTAGGAGGACATCTCCCACTTCACAGGGAGGCAGGGAAGCAGATGGGACCCTCCAACCTCCCCCACCTCCAGCCCAGCTGTAAAGCAGCTGGCTCAAGGAAGTCCTACCCCCAGAAGACCCTCAGCAGGCCACCTGGAGGAGCCCTTGCCCTAGTTCCCTCCACCAACCACCTAATCATCAGTCAGATTTAGAAAGGAGAGCCCCCTTAGCATTAAACCCTCCAAGATACAGGATCTTCACCACAAGGATAAGATGCAGGGGAAGATTCTGGCCAGGTGTCAATCACCAAGATCTTTCACAGAAGAACTGCATAAGCGTCTCAGGAAATGACAGACAGCAATCTTATACACAAGTTACCACGATACAGAGGATAAGACCCCAGCCATGCACTCAGTGGGCTGTCTGGGGTTAAAGTATTTTAATCCTCTTGGTACAGAATTTCATAACTCTTGGTCCATACGAGTGTGGGCGAGGCTCCAGACACATGGGATATCTATCTGCCTAGAACTCCTTTCCCTCCCGAGAATACCATAGTAACTCGAAGACCTTCCTGGGACAGGAAACGGCCAGATCTGCTCGTTCTGTGGACTCACAAAGGCCTCTGTGGCAGACATACATCCAGTCACTTCAACAGGAAAGGGAAAGACTGGGGTGCAGAGGGGCACTTCACCTGGCACACTGGGCTGGAAGACTTTATTCAGATCCAAGGAGGAGGCTCTGGAATGGGTTTTCTGTGGCCGCGGTGGCGGGGTGGGAGGGTCCTCACCCCTTTTCATGGCCTCTTCTATGGAGGTGCTAGAGTAAGATCTGCAGCAAAATAAGGGAAGGTCAGAAGGGAGACAGCAAAGCTTTAGTCTCTGAAGTAGGGCTGAAATGGAAATACCCACAAAAGTCAAAGGCACTACAAAGGACTGACCAGGGCCCATCTCAAAGCAACCACAAATTCAACTGTCCCTTGGGTGCCACTATCTGCAATAATTTCCAAACCCAAACCATGAATCAGAAACTTTTTTAACCTCTTTGTTCATAATATATCTTAGACCTAAATTTACCCAAAGGAAAAGCTTTCCATAAATTCAAATCTGTTTCTATGGGTATTGTTAATAAGAATAACACATAAGCCTTCTGCTTAGGCACTTCCATATTGTAACAGAAGGACTTCGTAGTCTTAAGGGACTGGAGCACTATTCTCCTGCTTACATGAGAAGGTGATGACAGGCACATATGGAAGTGGGGCAGATAACCTGAGAGTAAGAATCAGAGGCTCAAGGGAATACACCACAAACAAAATTCAGGAAAGGGAAACACCCATCTATCAGATGGAGGGGTCTAGACTGTCTTACCATGAGAAATACCAGTTTGGGGAAATTTTCAAAGCAAAAGCCTCCTCTAAACCTTCTCCCTCAATCTGTAACAAGGCAGCAGCTAACTAGACAACTTCTGAGATTGTAACTCCAATAATTATATTTAAAGAAACAGGAAATAAATTATCTGCCAAAGGTCACATAGCTAGAAAGTTACACTGGCTCAATTCAAACCCCAATCTGTTTCTAAATTCCATTTTTAAAATATTCTGATACTGCCTATGAGCCAAGAAAGAAATCTTTTTGGCAGTAGCAGTTAAACTACTTATGAGAGACTTAATTATTTTCTAAATTAATTCAACTCAGTACATTAGTCTATTGCTTAGAAACAGGTTTGTGGATGAGTTCCCAATATGAATTTCTAAGAAGTGGATGTGTATATCTGTTCTATTCAGCCTCTCGGCTAAGTTCATGTCAAAGAATAAAATGACCCTTGAGTCAGAGATGTGTTCTAGAGAAAAATTAACCTCAGAAAACATTATTAGTATTTAGCTATTAGAGTGCCATTTATGAAATCAGAATCTATCGATTACTATTAAGCAATCTCAGTTCTTGGTAAAACTCATTTTGACATAGCAAGTTTTTACTTTCCCGAATCACTCCCTCAAGGTTTCTTTGTCGTAGACGCCTGGGTGGCTCAGTCGGTAAAGCATCTGCCTTTGGCTCAGGTCACGGTTCCAGGGTCCTGGGATTGAGCCCCACATCGGGCTCCTTGCTCAGTGGGGAGCCTGCTTCTCCCTCTGATGGCCCACACCCCCCGGCTTGTGTTCTCTGTCTCAAATAAATTAAAACCTTAAAAAAAGTTTCTTTGTGGTACTTGAAGAGTTTTGTTTGTCATGCAAGGTTGCAATCTTTCATAAAGCCACCATAATGGCATGGAACTGCTCTGGGGTGGCCCTATAAAACAACTGACAAGATAGGCAAGGCAAAGGCATGCAGGAACTGGCAGGAAGAATGGTCTAATAATTTCAATCAGAGTGAAAGGAAATCGATAGGAAAGGACAACAAAGTTTTCAAATGAGAACTCTTGATTTAAAAAGGATATCAGAGACTCTAGCTAGAAATTAAAAGAACTTTTTTTTGCCAGACAGAGTTTTAGTGACATTTTTCAGTCAAGAAAGAAAATATGGTGTGTGTGTGTGTGTGTGTGTGTATGCGTGTGTATATCAACACACATACAGAGAGTTAGGCATACCATCCCACACCACATATCTCATTCCATTCTATTTTCATATATAACCTGTGTACCAGTATTTTCATATGGAAAGCTAACTGAATATTAAACAAGTGATACTGTAAAACTATGACTACAACCAATTTAAATATAAATGTGCAGGGAATCAACAAAATAATGAATACAAGTAGTGTTAGAACAGTGATTTTCCCTCTTTCCCTCAGATTTCTACAAAGTTTTATTATTCTAAAAAGGAAGATAAAAATAATTTGATTCTCTCGGTCTCAGTAAAGACCCAGTTAAGAAGCAGTGAAAATAAAAACATCCAAATTAGACTAGGAGACCAATCCTTAAAATAATAATACATAAAAGTTGGCCAGAGATATTAATAATAGAACATGTTACCATGAAATTCTGTACTTTCTTTCACTTTGAGAAAGAGGGGAAGTCAAGAGAAGAAAAGATTTACAGTTAACACAGCACACATAAACAGATTTCTGTAATTCAAAGGTTTTTCGTACTATGAGGGCAGATAAATGTTACTATTCCTACATCCTAAAGCCAGTACTTTAAGCCAGTGAAGTAAAAGATCCATTCATCTTTAAAAAAAAAAAAAGATGAGTAAATGTGGTAGCCACAGACAGAAACAGTGACTATACCTCTTTTTCCTGCCAAAAAAGATTACTGTATCTATTGTTTCAAAAAATATGAATATAGATATCTGTATCTTCTATAAACAAGGAAACAAAACCCCAATTTAGAAAATCTAGACATAAAAGATAAACTAAGGGATAACTCTCAGATTTACAAAAAGACGAGGTTTCCTTAATTATCAATATTTCAAGCATATAAAATATGATCAGATTTAAATTCACTTTTTCAGGAATGTGTCTCAGTAGCCAAAGGAAGAAAAAAGTCACCAAGAACCAAAGCAAACACATGTGTACTGTCCTGTCTTACACTGCTGTCAACCACTGAAGAGTGGCCCCAATACCATTCCCCTCTCTGATGTTCTATTAATGTTTCTGTATTTCTCCTCGATCCTCCACTCTGATGTCTGATGTCAACCGCAGCTCTGCCTTACTCGCTCTTCCTCTTCTACTAGCTTCTACTGATCTAAAAACTGTGAAGCCAAAAAGCAGCTCTAAGACAGGATAAAACAGACCATATGCACTGCTTACCTAAAGTCTCAAGCCTCATTAAAATCACCATAAGCATTTTAATTTCCTACTCTAGATTTCATCCCTCAGGCGTCTTGCTTTTTGGTGTCCACCTTGTCCTGGTAGTAAATTTCAGTGTTACCTTTGAACCACATTTCCTTCTCTCCAAAGCTACTGCCCTCTATTCCTTATCATCCTGCAACAACTGGGCCATATCCACACAAACCACTTCTTATCAGGCAACCAGCCAGCAGCAGCCACCGTCTTCCAGCACTAATAAACACAGAAACTGAGAGTCTCCCAGCAGCACTGCATGCTCCAAACAGGCCCTTCATGACAAGGGAATTCACCCCTATTCTAAGCTTCAAATCTGAAGGAAAAGGGTTGGGCTTTGGGTTGTGGAATTTTATTTCTAGTCAGGGACAGGATAGAAAGGACATTAAAGCAGAAATTAAACAAACACTACCTGGATCTTGGTCTTGCTTTGAGACTGTTGGAATCCTTAGAAGTGGCTGAAACAAAGATTAGTTGTTGTTTACTTGGATTTCATTTCTGCAGTTGAACAGGTTTATAAGCAATACCCAGGCTAGTACAGAACAAACATTATCAACAGGTAAATGTGAGATACAGGAGTCCCTGTGGAGAACTTGAGCGCCTCCACATTTTCATTATTTTGTCACTTTACTTCTACAGCTAAAGGCACAATTCAAAGGAAGGAGAAACCAACACTCTTTTTCCTTTTGTTAGAGCACTAAGAAGCTATTTTCAAATCTACGTTGATGAATAAAGAAATTCCAGTCTAAAAAGAAAACCCTCTCAAGGGGTTATCTACTTATATAATAGTGGGTTCAGACCTGTGGTTTTCTTTGTCTACTGTGATAGCCTGGTAACTGATTTTGAACCAGCCTCCCCTGAAGGCTAAGAAGAAATCTATCAGGTTACATATTTCAAGATTTTCTTAAAATACACTACCAGAGCAGCATGACCACAAGAAATCAAAGCTCCCACAAGTTAAATTGAAATGAGCTACACAGATTTTCCTATAAGAATATATTCCTGTGTCCTATGTCTCTGTCACCAAATCATACAGAGGATATTACAGAGTGAAATCATTAAAATATTTTATCAACCATGCAACTTTTCCTTATCAAATTTAAATCATGAACTAACTTGCTCAGTATCGACACCCATGGAGCCTACTTTCCCATCACAAGATGTTGAGAGTAATTAGAAACGTTTACAAAAAGATTAATCCTTTTTTATGTTTTCAATACCCTACGGAAGACAACTTTAGAAACCATTAGTTATGCTAAGGTTTTGCAAACACTGCAAATTTTTCATCATAAAATGTCATAAAAATCCAAAGAAAAAGTGCTACTAACTAGGAACAAGGAGAATATAGTTTGTATATTGTTTGCACAGATTCTTCCAAACATTTTCTTATGTCTCAATCAATTATCCCACCCTTTTTTACATTGCTCTAAAGATAAAAACCCACCTTGGGATGAAGCAGCCTGGACTGATGATGGTCATTAAAATCCATGGGTTAGATAAGCAGGAAAGAAAGGGGAGCTAAAAATGCTAACAAGGCACAAAGCACGCTAGCAATATATATTCCCTTAGATATGGTCAGCTGCAGAAAAGATGCATTTCTCCCAAAATAAACATTTTGGCTTGGTAGTGAGAACACAGGCATCTTTCAACTTCAATCCATCAAAATGCTGCCAGAGCCCTAAAAAGTATGGGAGGCCTAGGGAGTTTGAGCCTTGTCCTGCCCTACCCATTACCAGGCATCCACACCTGCAGGTACATGTAGTTACCCCCACCACCCATGACCCCACAAACCCCAGGCAGCAAAGGAAAGGGGCCTAAGGGGAGCCCATCCTGCAGTCAAGCCTGCTGCCTTGGGGCTGAGTGAACAGTGTGACCAGACTCACCACAAAGCTGGGGGCCACCCTCTGGGCAGGCTGCCCACAGCCGGCTCTGAACACCTCTTCTCCCTCAGGCCACACTGCTTTCCAGAAATATGTGGGTCAAGAAAGTCTCAGTCACGTTAATATAAGTCTGACTCCCCAAACCAGACCATGGGGGTGACCGTTAATTCATTTGTCAATTGCCATTATCTCTTTTTGCTGGGGTGAGAATGGGTGTGGAAGGAGGGGTAAACCCTGCCAGTGAGAGATAGACACACAGACAGATGGGGTGGGGGGGTATGGATAAGCAGTAGAGACCGAGACAGGAGTCCTGAGGCCCCTTTCTCATGGGGAGAGAGAAGGTGAAGGTACTTTGAAAACTAACTGTATTTTAGAATTGCAAAATATTACTGTTGTAGAATGCTCCTAATTTTTCAAGCTTAGAAACCTCTAAATTTAGTTCCCATTAGGACAGCAAAGGAGGTACAAGTGGAAGCAGGTGATGGAAAGAGAAAACTGCTCTACCCTGGAAGACCATGGGGTGATAGTTGGCAACGGGGCAGCTGCTGGAATCACCAACCGTGTCTGGAGACTACAGTGTGAGGCCTAATCCCCTCAGCATGACCTAGAGACATCAAGAAAAAGATCACCATTCTGCAGTGTTTCCTGTTGAATTAGGCTGGAATATGATGCTAGCTAAGGAATCTATTAGACTCCACTAATATATACACTTTCAGAAATTAAAAGGGTAAAGGCATATTAAAAAATATGTGACCAGGAATTACCCCCATTCCCTGATAACGGTCCCACCACAACATCATCCTCATCACCATTACTATTATCATTATTATCATCATTATTACCACTCACTGTGGAAGAGCAGGGCAGGGAGATACTTAGCTTGCCATCTGCAAAAATATAGCCCAGGAAGATCTTGGTAAGTCCCCACAGGTTTCGGATCACAAAAAGCTAGAGAACCCTATTCCAGTTAAATCTTCCATCAGCCTCCAAGCCCCTGAAAGTCAAACTCAGCATTTGGGGCATGTGAATATCTGCAGAAATGGCCAGGGCTTGTTGTACTGGAATCCAGGCAGAAGCCAGTGGGGAGATCACAGCTTCTAATTTAGCTGGGAAGAGGGAAGAAGAATGACAACTTCCTAGAACACCCTGGGCATGTCATCTCTGCAGCAAACTGAAAGGATAAAAAGGCAAGCCTAAAGTTTAATTCTCTAAGAGGCGGCAACTCAACTGAGGTGAAATTCCGTGTGGCATGGACAGACATTCAGAATTAGAAACCACCACCTTGAAACTCTATAGTGTCTCGCACTAGAAATCTAAACATGCCCCAGGAAAGGGGGTATTAAATAGGTTTTCAGATGAGGGATTCCCTCATATCCACTCCAGAAAGGGAAAGCAGTGGAAAAATGAATCAGAAACCACACAGCATGTTCCCAGGCAGAATGTGAAACAAATTCAGATGTACTTCCCGCACCGTGGCACACCCTGATAGCATTTGTCTGGTGACTCCATGCCCCAGTCAATGAAGGAATCTTAAAAATGACATCTGAAGCTCATACTCCAGAGAACACGTGATGCTCATGGAAAAAATAGGAAGTTTTTAGCCTAGAAGGCTGCTGGAAAAGCACCAATTTAACTTTCCGAGTTCAACTAGCTTTTATTAATATTGTTAACACGAAGTTTACAAAAATGGAGGTACATCCACTTTAGCTCCAGAAATTAGAGGTGGAAAGGACCTACCTCAGGTATTTGTCCTAAGAAGGGAGAAGAGGGCAAGCCTAAAGTCTAATTCTCTAACAGGCCAGCAATCCATTTGTCTTTACATAAACTGAGCATTTCTTCCTATGATAAAGGAACCCAAATCAGTTTCAAAAACCTAAACTATGCTTGAGAATTCCTACCACTTTTGGAGTCATGGTTGATCTACAATATCAATTTTCTATTTCTTAACATCATCTCCTACAAGCAGAGGTTCCCAAAATAGGCTACACATCAGAATCACCTGGGGGGCTGCCTAAAAACACAGAATCTTAAACCTCATCACTGAAATAAATCATATATTCTTATTCTTATTCATGCTCTCTCTCTCTCCCCTCCTCCTTCAATCTTCCCCCACCCCTCTCTCTCTTTTAAACCTTGAATGAACTTAGTGTTTGGGAAATACTGTACTATAGCATAAGCCTCAATGTTATACTGATTCCTTTGTTCCAACTTTAAACAAATAAGCCTGGGATGATAGCTAGCTAACCAAAACAAACATGATTTACTTATTAAATATTATGAAAGATAACAATGAGAGAATACAACAACTTCTTTCACATCCTTATAAATGGAGCTCCAAATAGTAATACCCTCCCTAGCCAGTCTGTTTTTAACTAGGTTTGGCTTCGTTCAGTGATGGCTCCCATCAAGAGAGCTGAGGACATAGGCCTGGCCATCTCCACATTCATAGACACAGTTCCAACTCTCCAAGAACATGGGCAAACACAACTTTTCTTTTTCTCCTTGGAATCTACTTCATGTACAAGCACATTTACTTGCCTTCCTGGTGGTAAAGTTTAATGAAAACATTTGAGATTTTTGCTTTAGAAATGGAAAATTTCAACTGTGGGCCTCCAGTTGATCTACCCATTAGCTCCTTACTCTACACAGAAACCACAATGGTTTACTGAAATCTCAACTCCAAGCCTTCCCAATTTTACAGTAAAAGTAACAATGAGACTCTAACTTCAAACTGCGTGGTCCTATTAGTGAAACCTAAATTCAGAACTTAAAAAAAAAAAAAACCACCCTCTTCTCATACCTGAAAAGAGGAAAGGGGTAAAAAACAACCAAAAGGTTTCCTTAGAATGAAACACAAGGCAAATATTTACAGAGAAACCTATACTTCCACCAATTTTCTACTCACTGAAACTACTGGGTTTTTTAAATTAGAAATAATTACATTAAAATATATTAAAATGGTTTTCTCCTACCTGGATCCTCAGACATATCCTTTGGTAAGGCTTCATCCGCAGTACTTTTCAAAGCTAGACGTGTTTTGTTTTGTTCTAGACGTGTTTTGTTTTGCTCTTAAACAACAAGAGAAAGAAAGGAGAAAAAGAAAAAACTGTAAAATTTTATGTCTGAGGCACATTACATTAAAACAAAGAATCCCTAGTCATCACTTATGACAATGGTGTTATAAACCTCTATACGCTGCTATAGCACTTAGTAAAACAATAAAGATTCCCTAAAGTATGGAAATAGGTTCTCAGCCCACAAGGAACAAAGCAGTTATTTCCAACTTTCAACAGAAAGCACCTCTAGTGGCTATGAGGAGTATTACCAGGAAGTATGAGAAATTTCCCCCTTTCATTCCTGACACCCATACCAATGACATCAGAATCTCTCTGAGAGTGAGATACAGCCTTCAGTATTTTTAGACCTCACCCGGTTATTCCAATGTGCAATCAAGGCTTAGACCCACTAGAAAAGAGAGTGATCAGAGAACACACTGCTGCAAAAAATGTCTAGTTCTGCCTGCCTCTCCTGAGCAAATATTTAAATAGAGAGCAAGCAATTATTATTTCCTAATGGAACACTTATTTTTCATGTTTAACTTCTGTACAAAGCAGCAACGATGACAGGTCTCGACAATAAAACCTGAAATAGCTTCACTGATTTTTAGTCCCTTCGGATAAGCCTCTCATTCGTGGGTAGTAAATCAGTATCAAATAATAAAAAGAATATTGGCTTGAGACTTAGAAAATCTTTGTTCTTATCTCCATTCTTTTTATTATTAAGCAAATGATTCATACTGCCTGCACTTCGGTTTACTCATCTCTGTGTTTTAGGTGATGAAACATACTAGCTTCCATTCAGTTTTGTGAGAATTGAATAAGACAATGAATGAGGAAGGACCTGGTAGATTATAAAGAATTACATGGAGTGGTGTTGGCAGGGGGGGTAGACACCCAACTGTTCTAACTATTCCCAGGCCAACTCATCTCTGTGATTCACGGTAGCGCTAACATGGAAAACTGTGTTGTACTGCTTCTCACTCGCCCAGTAAGACAGACAAATGGTTGCTGACTCCACAACACAGCCTCACATCCACAAAGTCACAAGATAAATCCCAGGGACAGAAACTCTCTCCAGAAGATGACTTCCTCAAGGATTAGACCTCTGCACAAATATGCATTTATACTGATGTTCTGGGATCACATCTGCCAACCCAAGATGTTAAGCTCTCAATTCTTCCAGCTTCCAGTCATTTCCCAATTAGTGCAACCAAATCCCAATGTAAAGTGTCAAGAGTAGTCTGAGGGTCAGCAGTGATAAGGGGCCAATGAGTTAGGGGGCTCTGGAAGCTCCTGTTATCACTTTAGAAACTACAGTTTTCTGACAACAATTTGAACTACTTAATCCATCCAAATGTGTTCATATACTGAGCACTGTCCTCATATGCTCCAGAAGCCAGCCATTTCAAGAGAAGTAGATGAAGAAACACAGGTAGAATGTCCCTAAAGGAAGAAAACTCATTCTTTTCATACCTTGTTTGTCATCACTAGTCACATCTTGGGCTGGGACAGGAAAGTCAGCCATGTCTTTAATAGATAGCTTCTTGGGAAAGAAAAGTAAATAAATTATACAGGTTGAAGTGTAAATTAAGTTACATGTATATATGATAAAAATGCTTTAAAAGCAACATAGCTTGGCAATATTTCTGTCTTCAGTAAACTGTGACATTAGATTCCTAGTGAGGTATAAGTTAATTTGTGTTGAAAATTTACATGTGGGGCACCTGGCTGGCTCAGTTGGTAGAGTACATGACTCTTGATCTCAGGGTCCTGAGTTCGAGTCCCACCTTGTGTGTAGAGATTACATAAAAATTTTAAAATGTAAAAAAAAAAAAAAAGAAAATTTACATGTGCAGAGAAAAAAATGATGATACAGATTTAGGCATACGTATAAGACTGCACATTAAATCTGAATCTGTTGTGGGATTCAGCCAGAGAATTGTGTAACATGTGCCCAATCTGTCAAAAACAAACCTGTACCTTATGTACTCTTCCACAAGCAGAGAGAGGTTCTGACAAGTGGCCCCATAATGCAGATATTTGCCAAAATCTGTTATGCAGAGAGTGTTCAACCCTGATTCAAACAGCCTCCTTGTCAAGGAATAAGAAAAATGAGCATAACAAAATTTTCTCCTAACTCAATTAGGGGAAGTCTTCACTAATACTAATAAGAAAGAATACCCAAATTGATCACATATTGATCAGTTTAAAATTCCATTTAAAAATCTACTTACTATAAATATATTTCTTATAAAGTCTCAATTAATATGCATTCTAAGACCTTTGACAAAAGAATAATATATATTAATATTTACTACATATAATATATATATAAACAAATTCTGGAAAGATACATAAAAATTGAAGGGTGACTAGGTAGATTGGGGGAAAGGATGGGAGGAGGACTTCTCACTATATGTCTTCTGATATTCTTTTAATTTTAAACATATTCAGAAAATCACATAAACCTTAAAGGAAGTAGGGTAAATCCTGGAGTCATCCAGTGCTCCAAAAGGTTAACTGTTTTGCCTCTCAGAATCTGAACAACCCCAGTGGGATAAGCAATACTTCTGTTTTTCAACTGTTTCAAAGAATGGAGTTCAGTACTGCTTGGTGGTAACAATCCTCAGTTAGGTCATTCTTGGCATTACCATGAAGCCTCCAGATATAATTTTCTATTCAAAGTCTACTATCTCCAATACAACAGAGAATGTATCTTAACAGTGGCTTTCTTTTATTTTCTCCCACCTGGACTATAAACTAGATTCCTAGTAGAAGAAAATGATTTAGGAGTGGAAAATATAAATAAAAAGTTACCCTCAAAAAAACACCAATAGCACCAAAAATCATACTTTATCTTGGAATTAACTTAACCAAAGATGTAAAGGATCTATATTCTAGAAACTACAAATCACTCTTGAAAGATACTGAAGAAGACACAAAAAGATGGAAAAATATTCCATGCTCATGGATTGGAAGAATTAACATAGTTAAAATGTCCATGCTACCCAGAGCAATCTACACTTTCAATGCTATCCCGATCAAAATACCAATGACATTTTTCAAAAAACTGGAACAAACAGCCCTTAAATTTGTGTGGAACCAGAAAAGGCCACGAATCGCCAAGGAAGTGTTGAAAAGGAAAAACAAAGATGGGGGCATCACAATGCCAGATTTCAAGTTGTACTACAAAGCTGTGATCACAAAGACAGCATGGTACTGACACAAAAACAGACACATAGACCAATGGAACAGAATAGAGAACCCAGAAATGGACCCTCGGCTCTTGGGGCAACTAATCTTTGATAAAGCAGGAAAAAACATCCAGTGGAAAAAAGACAGTCTCTTCAATAAATGGTGCTGGGAAAATTGGACAGCTACATGCAAAAGAATGAAACTTGACCACTCTCTCACACCATACACAAAGATAAACTCCAAATGGATGAAAGACCTCGATGTGAGACAGGAATCCATTAAAATTCTAGAGGACAGCATAGGCAGCAACCTCTACGACATCGGCCACAGCAACCTTTTTCATGACACATCTCCAAAGGCAAGAGAAACAAAAGATAAAATGAACTTGTGGGACTTCGTCAAGATAAAAAGCTTCTGCACAGCAAGGAAACAGTCAAAAAAACTAAGAGGCAGCCCACGGAATGGGAGAATATATTTGCAAATGATGCTACAGATAAAAGACTGGTAACCAAGATCTACAAAGAACTTCTCAAACTCAATACGTGAGAAACAAATAAACAAATCATAAAATGGGCAGAAGATATGAACAGACACTTTTCCAATGATGACATACAAATGGCTAACAGACACATGAAAAAAATGTTCAAAATCATTAGCCATCAGGGAAATTCAAATCAAAACCACACTAAGATACCACCTTATGCCAGTTAGAATGGCAAAAATTGACAAGGCAGGAAACAGCAATTGCTGGAGAGGATGTGGAGAAAGGGGATCCCTCCTACATTGTTGGTGGGAAAGCAAGTTGGTATAGCCACTCTGGAAAACAGTGTGGAGGTCCCTCAAAAAGTTAAAAATTGAGCTACCCTATGACCCAGCCATTGCACTGCTGGATATTTACCCCAAAGATACAGACGTAGTGAAGAGAAGGGCCATATGCACCCCAATGTTCATAGCAGCAATGTCCACAATAGCTAAATCGTGGAAGGAGCCGAGATGCCCTTCAACAGATGACTGGATTAAGAAGCTGTGGTCCATATATACAATGGAATATTACTCAGCTATCAGAAAGAACGAGTTCTCAACATTTGCTGCAACATGGACGGCACTGGAGGAGATAATGCTAAGTGAAATAAGTCAAGCAGAGAAAGACAATTATCATATGATTTCTCTCATCTATGGAACATAAGAACTAGGAAGATCGGTAGGGGAAGAAAGGGATAAAGAAAGGGGGGTAATCAGAAGGGGGAGTCAAGCATGGGAGACTATGGACTCTGAGAAACAGACTGAGGGCTTCAGAGGGGAGGGGGTGGGGGAATGGGATAGACTGGTGATGGGTAGTAAGGAGGGCACGTATTGCATGGTGCACTGGGTGTTATACGCAACTAATGAATCATCGAACTTTACATCAAAAACCAGGGATGTACTGTATGCTGACTAACATAATATAATAATAAAATATTATTATAATAAAAAAACCATCTTTGAAAGAAATTTTTAAAACCTAAATAAATGGAAGGGCATCCCATGCTCATGGGTCAGAAGACTCAATATTGTTAAGATGGCAATACTCCCCAAATTCATCTACAGATTCAGTGTAATCCTTCTGCACTTTTTTGCAGAATTTGAACAGCTTGTCCTAAATTTCATAAAGAAATGCAAGGGACCCAGAACAGTGAAAATATTCTCTTTAAAAAAAAAACAAAAAAAAAACAGAGTTGAAGGACTCAAACTTCTCAATTTCCAGACTCACCACAAAGTTATAGTCATCAAGACAGGGTGCTCCTAGCATTATGACAGACATCCAGATCAATGGAATAGAATTGAGAATCCATAAATAAGCCCTTAAATTTATAGTCAACTGATTCTCAACAAAGGTGCAAGACAATTCAACAGGGGGAAATTATCTTTTCAACAAATGATTCTGAAATAACTGGATATCCATATACAAAGAATGAAGGTGGGGGTGCCTGGGTGGCACAATCAGTTAAGTATCCAACTCTTGGTTTCGGCTCATGTCATGATCTCAGGGTTTTGAGATTGAACCCTCCAACAGGCTCCATGCTCACCATGGAGTCAGCTTCAGACACTCTCTCTCTCTCTCCCTCTCCCCTTCTCCTCACTCTTTTTCTCTCTCTAAAATAAATAAATAAATCTTTGACATTAAAAAAAAAAAAGAATGAAGGTGGACCTCTTCCTCACGGCATATACAGTACCTTACTCAAAATGGATCACAGACCTAAATGTAAGATCTAAAACTACACAACTCTTAGAAGACCACATGGGAGTAAATCTTCATGATCTTCTGTTAGGCAATAGTTTCTTAGATATGACACCAAAAGCACCAGCAACAAAAGAAAAAAAGACAAACTGGACCTCGTTAAACTAAAAGACATTCGTGTTACAGAGGTCACTATCAAGAAAGGAAAAAGAGGGGCACCTGGGTGGCTCAGTTGGTTAGGTGTCTGCCTTTGGCTAGGTTCATGATCCCGGGGTCCTGGGATCGAGCCCTGCATTGGGCTCCCTGCTCAGCGGGGAGTCTGCTTCCCCCTCTGCCTCTGCTGCTCCCTCTGCTTGTGCACACGCACGCTCTCTCTCTCTCTCTCTCTGTCAAATAAATAAAATCTTTTAAAAAAAAAAGAAAGGAAAAAGAAAAACCAAAGAAAGAAAATACTTGTAAATTATATATCAAATAAGGGACTTATGTTCAGAATATATAAAGAACATTTACAGCTCAATAATAACCCAATTTATAAAAGGACAAAAAATTTGAATAGACATCTCACAAAAGAAGATATACAAATAGCAAAAAAGAACAAGAAAAGATGCTCAACATCAGTAGTCATTAGGAAATTAAAATCAAAACCACAATGAGATACCAACAACTTCACTCCCACTAGGATAGCTAATATAAAAAACACAGACAATAACAAGTGTTTTTTTAAAGGATTTTATTTATTTATTTTAGAAAGAAAGAGAGAGAGAGAGAGCAGGGAGAGGGACAAGCAGACTTGCACTGAGCATGGAGCTCCATGTGAAGCTCGATCCCGGGACCCTGAGATCATGACCTGAGCCAAAACCAAGAGTCGGTCACTTAACCAAATGAGCCACCCAGACACCCCAACAACAAGTTTTAACAAGGATGTGGAACAACTGGACTCCTCATACATTACTGCTAGAGGAATGTAAAATGCTGCAGGTGCTTAGGAAAACTGTTTGGTAGGACCTCAAAAAGTTAAACTCAAGCTACAATATGACACACAATTTCACTCCTAGGTAAACACCCAAGAGAATTGAAAACGTAATTTTACACAAAAATTGCTACATGAATGTTCATAGCAGCATTTTTTCCCTTACAACCCCAAAGTGGGAACAAGCCAAATGTCCATCAACTGAAGAACGGACAAACAAAATGTGGCAGATCCACACAATGGAACACTACTCAGCAGTAAAAAGGAATGAAGCACCGATACATGCTAGAACATGAATGAACTTTGAAACATTATACAAGGGGCGCCTGGCTGGCTCAGGAGGTTAAGCATCTGCCTTCGGCTCAGGTCATGAGCCCAGAGTTCCAAGACTGAGCCCCATATCAGTCTCCCTGCTCAGCGGGGAGGCTGCTTCTCCCTCTGCCCCTCACCCCACTTGTGCTCACTCTCTCTCTCAAATAAATAAATTTTTAAAAAATGAAACATTATACTAAATGAAAGAAGTCACCAAAAAAACGCATATATTGTATGATTCTACATGAAATGTCCACAATAGGCAAATTTGGAGACAGAAAATAGATTACTGATCACCAGGGGCTGGGGGGAAGGGGGTATAGTCAATGACTGCTAATGAGTACAGGTTTTCTTTTCTGGAGTGATGAAAAATATTCTAAAATAAGACTATACCGATGGTTGCACAACTCTGTTAATACACTAAAAAAACCACTGGATTGTATACTTTAGATGAGTATAGTATGTGAATTATAGTTTAGTAAAGTTGTTTACAAAAGAAAGAAATCCAGTAATCTAAGAAGCACTGCTAAAGGGGACTTCACCTGAAATTATAATCTTTAATTCTTGAAGGAAACAAGTACATGGTTACAGCTCTGCTGTCTAGAGATCTGATCTGTGCTGCTGAGCAAAGTTCTCACGACCTGAATCAGCTACAGCTTCATTCACAGCACAAACACCTATATGGAGTCATCCCTCACAGGACAAGTACCAAGATCTATTTAAATCCCATGCATGCATTCAAGAGAGATTAAAAGATTGCTAGAAAGAACAATGAATAAAATAGAAGAAAATGAAATATTTAATCATTAGTTACTAAAATTTGACCTAGGGGCACCTGGGTGGCTCAGTCGTTAAGCATCTGCCTTCAGCTCAGGGCGTGATTCCGGCGTTATGGGATCGAGCCCCACATCAGGCTCTTCTGCTATGAGCCTGCTTCTTCCTCTCCCACTCCCCCTACTTGTGTTCCCTCTCTCGCTGGCTGTCTCTATCTCTGTCAAATAAATAAATAAAATATTTTTTTAAAAAATAAATAAATAAATAAAATTTGACCTATACTTCTTGAATGGCCAAAGCATCAATTAACCTCATTACTTTGTCCTTGAATTCTATATATTATTACATGATTATCTAAAAGCACCTCACCCTAGAATATAACAATTGTGTGGGGAAAGGGTTGTTGCTGTTGTTGCTGCTGCTGCTGTTATTGTCGTTTTGCTTTCTTGCTTGTTTGTTTTTTGTGGTTTTTTTTGGACAGGACAAAGCAAAGACTTTTAACCCCCACCAACCCCCACCAACAGAGCCAGTTTAAAGTATACAAAAGTATCTAACATAAAACGAGCTGCACATCACGTCCATAAAGGTGAATATCCATAATGTCATCAAGGACATCAGAGTGTGTGTGTGCGTGTTTAAAAGTATCTCCATTTACAGACTTCACAGCTGACTGTATTATTTGCTCCTTTCCTTTTAGACAGATGATAAATGACTACATGGGGGAAAGCAACACAAGCCAATAATTAATTTCTCTAAAACAAAGCATTATTTGTTTCTGTTGGAAGGGCAAAGATCACCTGATACCGTGGCAAGTTGAAACATAACATTTATAGAGAAAGAATAAGAATTTATGACATTTTTTAATAAATCACCGAACAACCTCATAATTTTACACAAGCAAGGGGACCCAAGGCAAACAAACAAAAACAGGGCAACTGCATAAGTCTCCAGACTCTGCCAGAACCCGAGTATACAGAGGGTCAGGAAAAGTGGCTAATTATTGTTATCTGCTTCTCCGTCATATACATTCTTCAAAAGAAAAAAAAGAAATTTAAAAACTTAAAACTCTCAAGTGCACATCTATCACTCTTCCTGATGTCACTTTATAGCTATTTCCCGTGAGCAGAAATCTGTTAAAGAAAGTAACAGAGACTCTGACTCAAAGAAAGAGGAGAGGCCAAGAGAGGTGTTATCAGAAGGAACACTGCAGAAGCAGGCTGATTCTGTTATAGAGGAACAGAGGATATCATTGCAACACAGACCAAATGCATGAGAGCCCTATAGAAAAAAATAATCACACACAGTTGCAAAAATGAAAGAAATGTCCCTGTATCCTGCGTCTGACTTCCATCATCTTGCAAGTTTTAACCAGGGTCAGAGGACTATAATAGCAGCCTATGAATAAACCTCCATTTATTACAAATTTCCAGACTTTTTTTTAGGATTGTAACAGCAGATGTCATAAGGTGTCATCACAGCAATCGTAACAGTGATGATGATGATGATGATGAAGAGTGTGCTGATATTAACAATGACCATAATGACTCCTATTTATTGATGCATACCTAAGGACCACTAAGCATGTGGCTAGGCCCTTACATCAGTGGCCCAACACTGTAGGAATTCCACAAATTTCTCTTGGGGATAATCCAAATCAGTCTTCATTTGGTCCCAACACTAAAAACCCCAAGGGAGAAGGCAGCTTTGATTGTCTTTTGGGATCCACTTACATAGTTCTCAAACTTCCTCTTAAAACTATCCTGGGTCCATTAGACCTTGTTCATACTCAGTTACTAAAAATACTTTCCTACATGTACTTCAAAATTAAAGTGTGGTTGAAATAAACAACTCGCCTAGCATTTTTCTGGCTTATTTTGTCTACACCTACATTTCATCCCTAGAAGGTCAAGAGACTACTTTGCTTATTTCACTAAATCTAGTTCTAGGAAGAAAAGGAAAAAAAGTAATTATAGATATATCTGGTGTCTAGATTTGAAAGGTTGAGCCTCAACGTAAGTATTCGGCTTGAAGAGAAAATGTTATAAAAGTGAATTTTCTAGAGTTTGTAAAGAATGGAGGCTAATGGATTTTAATTTGACACACATCCTTATTTATTAACATATGAAGATCTTTTACCTCCATCCGATTCAACTCACGGGGTTGTTGGTTCGCAGGCATTGACTCAGAATGAGAATCAAATAGTGAGCACTCCCGCTTGGGCTTAGGAAAGGCTAAGAAGAAACAAAAAGAATACATAAGAATATATACTATATTCACAGCAGTCATTGTTTCCTATCAGCTCTTCTGTGCTTAGGAAATATAACAACAAAATCTGCTAGCCCCAATAGACTACTTATGGCTATAATCGAGCCGAGGGAGTATTTTAAGTTCTTCACATACACAACCTACTATTTCTGTCACCCCCATTTTACATGTGATGAAAGTGAGGAGCAGGGAAGTTAAGCAAATTATTCAGGGTCATATAGCTGGTAAATGCAAGACCAGGGTCTTGAACTGTCTGCATTTACGTTGTAACACAGTAGTAACCTTCACTATCACAATACTTTATGTTTTAACTATGCTACTAGCATAATTTTTAAATGGCAGTAACTGGTGATAGTTTTAATGCTATGAACATTAACTAAGGAAATACTTTACATTTTAGCTATTGTTGTTGGAAACAGACAAGATCTTACAATGACAGGTGCCCAAGAAAACTTTATAAAATACTCTTTTCTTTTGGTTAGCAGAAATAAGAAAAATAAGAGCACAAGCTCTTGCGGATTAACAACAAGGAAAGAAGAATCACATTTTGGGTTTCTCCTAACATAAAACAGTGACAGAAGCTGCTATGTTAGCTGGGTAGCCAAGTGGATTATGCTACTTGGTAAACTAATACTCAACACACCATTTCTGAGAAGCAGATTCTGTTTCACCACTTTGTCACAAAGTAATTAAGAAAGAAATATCTCATCAACCAGGAAATTGGTCAATATCCCAAGGAGGAAAAAGTAGATCATGGTAGACAATAACCAGAAGCTACAAATTTCTCAAGACCAGCTATTAAGAAATCAAAATTTTAATGCCCTGCTTAAACAATTTTTTGAAGCAAATGTTAAAAATGGATTAGCATTATTTTTAATCCTTTCTCACCTTCCCGCCCCCACCAGAGTTTGAAATGCCACCTTCCCTCTGCAGTGAAGTACTGGCCACTGACTAACAGCTACCACATGCAGCTGAGTACAGGCACCTTAAATGGTTCGTTTGCTTACTTAGGTCTGAATTTCACCGATACTGGGTAAGGAAAGGGTTCATGTGTAGGCAGGGAGAGATGGGGGGCCCTTAACCAGGTTCTGAAAGAGGGAACAAAAGATAAGGGAGTAGACTAGACCACCTGGCCCTAGATGTGAGGGAGTATTTTTTCTTTGGTGGCTACAGTGTAATTACAGAAACTGACCAAACCTCAAAGAAGTCAGTCATTAAGGGTGTTATCAGTTGTGCTTGCTCAGACCAAGACGGCCCAAGAATCTCAAGGCCACAACCTCCCTGGTCAAGTTTTCAATAAAAGACCGGCCTAAAACCCCTCAGTGGCAACCCATTTGGGACCCCTCTCACTCTAGAGAGTTTTTTCTTTCCTTTCTGCTCTCACCTTCACTTAGTAAACTTTCACTTCACCCCTTTGTGTCTGAGAGATTCAGTCTTTGACTCTGTGAGACAAGAACCTTGAGATCCTGCAACAATATCAAGTAGGGCAAACCACGGGCCCTGGCGATTTTTCTGACTATACCACGTAGTCTCATTTCCTTGGTAAAAACTCAGCCAAACACCTTTCCAAGTACCATTCCACAATCCAGCCACACGAGCAGGTTTAACCAAGATAAGATTTCTGCTTCTAGTTGACCAATCAGTGATTGGACTAGAATTACCTGACTTAAGCTTTATCACGCTAGGGTCTTGCTACATATAAAGCTAACACTTTCCAAACCTACAAATGCCATCGTTAACTGCTAAATCTAGTCTCTAGCCTGTCTCCATCTCTCCAACTCCACTGTCACCTCCCTAGTGCCAGCCCCCTGTGGATCTAACTGGACTGCTGCCATAACCTGGTCTTTGAGTTTGCACCCCTGCTCCTCAAAATCTGCTCTCCAATCAGCAACCAGCATAATCCTTTCCAGCAGCAACTCTGATTGTGGCACTTCCTTGCTTAAAACCCATCAACATCATTGCCCATGATTTCTTCTGTACCTTCTTCTTCAGCCTCATCCCCTGCCCCTCCAGCTCTCGCTCCTAGCATTCCAGCTGCTGTGGCCTGCACTTTCCATGCCTCCCATGCTCCAAGTCCCCTCTGAGGGCCTCTACAGCATAACTGCTGCCCCCTTTGCCCAGAGCCTACTCTTTCCCCTTCTTCACCTACATAGCCCTTAGCTCATCGTTCACATCTCAGCTCAAGTACTTAAGGAAGTCTTCCCCAAAGTCATGCACCCTCTTGCTGCAGCTGTGCTTCTCCTTCACAGCACCTATCACTGCCTCCAATTATGAATACACGAGTTTATTGAACATCGATCCTCTAACTGCAAGTTCCATGATGGTAGGAATGCTCTTCTATACAGCATTCTGACCAGTGAGAGTAACACAGTGCTCACACAATTATTTTTTAAAACTACAATAAAAATCTATACCATAATCCACTCAGTCACCTAAACAGGAAAATATCAAAAGCCCATGGGTAAGCTACCAAATAATCCAACTTTTCCTTCCAATTGTGTCCTTTAGTTTCCACTATTAGGGAAAAAATCAAATACAACAATTTGTTTCATTATTTTATTGAAAACAAGCTTGTATAATTGTAAATGCATGATGGTATCAACCGAATTTATACTCTTCACCAATCTTATTGAAAACTGGATTAGATTTTTTTTAAAAGACTGAATGTAGATGAGAGAAAAAGTTGCGACAAGAAGCTTTTAATAAAGCCAAGTGGGATACCATAAAAATGAACCCCCAAAATGAACAGAATCACTCATATATGCAAAGTCTAAAAGCACAGAGAAAACCTAGACAGTTTTAGCCATTTTCTTGAGCTATATACAAAAATAAACATGAGTGATAAAGCATTAAAAAGTTAACTGTTAAACCCTCAGGGTTTGCCTAAAATATGCCATCACTGAGTTTGATGGGGTTTTATGAGGTCTCTCATGGTTTTTGTTAGAACTGTATAATTATTATTTAAGATTAATCCCACAAGCTCTGGAAATGATGTGCAGTTTTTGTTTAATTAAAGGGTATGTGATGGATTCTTCAGTTGCTTCTGTATAAATGCATGCTGACAGCCTCCACAAAAGATCAGGAACAAACAAGGGCCTTCATTCCAAATGAGAGGAAGATGCCTCTTGACTGGCAATCTGTTTTGCAGACTCCCCCCAACTGCATGAGCAAGGCAAAAGCAGCCATTTGCAGCACTGAAGGAATCAAAAGAGGGTACTTGTCTTCTGTTAACACACTTTTTTGCACAGGGCTTTCAGATTTTTAAAAAATTTTATCAGTGGCTTTTGAAACAACCATGAAATACTTGGATACCTACAAAGTGACTTCTCAAACAAGGACTCATGACAGTACAAAAGCATTAATCAAGACCCAAAAACAGAAAGCTAAGTGTGGGTATGGGAAATAAGGTTACCCAGCACTGTGCCCAGGGCTTGCAATAGGAAACAGTGACAGTATTAAATATAACTAAATAGCCCTGGAGCAGACCTTGGCCCTCTGGTCAGCTGTTCATCCCCATTAGAGAAAGACAAAGCCCCATGTGGCCCTGCTCCCAGGAGAAGGGGCTCCTGGATGACCTGATACTGACTTGGTTACAAAAGTTACGCCCTTGCCGAGATAGCCCCAAGAACGTTAGCTCTTCTTTGCCTCAATCCAGAAGGAACAGAGAGAGAAAAAAAGGAGAAAAAAAGATGGTGAGATAGACACCCAAGTGGAGATAGAGCTGTTTGTCATGCTGCCCAATTGCAAACTGGTTCCTGGGGACCCATGAGGGTCTTCCCCAGCCTGGAAGGAAGAGTAGCAGGCTGGAGCTACATCCTGCTGCAGTCAGAAAGCAGCTGCAAAGTCTAAGCTCTGAAATGAGTGGTAGCCTCTACTGCCTAAACCCTCCCCTTCACACATTTTATGGAGGCATTTGGGGAAGATCCCAGAACGGGTCCCTCTTCCCCCAACATGTTTACCTGCCACTGGCACTGGCCACACTCTTAGTCTCTTCCCTTGGTTGAGCTTTGGCCCACTCACTATCAAATACAGAAAATGATAGATTTTTTGTTTAAGAGTCAGAGACCCCAAGACAGACTTAGATAAATCACTGGCCACTTTGAATCTAGTGTTGTTATGAGGGACAAGACATGATAAACTAGAGCCTTTTTCAGATCTAAACACAAAATGTGTACTCTGTTAAAGACTATTCACGGTTTCTTTAGACATTGCTCCTTCTTGCCAGTAATCATCCATGACTTGAGTTCTCATGTTTTTAAAAGACCTTCCGTAAAAAGTGAGAAATCTTATTGACAGCACCATCTGTTTCTGGACCCTTTTAATGGAAGCTATACTTCTCTGAGTAACAGAAATCTTATCAGTGCCCACTGCCTTTGAAAAAGGCAAGAGACATTTAATTTTCCTGTCTTCCGAAAGAACTGATACAAATGTTAGACTCACCATGACTCTTTCTTATTGAAAGGCTTTGAGGGTAATAGCTTTATTAAGTAGAAAGACAAAGAGTTCTAGTCCAACCTTGTGGTGTGCCGAATGTTCTATATCTCTATCTGACTGCAGTTACATAGATGTATACAGATGTAAAAATTTATCAAGGGTATATTAAGGTCACAGCACTTTGCACATTTCCTGGCATGTAATTTTTTAACTTCTTCATTAGGCATAAGAGTTCCATTCCATTCCATTGCCTCTGGCCACTTGGGGACGCTAGAATGTACCTAAAGATGCCAAGTCAGCACTTGGCTCTACAGGAAGATCTTTCTCTTCATTTTTTATCAGCTAGGAGGTTCAGTACTTGCCTATTCCACAATTTTCATGAAAGGGTAAGTGACTGGTTCAAATCTATCCAGAGAACAATAGAATGGGAATAACAGATGACTCACAGTTACCCACATCATCCTTATTACTTATATCATAAGATGTGAGAGTCTAATATCAGTTAAAGGACTTTAGACACAGAAGACTCAGCAAAGTGCCTGGATACCACCTTAAGGCACAAAAAGTTCTTATAAGGCCTGGATGGAAAATGTCAAAGGTTTAGGACTTTTATGAAGTCTTACCTGCTTGCAGGTACTCTGGCTGCAGAGTCGGAGGCAGGCCCTCAGGCAGTGGGTAGCCGTTTTTCCGAGCCACAATGAGATGAAATGCAGCACAGAACTCAGGCAGGGTCAAGGCTCCATCACAGTCAGCATCACTAAGTTCCCTAAATATAACATGTCACAAGCACCTAACATGGGGCTTAGAGGAAAAGTTACTCAGGCTCAAATATGCAAACATGGGGCACCTGGATGGCGCAGTCTGTTAAGCATCTGACTCTTGGTTTCACCTCAGGTCATGATCTCAGGGTCCTGAGACGGAGACTCATGTTGGGCTCTGTGCTCAGCACGGAGTCTGCTTAAGACTCTCTCTCTCCCTCTCCCTCTGCCCCTCCCTCACCCCACTTGTGTCTCTGCCCCTCCCCAATCCCTCTCTCTCTCCCTCCCACCTCAAATAAATAAATATTTTTTCAAAAATATGCAAACACAACTCCCAGGCTCTCTGGTGGTGGCCCTACAAAGTCTCCAAACTCCTAGGAAATCTCAGGGGGCACTTGAAGGACAAATGCTGATCAACAGCGCTGGTACCAGCAGCACTTTATAAACAAAACTTTACACTCTTCTGGTTCTCTGGCAGGTCTGTTTTACAACATTGAGTACACAAGACTAGAAACTATAGCACAAAAAGGAAAATAAGGCTCAGAATTTGTTAGTTGACAGTCATTCAGTAAATGGGTGGTGTGAAGAACTCCAGACCTGGCGCTCACAATAGTCAAAGGAAGGGCTGACTTCAACCTTTTTACAGTTGTCCCAGCCATTATAGTTACCTGAGCTCAGAAATGAGCACTTCATTTTTCAGCTTTAAGGAAGAACCTTGAACTTTTCAAGTCGCATAAATATTGTATCAAAAATTTGCTTGATAATACCATATTTATATTTAACCTGTATCTACTCTTTAATCACGAGATGATCACCTGTGTGGGGACAGGGGATGTACGGGAAATCTCTCCACCTTCTGCTCACTTTGGCTGTGAACCTAAAACTGCTCTAAAAATTAAAGTTCTACTAAAAAAAACAAAAACAAAACAAAACAAAATTTGCCTGAGAATTCCCTCCTGGGAAGATACAAGTAAGTTCAATAAATACTCGTTGAATTATGTTTTCAGATAAAACCAGCAACTTGGGAAGAAAGGAAGAATCTTGAAAAGGCTTATCTTTGCTTCAGTGCTTCCCAGTGAAAGGCACAGACCTATTTACTTAGCACAAAACAAAAGTTATTTGCCAAAGTAACTAAGACACCATAAGCTCAACCAGCCTCTTAGGTATATAGAGACAACATACTTGTGCTGGGACAAGTGAAGAGATAGGACATAAAACCATGCTGGAAAGCTATCACTACTTCAAAGAAAAAATATAGAAGGTAAGCTCCTTAACTTCCCTTTGGACCATTCACATTCTCCTCCCCGAAGGAGCAGCTCCCCAGGGTGAAGAGTCAGGGAACTATTTCAAACGCTGGGTGGAGAGAATACCATTCAGCTTTTATGGATATGTTTCAACAAAAAGATAGGAAGCCTCATGCAAATAATGTTAAGACTGGGAATTCTGCCAAAAAGTGTATTCTTTTCAAAATGATAATTTTTTCCCCTAGCTTTAAAATCTAAGATAAGTCTTGTTGTAAAAAAAAAAAAAAAAAAAAAAAGAATTATGCTAGAATATATTGCTGAAGAACCTAAATCCAGCTCAGAATCCCAGATACACTGGTATGCACAAATGTTACTGGAATAGTTTTCCAATAAAATGCACAAAACATGACAAGCAATTTTAAATCCTGCCACAATTTTTGTAAATCCTCGTGAAAAAAGTCCTACATAAATATTCCAATGTTTTAATTATATATTTATAGCAGCGTGGTCTCCCACCCAGGCTTGAGGAAGAAGAGCCTACACACAGCCAGGAGTTTACAGAGGCACTGAGCATTCTCATAAACGCAAATCAGCCATCTGGACGGTCGGGGTACAGCCCTTCTGGAGCCCGGGCTGCAGCCGGCGCAGTGGCAAGGTGCAGTGCACACCACAGCTGCAAGTCTGAACCAGCAGATAAACACCAGCCAAATTTATGAAGCTCAGAGGCAGCTAGAATAGTCAAATTTGACTTAATTCCAAAACATTTGTGGACCTTCTGTTCACCTGGCCTCATAAAATATTTTAAAGAAGAGCTTTTCAAGATCCTCTGGTTACTTGCATCATATCGAGTAGAAATATCTGAAAATAAAATTCACGAGATGGGAATGCTCATATGCCCATGCAACTGTTTAGACAGGAAAGGGATCTAGAGGAGGATAATAATTGGGAAATTGATTTTTAAATAACAGCTAACAGTTACAGAGCACCAGGCACTGAACATTGTGCTTTTCATATAGTAACTTATTTAATCTTCACAGCAACAAAAATCGTTAAGTTCAATTCACTCTCTTAGTCTGTTAAAAAAAAAAAAAAAACACTCAAGGGGCCCCCAGGTGGCACAGTCAGTTAAGTGTCTGACTCTTGATTTCAGCTCAGGTCATGATCTCAGGGTCTTGAGATCAAGCCCCATATCGGGCTCCACACTCAGCGGGGAGTCTGCTTGAGATTCTTTCCCTCTTCCTCTGCCCCTCCCCGTTTGTGCTCTCTAAAATAAGTAAATAAATCTTTTTTTAAAAACATTCAAAAGATAAGACTTTCAAAATGCAAAAGTAGGAGCTAAGGGATGGGTATGTAATGACACAATGATACTAATGTGGCATTAATTATACTTACCATATGTAGGAGAGTTCTGGAATGGAAAGCTTTGATTTGGTGAAGAAGTTCTTGGCCACAGAACCTGCCAAGAGAGCCATTGTTTAAATAAATCATTGATTACTTATCTAAAGCAGCTTTTATATTTATATGTAAATGAATCGCCACTTTTTGTTCAGAATCCCTACCATATAACAACAAATGTAACATTTATTCATCAAAGCAACTATAAATCATATGGCTAAAAACAACACATGAACAGCTTTGAAAAGAATATATAAATTACAATAGGGCAAAAGGAGTAATATCATAGTACTTATTATGACATGTGAATCATATAAATTAATTCCTTCATTTTTCCAAAAATCTGCAAAAGTTTATTCAAAATTCAAAGGACAAATTTCAAAATTATTAAAGTAAAAATCTGACAAGCCCTTTTAATGAAAGGGTGAGAAAGTAATATACAATCATGGTAGAAAACAGAGCAAAAAGAAAATTAACACCATTAATCTTACCACACAAAGACAAAACAGACATCTTGGTAAAGAGTTTGGTGAAATTTAAGATCTCTTGGTGGCTCTTTGAGAAACTTATCCAGGAACCTCTTGCTACATTATCCATCACAAATTTACCAGTATCAACTGAAATCAGGTAATCATTCCATTTTACATGTTATATAGCTCCAAATCCCAACTGCACTTAAAATGTTAGACTGATCCTTATTGAGATTGAAATTCTTATGCTTTCAGCTCCAAGACCAATTTCAAAATGCAAAAGCCTCAATTCTAACACAAAGAACAGTCAAATCAAAGCCTCAGGCTCTAAACTGATAAAGTCAAAAGCCTTTCCTTGGCAATCACAAATCTTCTAACGGGCCTTAAAACAAGGGATTATAACAGACCCTAACGCAGATGTATTTTCCTTTGACAGATTATTAAGGATCAAAGGCAAAGTGCCCTATTAACCAATGAGCTTTCTCCCAAAAGCATCCTGGGAAATAATGCTGTCATAGGACTGCTGGCCATCAGTGCAGCCACCTTGTCAAACATTTATCAGAAATGTCTTAAGAGCCTATTTATCAGCGATTTTATAGATATAAAGACATTCTCCATTCTCCCCTCAACTCATTCTTCTTTTTCCCCCTTGATATCCTTTCTTCAAATCATGCTAGGCCCAAACCCAAGCCAGAGACCTAGCCTGGCCTTCAGACAGTAGAGAGAGACTGTTCTGCCATGGTGTCCCAAAGAGATTAGGTAGGGCCCATCCAGAAGCCAACAGCTAACAAGTTCAGTCATGCCCTAGCTGTCGAGAAGGAAGCTTATGAGAAAGCCCAAGTGCTCCCTCCTTTGGTGCTGACAAATGTTTAATCAGTGAGCTGGAACGCTCACCCTAGTCCTAATCCCAGCCAACCTAGAAGCCCCAAGCCAGCTTCCTTTCCTTGCTTTCTCCAGCCATTTTCAGACCTGTTGGGAAGATTTATATGGGGCAAAAGAGGGAGAGGTGAGGCTTTAAAAAGTTGTCAGCAATCAAACATCAAAATGTGGATTCAGACTTTTTATTACAAAGAGTCTCTCAGCCCAGTAAAAAATAGCTGTACATAGCATTGATATACCAGTGATAAATGTTAACACAATGAACAGGTATAAATCTTTTAAAAATAAAGACCAGTAACACAATATAAAAATGGGTAGAGCTATGCCAGTTCACAGAAATAGATTCAACTGGCCTTTTTTTTATTAAAGTAAACTCTACCCCCAACATGGGGCTTGAACTCACAACCCCAAGATCAAGAGCTGCATGTTTAGTTTTGTTTTGTTTTTTTTTAAGATTTTATTTATTTGTTTGACAGAGAGAGAGACAGCCAGCGAGAGAGAGAACACAGGCAGGGGGAGTGGGAGAGGAAGAAGCAGGCTCCCAGCAGAGCAGGGAGCCTGATGTGGGGCTCAATCCCAGGACTCTGGGATCACGCCCTGAGCCGAAGGCCGACGCTTAATGACTGAGCCACCCAGGCGCCCCAAGAGTCGCATGTTCTTACCGACTAAGCCAGCCAGGTGCCCAAATGACTCTTAATCATATTTAAAAACAAAACAAAACAAAAACCCTCAACCTTCTTCATAAGAGATCCATAAATGAAAACCACACAAAGACATGATTTCTTGCCTTATCAAGTAGGGGAAAAAAACAAAAGTCGGTGAACAAGTAGTGATAGTAAGACTGTGGGAAAATAGGTATCTTGTACAATGCTAGTGAAATGACAGCATGGTACAACCTCACTGAAGCAGTGTTTTGCAATGTCTAGCAAAATCATATTATCCAAAGATACACTGACAAAAATATAAAAAGATGTGCAGAAGGCTATTCACAACAAAAATATGTGTAAGAGCAAAAGACTAGAAATAATCCCAAAAGGGCACTAGCTAAATAAATGACTGCATATCACACAGCCTAGTAGCACACACCTATAAAAGCGAATGGGAAATATCTCTTCATGCAATATGGAGTAATCGCCAGTACATAATGGTAAGTGGAACAAGCAAGGTGGGGAGAAGTATAAATAGTATGCTACCATTTATCTCACAAAAGACGGGAGGTAAGAATACACACACATGGATATAGTCACACGTGCATGAATTTGCTTTTACTTTTAAAAACAGACAAACCATAAAAAAGGGGGCAAGGAAGGAAAGGGTAGAGGGGACAGGAATAGAAGCTAGACTTCTTTGCAAATTATTTTGTAGACTCAAATTCAGAACTGCGAAAATATTTTATATATGTAGAAAACTAAATTTCAAAACCCACAATCCCTAAAAATTGAAATCAAAACAATTAAAGCTGATAAGAACAAAGCCGGAGAACTCCCGCTTCCTAATTTCAAAACCTACTACAATACTCAAGAGAGTGTGGTATTGGCATTAGACTAGACAGTGGAAATCAGTGGGAAAAAATTAACATTCAGAAATAAACCCTCACATTCATAGTAAACTGAATTTTGACAGGGATGCTAAAACAATTAAATCGTGGAAAGAATCATTTTTTCAAAAAATGGTGCTGGGACAACTAGATATCCACGTGTGAAAGAAGCAATCTGAACACCTACCTGATATCATACACAAAAATTAACTCAAAATGGATCAAAGACCTAAATATAAGAGATAAAACTGTAATATATATGTATACCTTCTTAGAGGAAAATACAGACATAAATTTTCATGACCTTGGATTAGGCAATGATCTCTTAGTTATGGCATCAAAAGCAAAATCAAAAACTAAAACAGATAAACTGGACACCATCAAAACTAAAAACTTATGTGCTCTAAAAGATACTGTTAGGAAATAAAAAAAACAAGCCACCAACTAGGAAAAAATATTTCCAAATCCAAATTAAAATGGCAAAGGAACATGTATCCAGAATACAGGCATACCTCGTTTTATTATGCTTCACTTTACTGCACTTGGCAAATATTGCATTTTTTGTACAAACTGAAGATCTGTAGCATCCCTGTGTTGAGCAAGTCTATTGGTACCATTTTTCCAAACCATTTGCTCACTTTGTGTCTCTGCATCACATTTTGGTAATTCTTGCAATATTTCAAACTTTTTCATTATTATTATATTTGTTATGGTGATCTGTGATCAGTGATTACAACTCACTGAAAGCTCACATGATGGTTAGCATATTTTAGCCACAAATTATTTTTTAATTAAAACATATACAGTGTTTTTAGATATAATGCTATCACACACTTAATAGACTACAGTATAGTCTCAATATAATTTTTACATGCACTGGGAAATCAAAAAATTATTTGAAATTCTTTATTGTAATATCTACTTCATTGCCATCATCTGGAACCAAAACTTCAATATCTCCAAGTTATGCCTGTATATAAAAAACTCTTACCATTCAGTATTTAAAATGGCAAAGGATTTGAATAGACATTTCTCCAAAGAAGATATACAAATGGTCGATAAGAACATGAAAGGATGTTCAATTTCATTTTTCACCTGAGAAATGCTAATCATAACCACAAAGACATACTACTTCACACTCACTAGTGAGGCAGGAGGGAAGGGAGACTCGGGAGACAAGTTGACCAAAGTAAAGCCATTCTGGTTTTAGACTGACCCTTAACCTAAAAGTCAGCAGGTAGCAGACAGAGACACAAGATCCAACTCATGGAAGACCACAAGACCCCACTCCCTCCGGCAGTAAAAGCCACAAAGGCCGGACATTCTTAAAATTGCTCCCTGTGGGTAATTTCACAACCCTAAGCCAATGGAAAAACTAACCACCCAATGTAAATGATAAAGCCAAAGTTAAGGAGTAAGTCCTTCCCTATACAGTTACCTAATTTTTAAAACTTATAAAACCCTTTCTTAGAGGCAAAGAGGGGTCCTCTTCCTCACCTGGGAGAAGAGACCACTATTTTATCTGTGAAGTAGCTCCTTTCTCACTTCTATACTTAATAAATTTTTGTCCCTTTTTCTAAACAGCTTGCTCTTGAATTCTTTCTCATACAAAGCCAAGAACACTCAAGGCAAGGGGCCTGAGGCCCTCCCTCTCAGGACCTCGGCCCATCTGGCTTATAGGATGCCTATAAGCAATACAGATCTTAAGTGTTGGTGAGGATGTGGAGTAACTAGAACCTTCATATGCTGCTAGTGGCAATGTAAAATGATGCAGCCACCGTGCAAAATAGTCTGGTCCTCAAATGATTGAACACAGAATTATCACATGACCCAGCAATTCCACTCCTAGGTTTACATTTAAGAGAAATAAAAACATACATCCATACAAAAACGTGTACGCAAATGTTCAGAGCAGCATTATTCTTTTTTTTAAGATTTTTTATTTATTTGAGAGAGAGAGTGTGTGTGAGAGAGGACAAGAACCGGGTGAGGAGTAGAGGGAGAAGCAGACTCCCCTCTGAGCAGGGAGCCTGATGCAGGGCTTAATCCTGAGACTCCAGGATTATGACCTGAGCCAAAGGCAGCCACTCAACTGACTGAACCACCCAGGTGCCCCTGAGCAATATTATTAAGAGGCAAAAAGTGGAAACAACACAAAAATCAAGTGCCCATCAACTGATGAATAAATAAAGCGTAGTATATCTATACAACAGAAATTATTCAGCCATAAAAAAGCAATGAAGTTCTAGTACATAGTACAACCTGGATAAACCTTAAAAATATTATGCTAAGTGAAAGAAGTCAGACACAAAAAAAGACCACACATTATGATTTCATTTATAGGAAAAGCCCAAAATAGGTGAAATCTTTAGAGAGAAAAAAGTAGCTTAGTCATTATGTAGGGCTGGGAGGTGGGGAGAGCAGGAATGGGGAATAATTGCTAACAAGTAGGTGGTTTGTTAGGGGGGTAATGAAAGTGTTCTAAATTCAGATTGTGAATATACTCTGTAAATACATGAAAACCACTGAACTGTACACTTTACAGGGGTGAATTTTATGGTACGTTAATATCTCAAAAAAGATGTTTTTTTTAAAAAAAGACATCACCTAACTGCAATATATGAACCCCTCTTGACCTTAAACAAACCGTTTTTAAAAGGCATTTGTGAGATAATCAGGGAAATCTGAACAACAAAGACTTGATGATATTAAGGAAATGTGTTTTGTATTTTTTTTCATGTGTGCCAACGAATTGTGGTTATGTTTTTAAAAGAAGTCTTTCTTATCATTTGAGATACGACCTAAAATATTTTCAAATGAAATGATCTGATAACTGCTCCAAAATCATCTGGGCTGAGAGAGGATACAGACAGAACAAAATCACTGGTGTATAATAGGTACACAGAGATTTGTTATACAAGCCACTCTAGTTGTATCTGTATTTGAAATTCTGCAAAATAAAAAAGTTAAAATAAAAACACTCCTAACAGCTACCCATTTGTTATCTAATTATACACATATGTTATGAAGAAACTCACTTAAGGGGCGCCTGGGTGGCTCAGTCGGTTAAGCGTCTACCTTCAACTCAAGTCGTGATCCCAAGTTCCTGGGATTGAGCCCCACGTGGAGCCCCGTGTCTCCCTCTCCCTCTGCCCCACCCCACCCCCACACCCCACCCCGCCCCCGGCTCTGCTCGCTGGCTCTCTTTCTCTCTCTCTCTGTGTGCTCTCTCTCAAATAAATAAATAAAATCTTTAAAAACTCTCTTAAGCAGTGGGTAAGGTTCACAAATAGTCAATCTGGGTTTCTGCTTATTTTAAGTCCTTTTGTCAACATGAATTTGTTATATCTACAATATTCTCCTTTCAATAAAGCTATTACCACCAATCAGAAAAATGATGTCTGAATATATACAAATATATTTCAATTACACACCTTATTTCTCAAGAGAAAATTACTCAGTCCACATTCAATATGTCAGGTTACAATTACTGACGGCATATTGTTATTCTTCAAAATTGAAGTACAAAAAGAAAGTTCTACGAATTTTTCTTCCAGACTCTAGTATTTCACTGTTTAGTCTTCAGCCCAGGAAAATGTAGGCACACAGGAATTAAATCAATTTGTCTCAGTTTGAATTTTACATGAGAACTCAACAAGAATACATATTTAGAAGACAACCCAGAAGAACAGACATGTGGACAGAAAACTCCTGGCCAATTTTCCTCCCATATTTTAATTTCTCTCAGAAAATCCAGAGGAGAAAGACTTGAGCCAAAGAAAATGAGCATGAATCTGGACTTCTAAAGCATACATAACATTAAGAAACTTGTGACACTAAATCTTTAGAAGGCTACACTACATCTTGCTCTAATATGAATAAGCAATTAAAGAGGTCATCTTGGTGCCACAGTCTACCATTTCAAGAACCGCTCCAGATAATAAGGCACAGGTCTAGACCAGGTTCCCCCAAATTCCCATTTAAACCTTTTGAAACCGAAACATAATTTTCCAAATGTCATTGCCAAGTATTTTTCTGCATGGTTTATAGTTGATAAGAAATTCAATCTTAGAGGAAAACAAATAAAAATCACAGAAGGTTGTCACAGTCATTTTGTGTGAACTATTTCTCAAGATGTGTACTGTTATCTATGTGAGACAATGATCTGGGACCCATGTCTTCACCCATCAGATTTAGTTACCTGAAATGAAGGAACTCGGGTCAGGCTGAAGGGATCGGAACTGGTTGACATAGTACTCGCGCTGTTCTTCTGTTATCCTCCAGGGTTCATCTGGGTAATTACTGTTGTTATCATGTGGTTCTCTCTCCACGGAAAAGGACTTTAAAAATAAATAAGCAAATGCTCATAGGTAAAAATATAAAACATCAGTAAAAGTTATCACCCATTATACTTATTTTTTTCCTCAAGAGAATACATTTAAACACCTTGTAACTAGAACGTAATTAGAACATAAACTTCTACAGGGCAGACATCATGCTTTATAATTTTTTTGTATACCTCAAAGTTGTTAACAGGACTGAGCATGAAATACTGAACACTTGGTGAGTGATGAAAGTTTTTCCAATGTAATGAAGAAAGAGTAAAAAGGACGATCATTGTTTTTAAACATTTTATTTATTTGTTTATTTATTTAGAAAGCGAGTGCAAGAGGGGGACGGGCAGGGGGAAAAGGAGCAAGAGAATCTTAAGCAGGCTCCACACCCAGTGTGGAGTCAGATTCGGGGCTCAATCTCACAATCCTGAGATCAGGACCTGAGTGAAATCAAGAGTCAGACACTTAACCAACTGAGCCACCCAGGTGCCCCAAAAGGACAATCATTCTTATCTTCAAATATTCACCACATTTTTATCCTTTCAGATTAGCTAAGCAGGCAGCAAAATAATCTAGATTTCTTTTAAACCATTTTTTTTAATCTACAAAAGCTATAACCACGTCATCTTTTTTCTGAGGCATTCCTGTTGTATAAATCTGGGAATCGAAGTTCTAATTCCAATTCTACCTCCCCAGGTCCTGCTCGAGTGCCAAGTCAGGATCACAGAATCTCGTTCCACATTTGTGAACTGTGGATAATACCTGATAATAGAAGTGGGTGAGAAGAACAACTGTTCACGGGACCACAACACAGGGTATCGTAACAAGGGGTGCATCAGACCTGCCACTAGGGGGCATGCAAGGCAAATGTGAGGATTTAAGGATACAGAGAACCAGAAAAGTAGTTCAGGAGAAAAGACTGTATGAGGCAGTGAGGAAAGAAGCAAAACTGGTGATTCTGGAAGGAGGAGCCCAGGGCTTTGTTCTATCCCTCCCATCTACCCTAAGGCTAAGGTGCTACTCGCCAAGGGTCACCTTCATGGAACCAAGAGGTAAACACAGGGAGCGTGATCCTTTAGGACAAAAGGAGACTAGGAAAGAAAAGGAGAGATATTACTGCTAATAAGCCATCAAGTTGCTTGTTTCTGCACACACTATCAAGAAATTAATCATTAGGGGGGCATTCTACTCACTATCCCTAGAAAAGGCAGCCGACCATCTCTGCACCCTTCCTCCCACCCCAACACACACACACCCCACTCCAGCAAGTAATTCTTCTCAGGAACACCCAGCTCTCTCCTCTGTGAACTTTCAGAGATGAAATAAGACTACTGAGATGTCATCTTTGAAGTTTTCATACTAGGTGAGTTTCCACTAAATGTAGATCAAACCATTTTTAAATGCCCCAGAAGCCACTAATCATTACTTAATATCTTAAATTCATAGAATGCTTTCAAATTTACAAAGCACTACACACACCTCTCTCATCTGAGCATCTCAAAACCTTTGAAAGGTAGACATGGCAGGTATTATTATCCTTTTCCCAGATGAGGAAATGAAGGCTCATACTACTTAAGAGATGAGTCCATAACCTTCATTATTTGCAATCAGCATTATTGCAGTCAGCAAGTAATTACCCCTCCTGTTTTATCTGTTGTTCAAAGTCAGTCTACTCCATATCAGGCCTTTTTTAAACTGAGTTGCATCAAGGACCTTGAGAACATGATGCTAAGTGAAATAAGTCCGACAGAGAAAGACAAATACTGTATGATATCATTTATATGCGGAACCAAAAAAAAATCAAACTCACAGATACAGAGAACAAATTGGTGGCTGTCAGACATGGGGGGGTGGGCAAAATGGGTAAAAGTGGTCAAAAGGTACCACTTCTGGTTATAAGATAAGTAAGTCCTAGGGATGTAATGTAAAGCATGGTGACTACAGTTAACAATACTGTGTTATATGTGTTTAAAAGTTGCTGAAAGAGTAAATCTTAAAACCTGTCATCACAAGAAAAAAATCTGTAACTATGATGATGATGGATGTCAACTAGACTTAGTGTAGTAATAATTTTGCATTATATACATATATCAAATAATTATATTGCACACCTAAAACTAATACAATGTTATACATCAATTTATCTCAATTTTTAAAAATTATTTTTAAAAAATCAACTTATTTTTAAAAATTGAGTTGCATCCAAGTTGTTTTTAGAAACTCCTATCATTCTGATAATAAACAATATAAATAAAGCAAGAAAGGCCACAAGTCAGTCTAAGCACCCGATGGACCACACAACTTTCCAAAACACTCCCACCAAATTCCAGAGCCAAATTCAAATGCTCCACACTAGCACTTTCTGAACAAGCCCAGATGTCTGACCAGGTTGCAGGGGCAAAACCCACCAAGGTAGAGGGCATCGGTATGCAATGGATTGAGTCCCTGGCCAAATTATAATATGTAGAGCTCCCAGGAACACCGTCCTTCTGGTTGGCACTGACGGAAACAGCTGGAGTAAAGGTATCTAAAAAGCTGGACATGGGCAGGACACAAGAATGGATATTTACGACTGAACGATCAAGCAGAAAGAGATGGTTCACAAACCCGGCAGGACACTGGTGAAAAGCTCTGTCCCACCACCACCCTGTGAATGAAGGCATGAAAATCTCTGTGCTGCATGTTGGCCACTGCATTCCTGGTTCTGATACAGCAGCTACTATTTCCCTAGAATACACTCCTTTCCATCTGGAACTGAAGCTGCCATACCCAGTTGTTGTTACATCAGCCCCTGTTTGTTCTTTCTCCAATCCCATGACCACCTGCTCACTCTATTTCCTCTCCCACATTATCTCACTCCTGACTGGCGTCAGTGGCCTCTTAGCAGGTCTCAAGTCTATTCTGACAGCAGGGCTTAAAAACCTACAGAGATGACCTGTCACCTAATAAAAAACATCTACCTCCCCCACATGACCTTTAGGGCTCTTATAATCCAACCTCCTTCCTGCTCACTCTTAGCAGGCTTCTGATTGCCCACATGCTGGCTCTTCATGCGTCCGATCTGTATCTTCTTCACAGACCAACCCTCCTCTGATCCCAGCCTGCTCAAATCCTATTACTTGAGTTCCACTGCCTCAAAAGGCTCTCCAGTGTACCTGCCAGGCTCACAGCCACTGCAGAGGGCAATGCCCATCCCTCAACTCTGATACAAAGGTGGGCTTGGCAGCCACATGTGTACCACAAGACCCACCTCACACCTGGCCTCACCCAACTGAGTCCAAGTAAGGAAGGGAGGGCACACAGTTTCTGGCCTCTGGGATCCTCTTGCATAGAAAGCTCTACCCTAGCAAGAAAAACTTCAGCCAGATGCTCATTACTGGGGGTGTCGGTGAGAAATCTGAAGATCAAAAGCACAGAAAGCAGACCCTGAACAGATGCGGTGAGGCCATGGTATAGAGTGAAGGCCCAGTGGGACTTGAAGTCATGAAGAAGCCAGAACCAGCATAAGCAGAACCTGTGAGGTAGAGAAGTACTAAAAAGAATAGGGGGTGAGATGGCTGTTGGCAGCCAAAAGATAAGCAGATAGTGAAGCAAACTCAAGGCAACTAGGGCAAGCACGAATAACCGAGAATTCCCACTCCTCAGGACCACTGGGCCACTCCTTGTCTCTCATTTCTTGGATTCCCATGAGAACTCCAACCCCACCTCCTTTTGAAGAAGACTTAAGCTGGCAAGGAGAGTCCCTGCTCCCTAAAACCAAAAAGGCCTTGCAACAAAGAGAGAGAAGGCATATGAACATTATATAACCTGTACATAACATAGTGTGGCACTTCTACTGGTTTGCACTAAATGTGTTAACCTACCCCCATTCTCTTTCCCCTTACTTCTCACTGCATGCTTTTAACTGATTTATTAAACAATTAAGCATCTTAAAAAATATGAATTCTTATGATAAGTATCACACAGTTGGAACATTTCGAGTGCTCTTGAATAACATCACTCAGGTTTCAACCTGGGGGACCAGAACCATATCATGTATTCCTTTATTCCACATATAGTCCCTAGCAGGTACATCACAGATACTAAAAAGTAATGTGAGATCCACTTATTCATGGGCTCTAGTAAGTTCAGGTGTTCGTCTTATATTAAAAGAGGTGCAGAAACACTACTGTGTTGTGCTGAATGAAAGAAAACCTATGAGTCTATTTCACATTTAAAGTTTCAGCTCTATCAAAAGAAATCCGTGTCTATCTTCCTGTAGTTCATCCACGGTCTCTGATCTCTATGGGGAGATCCATTAAGTGAGTATTTCAGTGTCAGGTGAGGGCATACGGAAGGAGCAGATCACGTTCCACATATCCTTAGGCTGAAACAGTCTACAAGAAAGCTCATCTACACGAAGCAAAATGATTTGAACTTTGCTGCATGAACAGTGATCCACTCATTCATTCATTCAGCAGACACTTACTGAACACCAAGAATATCCTAGACTCTAATGACTCAGGATACACTGATGGATAAACAGATTCTTTCTCCCAGTAAACCTAGGGTCTCATGAGAGAGAAAGACAAACAGGCAATCCCAAAACAGTGAAGTAAGTGCTATGACAAGACAGGGAACTCTAGAGTTTTGCTATTCAAAGCACAGTCCCCAGACCACCCAAATCAGCATCACCTGGAGACTCACTAGAAACACAGAACCTCAGGCTCTACCCTACATCTGGGGAATCAAAGTCTGGGAGTGGGACCCAGGAATCTGTGGTTTAACATGCCCTCTAGATGATTTGAAGCACACTCAAGTTTGAGAAGCAATGCCATAGAACATGGAGAGCAAGACAAACAAAAGGAACAGCATTTACAAAAACTCCAACAAATGAGAGAAAATGGGCCATCTTCTTAAAGTAGCTCAGTTGGACTACATGTAGATAGAACAGGCTGCTAGTACAATGTGGATGTTAGTGGACCTGCTTGAATATAGTCCAGACAGCAAGCAAGGAGCGGATCATGACAGCCCAGGTGTACCAGGCTGAGAGATACAGACTGTATCTAGAAGACAATAGGGAGCCACAGATAAGTATTAAACAGAACAATGAAATTATCAGATGTCAGTTACAGAAAGATCACTTCAGTGATGAGAATGGAAGAGGAAAGACTAAAAGTAGGAGGACAAGTTAAGACCATATGAGCAACCCTGGCCAGAGGTCAAGATGGCCCAGAGTTAGGGAGGGGATGAGAGGAGACAGAAAAAAGCCATATGGCCAGGACCAGAGGAAGGCCCATTCCAGCAGTGGGATGGCAGCTAAGGACCTCTTTGTCCTTAGCCTCGGGTTTCCAAGGAGAAGCCAGAGCCAGGAAAAGCCCCACTTGTGCACGCACCCTAAGAGGACTCTTCCACTTCAACTCCAGCTCCAGTGGTTTCATCAGCTGGTTAGAGCTATTTGCTAATTGGTGCCAATTTAAAGTTCTGCCAGCGTTTTTAAGAAAAAATAAAATGAGAGAGAAGCCTTCCACATCTGTCTGCTTAAGCCACGTACATATGGTTCATTATGCAGTTTCTTTAGATACAGGAGAATTAGATTTGCTTGTATTTAAAACATTCAAACCCTTAGTTTCATTTCAAGTGAAATGCAAATATTTGGCACTACAAGTTATTATCTCAAGGGGAAACCGGCTGTTTATAATGAAAGAGACTTCAAAAGACTCATTAAAAAGTAATACTACTAATAAAATCCCAAAAGGTGACATTTACCCCTGAAGTATCTTTAAAAAATCAAGCACAGCTGAATAATATGAATTGCAAGGAGGCATTATCAGGGAGAATTTACAAAGGGTGTGTATATTGTTTCACCCACAGAACATTTCTATTTAGAATATAATCCCACCCTGGAGACATCCTGTAAATGCTGCCCAACAGTCCAGCCATTTCACCTGAGGATGCAATGATCTCATACCAGTGTTCTTCTGGTGCCTTAGTAAACAAACCATCTGGAGTAGCAAAAGCTCATACAAAACCCACAGTGAGTATGTGAGAACACTTCACCCGCCAACAATATTTTGGAAAAAAGACAGCTTCAGTGCAACCACTGATCAAAACATGATTTCATAAGCAAAGATGTGAGAAGACTCAATCACCCCTAATGAGAAAGAAGGACTAACAGGCTGGTGAGACTAGACTAGAGCCCAAGTGAATATTAATCTGCCTAAGGAAAGATCATGGTCACTGATCAGCCATGGGGCTGAGGAGAAAGAAGAGTCATTGAGGGAAATGACAGCTGCGCTGATATATGGGGATTATGGCAGCTGTCCTCTGATCATTTACACCGCACGAGGCCTGGTACAGAAGTATCACTGAGTGGCTGTGGCTGCCCACCCAACAATGACATGTTCCACTGCACACCCTGCAGTTGGCTGCAGCCATGTGACTGAGTTCTACCCAATGCAATGTGAGCACAAGTGACCGGCACCACTTCCATGTAGAGCTAGCACCCTGTGGCACTCTATGCTCATCCCCAAGGGCCACTGAAGGGGGTATGGCACAACCACAGGACGAAAGGAGAACTGGTGCCTGAATCACCATGTGGAGGAAGGCTGCCTACCAACCTGTTAGATGAGTGAGAAAAATGCAATGAAGTCATTAAAATGTGGGGCGTATTTGTCATAGCAGCTATTAGTCTAATCATCCTTTAGGCAAGGCCCAAAGGAAAAGCAGGCATGTCCAGTCCCAACGGCACAGCCATTCCTGCACGAAAGATGGAAGCATGAGGCTTCGTTTTGTAATTTGAGCAACTAATGACATGACGCAATTCTGAGCCCACACAATTTTATAATTTGTCCGCGCAGACAATCTAGAGGGACAGCGAGCGTGTGGACGCATCTTTACAGCCATCTTTCTATGTCTGGTTAATAGGAGTTTATCTTTCATGGGTTTGAAGACTTGCAGGGAAGATGTATCAAGTAAAAAGAGGAGAGGGTCAGGGTAAAACTGGGAAAACTATTAAATGAGGAATGAAGAAAACAAGATGGAACTCAACAATTTTGTTTTGAACTTTTAACTGGTTATTCTGTGTGATACTTTACAATCCTGTGTATTTATCTTCTGTCTCACACCCAGCTCTCACTATAATAAAAGGTCCATGAGGGTAGGAAAACTGGTCTAGTCTGATCACTGCTGTATCCCCAGCACCTAGACAAGTCCCTATGCTCAATACATGGTGTTGTTTTTTTCAATGACTGAACAAATAATTGGACATATGGTCAATTCCAATCCAGAAACAGAAAGGTTAACCTGAGCTCTCCTATGATGACTAGACCTGAATTTTATGTGAATTTCTCAAATAATGTCACCTAACTGTAAAGGCTGGGCCCCCTCCCTTACCAATGAAATTAAAGGAAAATATTCTTTTTTTTTCTTTTTATTTTGAAATAATTATAGATTCACAGGAAGTTGCAATAAATGACTTCTGGTTTTGCCCGTAAAGAAGTGAGTTAAAATTAAATCCTAACAGAGCAATTTAACCTTATCGGTTTCTTCATGGAAATATATCCATAAAGATGCCAAACTTGCTCAGGGATCTAATTTCAACAGCTTAGGAGGTTGATTGCAAAGTGTAGGAATCTGAATCTAATGAGCAACACAGAGTTGCTGCTTATTAAAATAAACTAAATTTTAAAAGCAATCACCACAGACATAGGAGAGTGTCAGAGAACATGTATTCATTACTTTGCTAAGTGCCAGGCACTGTAAGCACCCAATATACATGACCTATTTTCACCTTCACAAAAACCCTGCGAAGTAGATCCCATTATTTCCAATATACAGAACAGGGAAACTAAGGATTAAGGAAGGGAAGTGACTTACCAAGATCACACACCTACTAAAATGGTAGAGTCAGAACATGATTAGAGTCCAGAGTATTACTCTTTTTTAATCAGCAAGTCCTATGGCTCTCCCTCCCTCTCTTATCCATCCATCCTGTAACAATATACCATTTCCTTTTAATCAACATCCTCACAAATCTGAAAACCATAAAACACTGATGAAAAAATTTCAAGACAACACAAAGAAATGGAAAAACATTCCATGCTCATGGACTGGAAGAAAAATACTGTTAAAATATCTATACTACCCAAAGCAATCTACACATTTAATGCAATCCCTATCAAGATACCAAGAGCATTTTTCACAGAGCTAGAACAAACAATCCTAAAATTAGTATGAAACCACAAAAGACCTCAAATAGCCAAAGCAATCTTGAAAAACAAAACTGCAGGCATCACAATTCCAGACTTCAAGCTATATTATAAAGCAGTAGTAATTAAAACAGTATGGTACTGGCCTAAAAACAGATTCACAGAACAATGGAACAGAATAGAAAATCCAGAAATAAACCCACAATTCGATGGTCAATTAATCTTTGACAAAGAAGGAATGAATATGCAATGGGAAAAAGTCTCTTCAACAAATGGCATTGGGAAAACTGGACAGCTAAATGCAAAAGAATGAAACTTGACCATTTTCTTTCACCATACACAAAAATAGACTCAAAATGGATTAAAGACCTAAATGAGACCAAAAACCACAAAAATCCTATAAGAGAGCACAGGCAGTAATTTCTCTGACATTGGCCCTGCAACATTTTTCTAGGTATGTCTCCTGAGGCAAGGGAAACAAAAGTAAAAATAAACTATAGGGACTACATCCAAAAAAAAAAAAAAAAAGCTTCTGCACAGCAAAGGAAACAATCAATAAAACTAAAAGGCAACTTATGGAATGAGAGAATATATCTGCAAGTGATATATTCAATAAAGAGTATCCAAAATATATTTAAAAAAAAAACTTAGGGGCGCCTGGGTGGCTCAGCCATTAAGCGTCTGCCTTCGGCTCAGGTCATGATCCCAGGGTCCTGGGATCGAGCCCCACATCAAGCTCCCTGCTCAGCAGGAAGCCTGCTTCTCCCTCTCACACTCCCCTTGCTTGTGTTCCCTCTCTTGCTGTCTCTCTCTCTGTCAAATAAATAAATAAAATCTTTTAAAAAAAAAACTTATACAACTCAACACCCAATAAACAACCCAATTAAAAAATGGGCAGAAGACCAATAGACACATAAAAAGATGCTCAACATCACTCATCATCAGGGAAATGTAAATCAAAGCCACAATGAGATATCACCTCACACCTCTCAGAATGGCTAAAATCAAGACAAGAAACAAGTGCTGGCGAGGATGTGGAGAAAAAGGAACCCTCTTGCCCTGTTGGTGGGAATGCAAACTGGTGCAGCCACTGTGGAAAACAGTACGGAGGTTCCTCAAAAAATATAACTACCCTAGGACCCCGTAACTGTACTACTGAATTTACTCAAAAAACTATAAAAACACTAATTCAAAGGGATACATGCACCCCTGTGTTTATTGCATTATTTACAATAGCCAAATGATGGAAGCAGCCCATGTGTCCATGGATAAATGAATGGATAAAGATGTGGGGTGCGAGCATGTGTGTGGGGTGTGTATGTATACACACCCCACACAGAGAAATATTACTCAGTCACAAAAAAGGAATGAAATCTTGCCTTGTGCAACAACATGGATGGAGCTAGAGAGTATACTGCTAAGTGAAGTAAGTCAGTCAGAGAAAGACAAACACCATATGATCTCACTCATGTGGAATTTAAGAAACAAAACAAACAAGCAGAGGAAAACAAAAAGAGAGACAAACCAAGGAACAGAGTCTTAACCATAGAGAACAAACTGATGGTTACCAGAGGGGAGGTGGGGGATGGGTGAAAAAGGTGATGGGGATTAAAGAGTAGACTCACCATGATGAAAAAAAATAAAATCGAATCAAAAAGGAACACCCTCACTCCAATGCCAAAATCAATGCAGCAATTTTGCAGACTTCAGATATTCATATGGGATATGAATATCCTATACTTACACATTCCTCCCATTATCTAGTTTAGTTGTAGATTTTGGCCAGTAAACTATTAAATTATACAGACAGCGCCATCTTATTTCTCACACACCTATAAATGCATCAGGAAAGAATCCTATAGACAGCCATATAATACAGATATTCAATCATTTCACTGTTATTTTAGTATGTGGCACTAACACTATTTTGATTAACAAAAATGCTTATGAATAATCACTATCTCCAACTCTTCCATCAGGAGCTAAGATCTGCCTCTCCAAAGGGCATTTTTCTTTGGGATTTTGCTCTCTGCTTGGAGAAGTCCAGGAGAAAGTGGAGTAAGAGGAGATTCTGATGAGGCTGCGGACTTCCAGTACCACTGCACTTAACATGCCCACCCCAATCCTTGCCAATTAGGTCAAAGGCACCTGTTTCCTTCACTATGCCCTCCCCTTAACACTCAAGGCAGCCAGAGGTCAGATGGGAAACAGATGTGCCAAGATCTGGGGCTGAATTCAAGGAATGTTTTAGACAATGAGGCTACAGATTGGAGGTGCAAAAAGAGTGCAGATTCTGGAGGCAGACAGACCTGGGCTCAAATCTGGAATGGTCACTTGGGCCACTTAACTTCTGAACCATCTGTTCCCCCACCTAAAAGGCAGTGCCATGGCCCACAGGGCTCTGCCTACCTCTCCAGCTTCATCTCCCTCCCACTCCAGGCTCTGGCCACACTGGCCTTCTTTCAGGTCTTGGACTGTGTCTCCTCTGTGTGCTGTATACATGGCGTACTGGCTCACTCAATACCCACTCCATTCCCTCTTAGCATAACTCTGCACTGCAGACATTGGCTAAGTAAAAGTACATTATCCAAATACCTCTGCTGCTAGAATTCCAGATGGGACTTAAGTTCCACTAAACACGCCCACGGAAGGCTGATTCAAAACAAGTCACATGGTAAAAGAGGCAGGGAAAAAAGCATTCACTTGGCAAGCCTGGGTCATACACAGTGTGGAGCTGCAGCTGAAAGCTATGGTGACAGTTGCCCAGCTCTATAGCTTCCTGATTGTGGCAAAGGAAAAGCTCCCTCAGCTGTCTAGCCATCCAGTCCTGCTGTGTGGTTTGGGGAATTGTTCCTGCAAGCTCAGAAGAGAGTAAGAATCTTCAGCCCTTCCAAAGATCTGGTAGACCTTCCACTCTCTTATTAAGAAACCCCTATTTGCCTCAGTTAGCCAGAGTAGATTCTGTCGTCCACAATGAAACCCTGACCAATGCATGCCCTTAGTCTAGACTCTTCCCACTCAGCCAGACACCCCTCTTCTCACCTCCCCTTTGCCTGGTTACCTCCTAGTCATCCTTCCCAGCTCAGCTCAAGCAGCACTTCCTCAGGGAAGCCTTCCCTCACTTTCTAGCCCTAGGTGGGATTTCTCTGTCACATGCCATGGAAATCTTCTCTTGTCATTAGGGGAACTGTCAGTTTTCCATTATACATCAACTGCCTCACTTGACTGCAAGTTCCCTGAGAGCAGGGACCATGCTTGTAGTCCTCAGGGTACCCCTGCCAAGGTGCTGGACCCACATAAGCCACTTAGTATTCCTGAGTGGATGAGTTCAGGACATAATCTTACAAGGAGTCTATCTTGCAAGACTGATGGGAGAAATGAAAGGACACATACAAGTAAAGGGACAAGCACAGCATCAAGACCAAATAAGCACTCAGCTGGTAGAGACTCTCACTGGGATAGGCAACTAGGGGCATGACACTAACTGCTCACCTGAGATCAGGGGTAATACCAATGGGTCCAGGAGCTGAAATGGTGCTGTTGTAAAGGCACCTTCCATATTTACACCCAAGTATATACCAACTAACTGAGACCAAGGGGTCCTGGGGAATATGCCAGAAACAAACAAACACTCTCTTTTCCAGCTTTAAATAGTACTATCTGGGACCAGGAGTTCAACTGGGTGTTTACATCTGAGACAGTAAATCAGAGGGGCTCCTATCTACCATGTCAATGTGGGCCCTAGCTACAACCGAGAAAGCCCTGGCACCATAATGCCTCCAACTGTGGGGAAAAGCAATACTGACCCCACAAATAAAACGTGCTCATTTGCAGTCATCCGTAGTCTAACCGACCTATTAAGCACTATATGGAAGCTGGAATTCTCATGTGTTCCAGATCCACCATTTTTACCCACCCTCCACCCTACTGTTTCCAAGCACAGATTCGGTAAAGCCTTAAGGCAGCACCCCACTGAATTCTAGTATTTACTGAAATTTCTTTTTCCTATAAAAATCCTTCAGTTTCAATGACAGGTACCCTGTTCTTATATCCTGGAATCACCTCTCTTTCAAAGATCTAGTATCTCTTTAGTATTCTCATCCTGTAACACAAAACATTTTACATGTAGAAATGCCTCCCAACAAAGAAACCAAGCAACTATACCATCACTTTAATTGTTAAGAAACAAAGGTAAATGGTAAGTACCTGAAGAAGATAATAAAGAGACAGATAAAAATTGGGCTAAAAAAAGTAAATTTCAGTATCAATTGAAATAAAATCTTTCAAAATAAGGGAAAAAGAAGTAGGTAAAGGAAATAAGTGGGAAGGAGGCTTGACGCGATGAAAAACAGGACCTGTTTGTGGTAATAGTGACTAATTGGGTATCTGTGAGTCCTAGCTAGTAGACTCAGTGAAGTAGAACCTATCAACCTTTTTTACCCCTTAAGGAGATGGTAAAACTCCAGCTAAGGTTTGAAATCAAATGCGGAATTAATCTGGTAAAAACAAGACATCAAGAACAAGGCATATACATGCCTATAAAATTTATCAAACCAGTTCTACCGGTTACACACAAAGACACACACATATACTCCTTCCCGCCCTCTTCCTTCTCCTCCTCTTCCCTCTTCCCTCATCCCCTTCTAGTTCAGTCACAGGAAGAGAATTTAGCCATGTCAAGAGGTCAACACACACACACACACACACACACACACACACACACACACACACACACGATTCACTATCCCTAACAGATTTTCCTCACCCTAATCTCTACCCATAAACTAAGTAATTCAACTTTCTGCCCTAACGGTATAAATAAGAAATTCCTGATGCCGGAGGGCCTAGGGTGCTCCAGAACCAAGAGAGCCTGGGGTCCCTTACCTCCTACAAGGGCCTTGGGTGCCCAAGACCTCCTCTCAACCACACAAGACGCAATTTTCCATATACACTGCAACCTCTCATTTGTCCAAAGGAAAAGAGACACCAGCTTCTGGTTTCAGACTGGCAGGAATGACAAACCAGTAAGAAAACACCAATAACAAAAAAAAAGGCACAGGATATGAAGTGATTTATTGAAAAGAAAACACAAATGTCTCAAAAATGTAATATACACCACTTCACTACTAAAGAGAAATGTTGGGGCGCCTGGGTGGCTCAGTCAGTTGGGCGTCTGCCTTCAGCTCAGGTCATGCAGGGTCTTGGGATGGAGCTCCGCATTGGGCTCCCTGCTCAGTGGGGAGGCTGTTTCTCCCTCTCCCTCTGCCCCTGCTCCTGCTCTCACTCTAATAAATAAATAAAATCTTTTTTAAAAATTGAAAAATTAAAAATAAAGAGAAATGTTAATTAAAACTACACCTAGATAGGGGCGCCTGGGTGGCTCAGTCAGTTAAGCGTCTACCTTCAGCTCAGATCATGATCCCTGGGTTCTGGGATTGAGCTCTGCATCAGGCTCCTTGCTCAGCGGGGAGCCTGCTTCTCCCACTTCCTCTGCCCACCACTCCCCTTGCTTGTGCCCTCTCTCTCTGTGTCAAACAAATAAATAAATAATCTTAAAAAAACTACACCTAGATTTAAAAAAAAAACTACACTGAGATACCATTTTTCACCTATCGGATTGGCAAAGATGTGTAAGTTTTTTAGGACATTGTATTAGCATGGGTATGGGAAAATAAACACTTTCATACACTGTTGGTAAATGTGTGAATTGGTACAGTCTCCAATTTGAAAATCTCTATCAAAAATAAAAATGTGTAGGGGCACCTGGGTGGCTCAGTCAGTTAAGCGTCTGCCTTCGGCTTGGGTCATGATCCCAGAATCCTGGGATCGAGCCCCATGTCAGGCAGGGAGCCTGCTGCTCCCTCTCCTCCCTGCTCAAGCTCTCTCTTGCTATCTCTGTCTCTCTCAAATAAATAAAATCTTTTAAAAAAATAAAATAAAAATGTGTAGACATTTCATACAATTATTCCATTTCTAAGAACGGGCGTGCGCTCTCTGTGTGTGTGTGTGTGTGTATATATATATATATATATATATATATATATATATATATATATATATGCAAACAATGCTCTGATTGCAAGTTCCAGATGCTGATCAGAAGGAGCTGATCCATAAATGATTTATGGAAGATGCACACAATAAAATATCATGCATTTGGAAAAAACCAAAAGATAAGGACTGCTATAGAATGTTGTTAAAGTTTATTGTTAAGTAAAATATGCAAGTGCATAACAGATGTATATAGTATTCTACCATATATATATATATATAAAAGATGGAACTATATGTTTTGCACCTATAATATATAATTACATGTAAGAATACCTATATTCACTTGTATATGCATAAAATAGTCCTAGAACGATACAGAAGAAATGTGTCATATTCGCTGTCTCTAGGATACAGAACTGGATGGCCAGCGGTGGGGACAGGAGGGACACTTTTCATTCTGTACCCTTTTGTATCTTTTTAATTTTTGACATATTTTTAAAATTTTTAATCACTCTTAAGAACAAGGGTATTTGAGGGGCGCCTGGGTGGCACAGCGGTTAGGCATCTGCCTTCAGCTCAGGGCGTGATCCCGGCGTTCTGGGATCGAGCCCCACATCAGGCTCTTCCTCTATGAGCCTGCTTCTCCCTCTCCCACTCCCCCTGCCTGTGTTCCCTCTCTCGCTGGCTGTCTCTCTCTGTCAAATAAATAAATAAAATCTTTAAAAAAAAAAAAAAAAGAACAAGGGTATTTGAAAGTTCACAACCCACGATCCAAAAAAAAAACAAAAAACAAAAAACAAAAACACCAGTGTGGTGTTTAATGTATAATCCGAAACAAGCCAGCAGCACCTTAGCATGCTTTCGCTGCGACCAAGGAAAGAGGGCGAGCATCGTTAGGTGGTTGCATAGCTCCAGCCCCTCAGGTGAACATTCACGTGGGTTTCTTCAGTGGCTCATGAGCCTACAGGTTTGACAGCAAGATATGGAGGACAAAAAAAGACAAGATCTAATGTGGAGTGGCATTAGGCTGAAGTACGCACAGGAGCACTTCTCAGGGGACAAGGTCACATCTCTCAGATAAGGAGAGAGGGGAAAGATTCCAAAATAAGGAAGGAAAAAATGTCTGAGGCTCCACTCAAAGAAAACAAAACAACCACAAAAACAACACCCACCCAGGCCAAATGACCATGAAAGAGCCTCCCATGGGCCCGACATGCCGCACAGGGCATTCCTCTAGGTTGAGGACCAGGTAAGAGAAGCAGAGTGGCTCAGATAGTACTGAGCAGGCCCCACTTGTTGACCTGCTTCTTTCTCCTCCACACTCAGAGCACCAACTTGCTCACTACTCACCTCTAAGCCACCTCATTCAATCCCATCCCAGTCTTCCAGCCACAGCCTCTACTCTGCTCTCCTTACCCCACAGCGTTCTGGTCTCATCCATCCATAAAATACCTTTCACACCATAAAAAGTCCTCCCAGCGCAGCAACAGCCTCCCAGAAAGTCTAGTTCTTCTTGTTCTCATCAAAACGCCTACAATGAACAACTTACAGTGACTATCCATTCTCTTCTGACTTATGCCAACAGCACTCTGACAGAACCTCGGGGTATTCATTTCTTTTACCATGCTTTACACACTTCTTTTCTATTTAGAACCATTCCAAAGGGAGGCAAGGAGCAGAGAGAATCTGCTTCCGGCCATAAGTACCTACAATTAAGTCCAGGGTGGGATGAGGGGCATGGTAAAAAACTGAAATTAAGCAAGAATGACTGGGGCGGGGGGCAGGGGGGAAGGAGACAACTAATTCAAATAAATGTTTTTCATGTCACAGACTTTTAGATTAATATGGTGGCTGGCTAGCAATGTCTAACAATGTCTTCCTAGTCAGTAGAAAACTTCCACCACAAATATAGCCAAAACCCCAAAGCAAAATGGCGAGTGATGAAGTTCTCTAAATTCCGTTTATCAGTTTTTTGTCTTTGAAGTAATAAAGACGAGTGAGTATTGAGAATTTACCCAAGAAGGCTGTTAAGTTTACCACTCCAGAAAGAGAAAAAAATATCACAGCATGTATATTTAGGGTACAAAAAGTGAGTATGTTTTGATTTAAAATAAAAGATAAATTTTTTTCTACTGAGCTCTGCCTGGAAGGATATTTCATTTGCCAAGCCTGTCTCCCTAAAGTCAGGTAAAAATATATTGCATATATTTTATATATGTGTGTGTATGTGTATATACATATATATGTATATGTATACACAAATGTACATATATTAATACCTATTTTATATATGCATTTATACTCCTGGAATGGTACAAAAGAAACAGACAACACCAGTTGCTTCTGGAATGTGAAACCAATAAAGACTGAATGCCCATCCTCTAGCTGAGCTTACAGATAAGTGAGACAAGAAATGAACCATTCTTTTAAGAATGAAAAAATCAAAACCTCACATATACAAGAAATATTAGAAAATTCTCAAACTTAATGTTACCAATGGAAAAAAAGCATACATGAATTGAGATAAAGGAGAAAACAAAGAAGGCAAAAGCCAGAATGGAGAATAAGGTTCCCACACAGAGAACACTGACGATCAGGGAAACAACAGTAGCTCTGTGTGGCCAGAGTATGGAGGGAGAGAAGTGAGCTACTGTAAGCAGGTCAAACACCAGGGCCCTGAGAGCCATGTTCAGGAATGTGGATGATATGAAGAGAGCAGCAGGCAGAGAGTGACAGGTCTCAATCAAGGGAGTAGAGTGATTAGATATGTATTTTTAAGATTTGAAGAGGGCAAGAGGGGAAGCAAGGAAAAAGAGTTAGAGGCTGATAGAATAGATTCAGTGACAGAGGAGGATGGTCTGAACCAAAGAAATGCAGAATAACAGACAGGTAAGAGAGGCATTTAGAAAGTGAAATGGCCAGGACCTGGTAACTAAGTGGGCAGAAGAACCAAGAAAGGAGTCAAATATAGAGACCAGCATTCTGGCCCATGCTGATAGATGGACGGAGCCAGGAATGGAAGGGTGAACACTGGCTTTGTGGGAAAGACATGTTACTTTAAACTCACAGTGGGACATCTGAGTGAGGATGTCTGGCAGATGGAGATATGTGGTCATAAGCTTCCGTATAGCTAAAGAGGAACAGAGTGAGGAGACCCAGGCATCACCAACATGTGAAGTGCTGGTGGAAGAAGGAGAATGGAAAAAGGAAGATTAGGAAGAGCCAGTCACAGAAGCAGGAAGAAAACCCGAAGAGGATGGCATCACAGATACCAAACAATAAGAGCATGTCAAGAAGGTGGTCAGTGTCAAAAGCTGCTAAGGGGTCAACGAAACAAGGACTTAACCAAAGGTAGTTTCTGGAAACCATGGCAAAAGCAGAGGCAGTGGAGTATAGTGGGAGCAAAAGGGACAATTCTAAATCCTACACCAGTAAATTATAAATGTAGATGGTTAAGATAATTTGTGAAAAGTAAACCACAAAATGACCTATAAACACATGATAAACAGACGAATCAGGAAAGAAGACTTAGTATTTGATACACACACACACACACACACACATATTTTTAAAGCTTTTATTTATTTGAGAGAGAGAGAACATGAGAAGGGGGAGGGGCAAAAGGAGAGGGAGAAGCAGACTCCCTGCTGAGCAAGGAGCCCAATGCAGGGCTCCATCCCAAGACCCTGAAATCATGACCTGAGTTGAAGGCAGATTCTTAACCGACTGAGCTACCCAGGCGCCCTGAAGCTTTAGTATTTCTTCACAAATCTCTGTCAACCATCCACCAATATAGGATATGCTCAGTATCTGAAATTTCAAGGGAAAAATCTTCCAACTCTGAACAAAAAAAAACCCTGAAATTCCTAAAATATTAGGCAAAAAAAATTATTCATGCCAATATCCGGGTGCTAAATTTGGCATAAGCATCTCTAAAATGCCAAGTTCATGAGCTGCAACAGCACTGGCCCAGGGTCCCGAATAACCTCCCCAAGTACCCAGAGGCCACCCCCTTCCAATCATGAGGAACAACTTGAATACAAGTCCACAGAGGAAACTAGAAGAGAGCAAGGTTGCCAACAGCACATTAACGTGGCAATGTGAGGGGAATGAGTTACCCCAGCCTAGCCTACCACCAGGCCCAATCCATATTAATTCTCTACCACCAAAAACTTTCTCTTTAGGTCCCCTCATCTACGTGACTAATTCAGGTTTGCATTTTCCTTTCTGGGAACTTGAGTTTAGCCAAACCAAGCTGATAGGCATAAGAAGGAAACCTAGAAACAAAAGCAAGAAAAACACATCAGCCATGAAAACCACAAACTGCTGTCCCAAGGAAGGCCCCTTGTTCTCATCTTAAACAGAAGGCAATACTGCAAACAGGAGGGGGCAAGGGCGGGGCTTCCACTGACACCAAACACACATTAAGGAAGTCAGACTATTGCAGACTATTACAATGGACTGTTAAACCCATTCCAAGTCATTCGTGTTACAGAAAAGAGAAGAAACTTGCCCAAGGTCACACAATTTGGCCAGACCTGGGCAAGAACCCATCTGGTTTTTTCTGCACTATACCGTAAGTCCTCCTAATGGCCAACAACTGCCAAATGCTGAAGTCCAGCCCTGGCTCTCCCCAAAGCTCCAAAGCCATATTTCCTACCATCTCTTTGATACCTCCTCTTGGCTATCCCAAAAGCACAAATCCCAACATCCAACACCGAACTCATGATCTTTCCCTAATGCTCTCAATGCCAGTTTTTCATCCATGGCTTCTTAGCTTACCAGATGATATCACCATCTATCTGGTTCCTGAGCCAGACTAAAACATATTCTGTGTTTGAACTCCAGCCCTATCACTTCCTAGCTGTGACTACAGGCAGATTAAATAAGGTCTTTAAAACCTCAGGTTTTGTCATCTAATAAATGGGATAACATAGCAGACACCCAGGACTCCAAGATGGCTTCATCCGTACCAGAGAAGGAGAAGCAGCTCATGGCAAACTAGAAGAGCTTCCAAGGTGGATATTGATGTGGGATTTCACCCTTAAAGGCGCTGCTGGAGCATTTCAAAGAGGTTACTACCAACCAGTATTATAAACAAGTATGTCAATGCGAAGAAAGGGAGGTTTTGCTGGGATGTCTATGGTTCTGGCAGCTTATGTGCTTTTCAACTACTGTCACTGTTACAAGGACCACTGAAGAGGGTCCAGTTTGGAGGCACATTCTGCATTCCTGACCATGACCTTTGCCTGGCACCCTTGAATCCTTTCATATCCTAATTGAGAATTAACATCCAATAAAAGATGAAAAAAATGAGAAAATGAGATAACAGGAATGACCTCATAAAACAGCTGTGAGCACTAAAGAAGATCATGTGTATAAAATGCTAAGCACTGGAAAACAGACTTATCTAGTCCTGTACGTGCAGTTCCCTCTATCTTCTTGCCTACTCCCCCCCCATTCTCATCCCTTGACCTGGTTAACACCTATGAATCCTTCTCATTTCAACTCAAATGTGACTCCCCACTAAAAGCCTTCCCTGATTGTCCCCTACCAGCTAAGAGTAAGTCATAACTGCACTCCCACACATTGTTTTTCATCCTCAAAGCAGTGTAATTTCCATTCACAACACATAATGACATATTTACTTTGCAATGGTTTGATTATTGGCCACCTCCTCCAACTGCCTATAAGCTCTATGAGGGCAGGAACTGGAAGTGTTAAACCTCAGTTTTGTATCCTCAACACAGTACCTGGCACTCAATAGGTGTTTAGTAAACATCAGTTGAATGAAGTGCCTAAGACCCAGAGATTAGAAGAGAAGTCATAAGACATCAATCCAAGTAACATGGACCCAGAGATTAGAAGAGAAGTCATAAGACATCAATCCAAGTAAAAACCCAACGCATCCCATCCAGGGGACTGGGTAGTAAGGGTCTGGTGAGCCCTACCTGACCACTGCAAAGTTCATGATTTACTGCTTGTTTGACCACCATTCTAACAATTCAGAATTAGACGTCCACAGCAGTAAGATACACTCTGCACCCACATGCATAGCCACATCCTGGAGAATTTTTAAGATGAATCCCAGTCCCCCCTATACCTTTCTTAATGTAACCATCATTCCACAGTGAGTGTGATTCTTGTGTTTAAAGTCACGTATTTTTATACCACAGGCCCTCTAAACACAGCCAACTACTACATCTCAGGCTCAGCTAAAGAAACAGCTTTTTGTTCCAACTTGGGGTTGAAAGTGAGCTCTACTGGATGGAGGAGGGAATGGCATCTTGGCTCTCCAATATGACACCAGTAAGGGATCGTCAGGAATATTTTTTTACTATACCCAAAGTTTGTTTATGTAACAACTCCAGAACCTAGCCTCCCTATAATACGGAACTCTAATGTACAGTAAAATATTTTAAAGTGCAGATTTTGACACTGGGCAGACCTGGCTTCAAATTCTGGTTCTGCCACTTACAAGTTATGAATAAAACTTTAGACCCATTACCTGACCTCTCTTGGCCACAGTTAACTCATCTACACTACTAGATAAAACAGTACCTAGACCTTACAGTTGTAGGAAGCATTTAATATAAATACACAGCATATGGTAAATTATTATCCGTAAGAAAGTTTTTTGTACACAGACTACTGCCTTAGAAGATAAAAGTTCTGTCCATAACACAGTTCTGGGCCTAAAAGACTGCCCCATTCCCAGAGGGTAGTCAGTGAACACCATGATTGTCCTTAGCCTTTGTCTATTCTGTTTGACACTAGCGGCCCAATTCTTTATGGGAATATCTGACACTACCTTTGTATTCTGAGTAGAACTGTGAGTAAGTGATCCTTCTTCCTAAGCTGGATAACAGAAATGTCATACAAACCACCCAACTTCCTCTTGTCTTTAGTGTCAAACAGTACACCCAGTTTTTTCATAATTCCTCTCATGCAGACACACACACACACGCAAGCAAACGCCCTTTTTTGAGACTATGACTTCCCCCACACAGGACTCAGAGATACTACACAAGATAATAGTTGCAGACATGAAAATAGTAAGAGTTCTTTATCCAAAAGAAAACACTGGAGAAAGGGAAGCTGGAATTTTCTAAGCAGGAGAAATGGAGACATCACTTGTTCTTCTGTCATAATATTCCTTTCATATCTGTTACATATAAGAAACAGCAGTTACTGCCACATGAAAATAACTGTTCTCAAACAGCATGGACTAGGCACTGAGACAGAATGCGGAAGAACTACCTCTGCCTTCCAAAAGATTGCAATGTAATTGGAGGTACAAAACAAAGGGCAACAGCTAAGTATGCACTGAATGAATAATAATAAAGAATAAGGCAGAAATAAGATAGGCTGTTTTGGAAAAAAAAATAAAGCACTCCTGAAAGAGGTGCCTAATGATGTAGGTGGAAGGGAGTTTTAGACATACAAAAGACCAAGAATCAGCTTGGATTAGTCTAGAGATACTGACAAAGAATAGAAACACACATTACAAAAAAGATGTAGGAGAACAGGAGCATCTGGCTGGCTCAGTCAGTAGGTCATGAGACTCTTGATCTTGGGGTCATCAGTTCAAGTCCCATATTGGGGGTAGAACTTTAAAAAAAAAAGATTTACGAAAATATATAAGCAACAGAACAAGAAGTGCAATATTTCCATAAGGGGGCAGTTTTAGATCTCCCTTGCAAAAAAAAAAAAAGAGGGCCCATCAAAAAGTCATGTCCCCAAAGTCTCCCACTGGCATAACCCTACATCACTTACCCAAATAAGGGAAGTTAAAAAAAAAAGATTTACGAAAATATATAAGCAACAGAACAAGAAGTGCAATATTTCCATAAGGGGGCAGTTTTAGATCTCCCTTGCAAAAAAAAAAAAAAGAGGGCCCATCAAAAAGTCACGTCCCCAAAGTATCCCACTGGCATAACCCCACATCACTTACCCGAATAAGGGAAGCCTGATGCCGAGGGGGCTTGGCTCCTGGAGCCCCCGAGGAGGGTCCTTCAGGCTGGACAAGGGGCTGTCTAGCTTCATAAGGAGCTGAAAAAGCAGGAGGAAAAGTCAGCACAGTACAAAAAGATTCCACCCAAAAATTATGACTTCACACTCAAACTGAGAGAGTCTGCTTTTCAGGGAAGAATTAGCAAAGGAATTAGAGTTTATGTACATAGGGCCACCTTGCACAAACCAACCTTTGTGTCCCTGGGTACAATTTAGGGAGGCAATCTAAAGACATTCAACTGATTCATGAAAAGACAGGAAAATATTTACATCAAGTTGAGATTAGGAATAAATTAGAAGGGTGGAATGGTTAAGAACCTAAGCTGCAAAAGAAAGCAATAACAAACAGTCAGAAAAGTGCCATGTTATAAATGCTCAAATTCTAAATATCAGGTAAATTCTATATATACCCGCTGGTTTAAAAGTCTTGCATTCATCATCCACCTTCCAAAGCAGCAAGAAAATAAATATGCATTTTGAACACTAAGAATCAACATTACCGTTCATCTTTCAAAAATAAATGGCACAGTCTTCTTTTCCTTATTGGAAAGAATGTAAAACCAAGTACAGAAAAATACAAAAAGGAGTAAATGTATTCTATATTTATTATTTTATCTTTCAATAACCAAACGAAAAATAATTTTGCTGACTTTGAGATAAGTTCTTATGCTACAAAAACAAATGCATTTTTTAATTCCTTTTATTTCCAGAATACTTCATAATGATCTTGATAATATGGTAGGAAAACAGTTAAATATAACCAGGTAGTATTCAGCTCTAACAGAAAGGAGAAATTATCACCCATGATGAAACCATTTTTGATTAACATTTCTGGTTAACAATTCAAGTTTTTGGAAGTATATGAAGAAGTAAAATGCTGGGGCGCCTGGGTGGCTCAGTCAGTTAAGCGCCTGACTTCAGCTCAGGTCATGATCTCAGGGTCCTGGGATTGAGCTCAACATCAGGCTCCCCACTCATCAGGGAGTCTGCTTCTCCCTCTTCCCCTCTCTCTACCCCTCCCCCTGCCCCGCTCGTGCTCTTGCTCTATCAAATAATTAAATAAAATCTTTTTTAAAAGAAGTAAAATGCTTTCTTCCTATAGCTTCCTTATAAATAAAATTAGGTAGAGAGAGCAGAGCAGCCTGTTATAGCATCGCCCTTAGCATACTTTGATCATTTGAAAATAAAGGAGGTGTAAGAACAGCACATAAAAAACAGCAAACCACTCTTGGGCTCACATCTGCTTTTTCTATTTCCTCCAAGGGACTGGAACACAACATTATAACACAATTAAAATACATTAGAACATCAAATATCATTACCTGGCAAAGCATTAAGTAGATTTTCAGACCCTGCTAAGAATAAATAAAAATATATAAACTGCAAAAGACACAAATCCAAGAATACATAATCCAAATCTTAGAAGATAAGTCTCAGCTGGTAGGCAGGTGTTGTCCTTCGAAAAAAGGATTTTTTTCTTTTTAGGATTTTTTCAATTAATTTATTATTTATTTTTATTTAAATTCAATTAACTAACATTTAGTGTATTATTAGTTTCAGAGGTAGAGTTCAGTTGAAGAAGGATTTTTAAGATCATTCTGTTTTGATGGAATACCCAATGCCAGAATTAAACTCTCAATGCCAGAAGTTTTGAACATAGCAAACTGTATCAAGGTTGGGATACTAGTGGTCATAAGCTTTCCCTGGGTAGCTGATCCCCCATGCTTCAGGCTCCCCTTAGAGGGACGGAGCTTCTACTGCAAAGGAGGACACATATGCAAGCAAACCATCTGGCCCATGGCTCCAGTCCCTTTCCTACAAGGGTCTTCCCTTGGAAGAAATAGACATATCTCATCAGTAAGGCTTGAAGAAAGACTCAGCTGCATGAGGGATCATTTTTGGAAAGGCCTGGCCTCAATGGCAGATTTTCTCTCCCTACTCCTGAGGGAAGCCTGGGTTGGCCACACCTCCCTATGACTAGAAAGGCAAGTGTATGAAACCCATCTGGTCACAAATCTAAAACACGTGCTCTGATCAGCTCTGTCAGTACCAGAGCTGATAATCAGACCATCATCAGTCTGACTCGTGTCTCATTCCTCAGCTAGATCTCAACTCAGAAGGTAAAAAGGTGTTACGTACTGCCTCTATGCTCCTTCTTCCCAAATAAGACCTGGAACATTCAATTCAATGCAAAAGAAATAATTCTTAGATCCCCTTATGAGAGGCTTAATAAGGCACTGTAAGTATCATCTTTCTCCAAAGAGAGGAGTATAAAATGAACCCTAAAGATTTCATCACTCTGAGATGCAGCGTCAAACTAGAACAGGGACCACTAGTAACTGCACAATAAAGACTACGTCTGCAGTCAACCTAATGAATGATATCCAGAAGGTGACTTTCAAGAATACTTAAGAGCTTCAAAAATTAAACAGGTACCAGATTCTAAAAACACGAAAGAAAATACTAGGCAATGTTGGAGCACCTATAATATGCCAGGAACTGTGCTAGGCACAGAGGTTTATATAACATTCGTTCTTTGATCCACAGAGCAAACCTCTGAAGCAGATGTTATTCCATTTCACAGATAAGAGAAACTGAAGCTCAGAAAAGTGACATACCCATAGTCACACAGACCAGAAATGCAGGCTCACCAAGTCTACCTTTACGCCCAGGAGACTGACATCACAGCCCATACTCTAAAGAGAGTACATTCCTAGAATTGATACATCAGAATAAGCTGTGTAAGAAAAAACAGAACAGGTATCTTGATACGGAGATAAGACCTTAGATATCAGAAGAAACAGATAAGATTTGAAAGTAGTTGCCTCTGGAGATCAAAAATAGGTTGAGTGGGAAGGAGAACAGTTGTTTTCACTATAGGTATTTAAATATTACTTAACGATAGGGATTTATTACTGTGATTTAAATGTTTTTTAAATATGGGTAGCAGTATCTGCCTCTGAGGGTTGTGCTAAGAAGTAAATAATACACATGAAGTGATGATCTCTGCACAATGCCTGGCACACAAGTCTTAGCCACTGAACATTAGCTCTAGCTACAACCAGCAGGTTAGACTAGCAGGAGCCAGGAGAGAAGTTGAAGAGGGGCTCTGAATCAGACTGATCTGGAAAACTCAGTCTGATTTAAAACATACTCACATATATTCCCCACTAGCCAGGAATCATGGCAGAATCTTGGACAAGGAAATGACCCCAGAAAAAAGTATTCCTAGGAAAATATTCCAGCAGTGAGACTCCTTTCTGAAAGGCATAAATTAAGAATAACTCTAGGGACGCCTGGGTGGCTCAGTTGATGAAGCGACTGCCTTCAGCTCAGGTCAGAATCCCAGGGTCCTGGGATCTATTCCTGCCTCAGGCTCCCCACTCGGTGGAGAGTCTCCCCCTCCCCCAGGCTCATGCACTCCCTCACTGGCATGCACTCTCTCTGTCTCAAATTTTTTAAAAAAAGAATAACTCTACAATGCTTACTAGCAGAGTCACTAAGATTTAACAGGTTTCAGATATGCTACTGTGTAGATCAAAGGGAAAATGGAGTACAGAACCAGGAAAGAGAATCCTGGGTTTGTCAGATGGGTTGATGGCATGGTGAAGGCAACAGAGAATTAAGAAACAGATGGAAAAGAGCATGGAAGCCTTAGGAAAAACTGAGTCCTGAAAATGCGGGGAGAGAGAGAATGAAGACGTGGGATTCTCTTACTTCTTGACCTAACGATATAGGAAAGAAAAGGAAGAAAACAGGCAAAGAAAATCCTCTGGGGGAGAATCTACAGATATTATAAAAATATGAGTGAACAAGCTTTGCAGTGAATATTATCAATTAGAAGCAAAAATCACAAGATTGAACCAAGTCACAGCTAGAAAAACTCACCCTTCTTTTGACTTAGATAGAGAAGTCTAAATAGCAGTACCTGTAAACATTTTATTTCTGAATGACCCTGTTTCCAGCTAAAGGGACCCAACGGACTCCTAATAAATGGCTAGGCCCAAAAAACTCAAACTCTGAGAAACAGGCAACTGACTGTTCACTCAGACTCCTCTCTATGGGTATGCTGTGCAAACAACCCCCCTCTGGAACAGTAGCTCATCAAGTTTAAGGTTCATGATATCGGGAAAAAAAACAGGAATGGGTAATTTAGAAAAATACATTCCAAGAATAAAAAAGTGACAACAAGGAAATGTCTTCACATCTAATAGATTGACTACAATTAAAAGCACTGAAGAAAGGGCGCCTGGGTGGCTCAGTCGTTAAGCGTCTGCCTTCGGCTCAGGGCATGATCCCAGGGTCCTGGGATCAAGACCCACATCGGGCTCCCTGCTCCCTGGGAGCCTGCTTCTTCCTCTCCCACTCCCCCTGCTTGTGTTCCCTCTCTCGTTGGCTGTCTCTCTCTCTGTCAAATAAATAAATAAAATCTTTAAAAAAAAAAAGAACTGAAGAAAAGGGAACTAATGAGAGAACCAAATTCTGGCAAGGAGCACTGAACTCTCATACATCGCCAGTGGGAGTATACAACCACTTGGTAAAACTCTTTGGCACTTTCTTTTACACCTTCCCTAAGGTACAGCAATTCTACTCCTAGGTGCCAGGGAAACGACAATATATGTCACAAAAAGACTCACAAACAAACATTCATTGTATCCTTACTCATAACAGCCAAACACTGGAAACAACCCAAATATCCATCAACAGAATGGATCATCAAATTGTGGTACATTCACACAACGAAACACTACTGAGTGATAAAAAAACAACAACAACTACAGAGACCCAGTCAGAACAGTTCTCACAGTGGGGGCCAGGGAGTGACTGGAAAGGGTGACAGAAATGTTCTATTCTTGATTGAAGCGGTAGCTACATGGATGTTAAAACTCAAACTGGAGATTTTTAAATGTGTGCATTTTATCATTTAGAAAACAGAATAAAACAGAATGAAGGCATAGACAGCCATGACATAGGCCTCTAAGAGTCGAGAAAGATGGAGAAAAGTGGGTTGTCTCTCTGCCAATGGCGGAATGGAAGCCCAATGTGAATGGAATGAGGAAAGAATGGGGCAAGAAGTAGAGAGTGAATGCAGATAAGTTGTTAAAGGAATAACAAAAAACGATAAGGTAGAACTTGGTCATAGGCTGACTCAGTAGAACAAAAAATGACTCCACTGTGAATTAAAAACCAAAAAACAGGCACCACGCTAGGCACAAAACTCCAATGTCCAAGGCCAAATAACATTAGGAATCAAAAAGAACTCCACTTCTAAAACTAGGGAAGTCAGGCAGGAGAGACTATAAGAGGAAAATGAACAATTCTCATTTTGTTTCAGACCCTAACAGGACATTCAAGTTTCAGGAGAGTCATTTTTTGTTACTAACCCTTAATAACATCATCTTGCATTTACATAGGACTGAATTTCCAATCAGACTTTATACTTGTGTTCTCACTAATCCTCACAACACCCCTATAGAATACTGTTACCCCATTTTAAAAGAGGAGAGGAAATCATGGTTCAGAGCAGTTCGATGGCTTGCCCAAGATCACATAGCTAGTCACATTAAACCCACACCTTCTGATTCCAATCAAAAGATTTTTCCATTATGCCACACCTGCTCCTCTCTACAAGATTACAACCTCTCTTTAGCCTAGCATACATTTTTATCTGTGTCCCTCTAGAACTCACCACTATTTTCAATGCAGCAAAAACCTGCAGAAAGTTGGTCATTTTCAAACACAGCCCACGAAATACAAAAGGAGGGTTATGGATAACCAATTCTAGAATACCTTTAATTGGTCTTATCTTAAACTACAAGCCTAACCCCCAGGAGGACAAGATGCTGCGGTGAATTTATGGAACTTTAGGCACTGCAGGCGAGGCGGCCAACTCTGCAAGTCATCCTCAGAACCAACTAACGTATTTTACCACGAACATGGCCAGCACAGCATAAATGTGAGCAAGCAGGCAACCCCACAACTAGGCACTTTACACATTTCTCAGCAAAATGCTTCCCCTACCATTTATTTCCCTTATCCTTATTCCCAAACACAAAAGCTAAATATTTTCATTTATATGACTGGTCTTTAAAGGTTGAATCAACTCTTTTGCTTTTGCAGAGTTATATTTTTAAGTAGTTTCATAAAAGCAGTTGTTATATAAATATGTTTGGAATGTTTGCTGAAAGGAACAATTCCAAAACAATACCCATCTTTCACATGGTATGTTCCTGCATAATGAAATCTATATACAAAGGATTAAATCATCTAAACCATTTACAAGTCTAAAAATAAACTAGTTTGTAGGATAAGAGACAAGGCATTACTAAGATATATTTCATTTTATTTTTTAAAAAAACCTTGCTTGAGAGTATAAAATTAAATTGAGCCACGTTTCCAAGGACAGAGGTAATTAAGTCAGGAGATTCAGCAGCTGGTGGCATTGCTGGCTGATAGATTAAGAAGTCTCTAAGACACTGCCTGGGACAGCTGGACAAGATCGCCTCTTACCTGGATGCATCTGCTCCGTGCTGCTCCGCAGTTTGCTGTAGCCATGGCTCAAGGGCACCCTCTGGTAATGAGGCGGGGAAGAAGGAGGGGAGGCGAGGGGTGACATCGTGGGAGACTGTGTTTCCTGCTTCAAAAGAACCACAGCAGAGTTCAGAGGCAATCACTCGAGAAGCCCGGTGCTCTGAGCTGCAGTTATGAAGTATAATGCAACTCTATTGCTGGCGAAATGGCTGATTTAACAAATGGAGAGAATGTTTTCTCAAAAACACAGTTGGGTTAAAATGCAGTGTCTGAGGATTCACATCTCCCAGAGAACAAAGTCTCGTCAGTGCTTAGTTGCCTAAATTACTAAAACAAGCCTGAAACGCTTTCAGTTATTCCGCTAAAATTTTCCTTTGGAAAACGGAAGACAATGATCACATGAAATAGCATTCGTACTCCCCAAATCTGATCTCTTTGTGGAGAAATTCAACTTTCATTCGTTAATAAAGGCTCCTATTTCCTGGATTTACACTTATCAAGTCTTCTAGCAAATGTGGATATTACAAATACACATTTAAAATGAATGCTTAATGCTAAATGTTCCTGGAGCTTACTATGCCAAAGTAAAATACCAGCTTTTTCTTTTTCACACTGGGGGATTACAAAACAATTCATTATGGGTAAACCACTCCTAAACACTAGGATGGAGGTTTAACAAGCTACAGTTCAAATTTCAGTCGAACTGTGAATTTTATGTAGGACTCTGGCAAGGTAAACCACCTTCCTCTGCTACGGGGTTTCCCCCTCTTTTTTTAATGCTACCAATAAACTGTTAATTTCGGAGTATCCGAATAACAAGGAAACAGTACCTTTCATCAACATGCAGACTATACAGGTGCTCTTAGTCTAAAAAAATAAATGCAATCTGAGATACTGATCAAATACTCTTCTTCAAGAAAAAGAAAAGAATATTTGTTTTGAGGTGTGAGTTCACATCAACAGATTGGGTGGGCCAATATATATATATATATATATATATATATATATATATATATATATATATATCTCCATCCCTGAAGAACCTGTTTAAAATGTATCAGAATTACAAAAGCAACAGTACATGGAGTTAACAGGACTTGCTATATGTCACTTGACTATAAATATAAAAATTCTGCAGCAACCTCATATATACAGCATTATCATGGTGAGCCATGTAAATTAGTTTTACAACTTAATCCTTTAATATTCATTGCATTCAAAAAACATTTTGATTTGTCTTCCTAAAATATGACAAATTTCTTTGTCTTATAGAAGATAGTATATTGAATATAATTTGACTTTACTGCATGATTCAGTACCTTTATTAGAAGCATGAGCTGTACCTTGATGCCCTATTTACCTCTTTCATAGGCTCACTCTTCTGAGATTTTATACTTCTGTCTCTATCAATCACCAGCTGACTATTGCAATTACTGCTCTAATTTTAAAGCCCATCCTCCCTATTCTTGTCCCTAACCTGCTAAATGTGTAATGGCAGTATTTCCCAAGATGGAATTCCAAACATGCTCTGCAAGAAAAGATTCCCTGGTGAAAGAAGTTGAGTAAATACAAATCTCCAGGTCTCTTTACAGCAGGACTTCTCAGGGCCTTGAATGTGCTAATGTGCACTATAACTCTCCCAGACTGAAGATGTAGTCTTTCCCCCAAGAAAAGAATATGAAGCAGAAGTCTCCAAACATATTTAACCACAGAAACCTTTTCTCCAAACTTTGTGTGAGGAGAGGATCTATTAAAAACTCCTAGGGATGCATGGCTGGCTCTTAAAGCCCCACACTGGGTGTGGAGTTTACTTAAAACAAAAAACAAAAAACAAAAAAAACTCCTGTAAGTTACGTTTCAAAGAACCCATTCGGAAATGCTGATTAGAGAAATCAAGGAAGTGTGTTAAATCAGTAGCCTTACTTTGGACACAGTTCTACATTAGAGTAGGCTCTAAAGGACCCAGGGGTGGCTATATGTCAGCTGCTTTTTCTTGCTACAAGGAAACTTTACTGGCTCACTTCCAAATCTATAATTGTATCCCAGATGGTGAGGTTTGCTAGAAGCTTAACAGCAGATATGAGGCACTGCTACTCGAAGTCTCATGGTCAGAATCAAACGGACATGCCTGATCAGACTGTTTACCTGTTTATCCTCATCGTCCATTCTTTTGAAGGTATTTTTTTCTGTGATTAAATATGGAATCTGAACCTTAGTTCCGTGCAGTTCAGCCGGGTTCCCAAATCGTATCTCGGCATCAGTCTTTGACATCATAAAGCGAGGCAGTGGCAGCTCTTTAAGACCAGAATCAGAGAAGCTCAAGTGAGACTTTATTTTAAAACTGTGAAAAGCGGGACTCAATGGCCAAAAGATGAATCACTTTTGAGGGAAAATTCCAGAGCACTAAATATAGATTAAATTTTTATTTTGACACAATGAAGACTCCTATAATAATGTCATGGGAGAAAAATGCTTCAGTTTTACCAAGGCATTCTTGCTTCACATTTTTAAATGCTGTCAAATCACTGCAGAGAATATTCAGGTTTTGGACTGATCTCCCACCTCAGGCTTTAGTCCAGCACCAGCAAGAAGGATGTGATATTGTATAAACACAGTAAGTGGCAAATGATGCAGGCAAAACCTATACAACACATATTATATGCCAGACACTATATTAAGATCTGCAAATGTTAGGTCATTTAATCCTCAGAACAACTCAATAAGGTAAGACTATCATCAGCCTTCTTTTACAGATGTGGAAACAGACACAAAGGAGCTAAGTAACACCCCCAAGATCACACAGCTCATCATCTGTGGCAGAGCTGTCACAGCCGAGAGCTGCTGCCCTACAGAAAGGCCCCTCATTTCTAGGGCCAACTTACTGGGTAAAACAGTTTTTCACCCTATGTCATTCCTTAAGGAATTTTCACACTTGATCTCCAATTGTCTTTTCATAATGGAATAAGGAAAATGGTATCAAGTTAGAGCAATCAGTCCAACGTTCAGCCAGATTCTACTGTCAAAACCATTAGCCACACTCACAATGCTACAAAGAGCTGAAACGCAATAGTCTGGAATATTTACTTATCTTTCAAATATCTGATAAAAGTATTCTGAAAAAGAAATGATGCTCTGGCACACTTCTAGTTCTCAGCACAGCAAATCATACAACACAAAGAACTCCAAAAATGGGGATAATATTATGAATTATGCATAATGATTTGCATCTGTATCCATTGTTCAGGGTAATACTCATCACCGTGCCTCTGCGCTTCCATCAGCGCTCTATTCCAAACACAGCTGCACTTCCACTGATTGACGCCGTGCTAAAGCCAGAAAACATCTTAGCAATAACAACCAAGTATCCCAGTTCCCCAGGCAAAGAAGGCCCCTGGTTCTCTAATATCCACATCATGTTTATTTTTAGTTGCTATGTCCACATTTGATTCAAAGAAGTAGGCAATATGATGACTCCCTGCATGATCAATCAGTCAAAGGCCCAAGAGACACAAATAGAATAAGTAATCTGGAAAATTAAACCAGGACTCTCCTCTAAAGAGAGGATGGCCACCATTTTGAACACTGTAACTTTTCCCAACCTCGGCAGCGCTCCAGTACTCAAGGCAGGAATGGACTTTAAAAGAAAAAAGGTAGAAGAAAAGAAAACCTAGATTCTTTGTAAATCAAATATAAGCTAATCCTATGGTTATCTTCTCAGAAAGGTATTTGTTTCATTCAGTCTGCAAAAGGGATCTAAAAAGATGGAAGGAGATCAGATAAAATAATTTGCACCCTGACTGCCCATAAGAGGATGACTATACTTCCAAACACTGCTTGAGGGAGAAGAGAAGTAAATGTTGACATTTGTAAACTCCCTGACCAGTGTTTTACTGGGTGTTCAACACATAATTCTGGGAACAAAAGAATACAAACACGGGAAGATGAGTATCAACTACTATTATACTAGGACTCCCAGATATCCTTTAGGACACTGTCACTTCACACAGTCTCCTCCTTCCCTGGCTATGGCATTTCTCCAGAACTATTCACCTGGCAAAGAAGTTCTCTCCTCCAGATGGCCACCAAAGAGCAAAACACAAAATATAGCTGAATTTCTCTTGTACTTTCTTTGCTTATGTAGTTTTAAACAACTCTCACTTAACAGAATTGTAACCATACATAATAATAATCCTATCACTGAAAACTTTCATGAAGGTGCTATCTCCCTTAAACTGCTCCAAGCTTTCAAAAAGTGAAAAGTAAAACTCTAGTTTGTAAATATTCAGTCTAAATGGTTTTTTGAAGTCATATGGATATCACATTTAATAGTGAAACTTTATTCAAAAATTAATCAAGGGTCTGCTATCCAGTGATGTATGTCAAGTAATCACAAGAGCCATTTGTAGTAGTTGGTTAGAATCTTTTCTCCCAAACTGAATTAACACAAGGAAATAAATAGAGTCCAAACTAGAGTTTTATGGGGGCCACAGAGGCAATGAGTACAGCCATCCAAGGCAGTAATTTGTTTCATAATATCTTAGGTTGTAGTCTTTGAACATAGAAATGCTTTGTATATTAAATGTAAATGACTATTTTTCCTTTCCATGAAGAAAACTATGCCTCTAAACATCTGACCCTCTAAAAATTAAGGGAAAAATCCTTTCATTTTCCATGTTTGATGGAGACATGAATATAAGAAATACTTCCATTTCCTCAATTAGAAAAAATGTGAACATAAAACAGAAATGGAATAACAAATGGTAAATGACAATGGGGAGAGCTGGGGCTGAGCAGAGAGGTCATGTTCCATCTAAAATGGCAGCTGCTGTTCACTGTCCTTCAATACTGTCCACTAGAAATAGAAGGCGAGCCGCATACATAATTATAAATTGTGTAGTAACAACAATATTTTTTAAGTGAAGAAGCCAGTCACAAAAAGACAAACACTGTATGATTTCACTTATATGAAGGATCAATAGCCAAATGTATAGGGACAGAAAGTAGAATGGTGGTTGCCTGTGACTAGGGCCAGGGGAAATGCAGAGCTGTTTAATGGCTATAGAGTTTCATATACCTCAGATGAAAAGAGTTCTGGTGATGGATGGTGGAGATGGTTGCACAGTATGAATGTACTGAATGGTACAATTAAAAAATGGTTAAGGTGGGGCACCTGGCTGGCTCAGTAGGTAGAACACGCAACTCTTGATCTCAAGGTCATGAGTTAGAGCCCCACGCTGGGTGTGGAGACTACGTAAAAAAAAAGTTAAGATAAATTTTATGTTATGTATATTTCATCACAATTTTTCAAAACTTTTTCAAATAAAAAGGAAACAGGTGAAATTAATTTTAATAATTATTTCAACCCAATATTATCATTATACAATATAATCGAGATAAAAATTATTAATGAAATTGAATTTACATTCTTTTATTCAGACTTTTTTTTCAAACTCCCAGGTGTATTTTACCTGCCCTGCACACCTTGATTCAGACGTACCACATTTCAAGTGCTAAGGAACCACACTAGCATGGCTACTGGCTACCCCACTAGAACAGCACAATTCCAGTTGATGGTTGATATGAGGGCATGTGGACCACTGTGGCCAGAAATCTGTATTTTACTAAGAGATATTATAATGTTAAATGTTAACAACTAATTGAATTCTTTTTAAATTATGTTAAGAGTATTTTGTATGGAGGGATAATTTATATAAATCTTAAGTGTACCATCTGAAGAATTTTGACAAATGTATATATAAGCACATACACCCAAATTAAGATAAGACATTTCTATCCTATAGAATTTTCCTTTACATCCATTTCTAGTTAATCCCCTCTCCTTGTCCCACCCGGCAACCCCAGTTCTAATCTCTAAATCCAGACTACCTTTGCCATTACAGAACTTCACATAATGGAATCATTCAGTATTTATCCTTGAAACTACCTTCCTTCACAACATTTTGTCTGTGAGAATCATCCAGCCTACTATGTGTAGACATAGTTTATTCTTTTTCATGGCTATGGAATAATCCATTTTTATGAATATATTGAGATTTTTTTTAATCTATTCTCCTATGATAAACATCTGGGCTGTTTCCAGTTTGGGGCCATTATGAATATAGCTGTTACAAACATTCTTATAAATGGTTTTTGATGGACATGAATTAATTTATCTTGGGCATAAACCTATGAACTAAGTCCAACCCACTGCCTATTTCTGTATAGCCCGTGAGTTAAGAATGGGTATTACATTTTTGAATGTCTGAAAAACATCAAAAGAAAAATAGTTGTGATGTGAAAATTGTATGAAATTCAAATTTCAGGGTCCACAAATAAAGATTTTTTGGAACACAGCCACTCTCCTTTGGTTTACATATCGTCCATATCCGCTTTCGTAGTTCAAGGGCAGAGTTAGGTAGTTGCAGCAAAGGCCATATGGTTCACAAAGCCTAAAATATCCACCACCTAGCCCTTTACAGGAAAAGTTTGCTGATCCCAGTCTTACACAATGCAATGGTTAAAGTAAAATGTAGTCTTACTAAAACAATAAAGGAGCATTTAATGGAAAAATATTTTACACTGCTTATTAAGTTTTAAATAATTTATATTAAATTAAAAATTCAATTCCTCAATCAACACTAACCAGATTTCGAGTCTTCAACAACCAAGCCATATGTGACTAGTAAGTACTATATCGGATGGCACAGTTCAGATGCTTTTCCAAATTTTTAACATCACGTGATTTTATGCTCACAACAACCCCGTAAGACAGGTACTACTGGTATACCCCCTCTCCAGGTGAGCCATTTAAAGCTCAAAAAAGCTAGGCAACTTGTCTGAGGGCATACAAATAAAAAGCTGTGGTGCAAAACAATTCAAAATGATAAAATATACATAACATAACAAAGGCAACCTATTGCTGGGGCCCATACATAGTCACTAAGCTAAACTGTCATCCTGAAAATTAAAATATTCTTTCTATTGCAGGTTTGAACACTCAGCATGGGACTGTGGCATTTCAGAGCTAGAAAACAGCCTAGAGAAAACCTGCTTAGAATATCCACATCTTACAGGTGAAGAACTAAGCCCAGGAAGGGGAGGGTGGGCCTTGTCTTAGTCATGCAGCAATTTGGTGACAGAACCATGACCACAACACTCCTGCCTGCAGGGACTCCCTCTTGTAATTTTTTGGAGGGGAAAGGCAAATAAATTACATTTACTTATCAATTTCATAAAAGGGCATTTAATTAAAAAAACACCTTAGAACTGAATGTATTTCATTTTATAAATAACTCACTCTTGTCCTAATTCTTTCTCCTTTCACTACAAACTGTGCCAGACTGCCACTAGATCAATAACCAGTTTGGGGAACACAGCCCTAGAGGCTATGTGAACCACATTATTGCACTATTAGCATTCAGAGACTCCCAGAGGGGCTGTGGAAAGAAATCATGGGGTCAGTCATCCTGGTTAAGAAAAAAATTACGTCTTTATTCTCCCTAACTGAAAGAGCATTTCCTTCAATTATGAACACAGGCAACAAAGCGCTGTAGTATCATTAGCAGCACCTGTAGCTTTGTCACCCAGCAAAATCAGACATTTATATATCATATTACACTTGTTGTAGACATCTTGAAGTATTGTTTATGCTCATCACTACTTTGAAAGTATGGTAGTTATTTAGGTCACTGTTTGATCTCTTATTTCATGCGTTAATGAAAAAGTATGTATATTGCCATAAAACACTTTTTAAAAATATCTTAGTTTTAATTTCAATATAATTGGTTTCCTTTAGACTCCTATGTCTTTGTATACATTTAAAACATTACTCCAGGAAGGAGTATCATGCTGCCAAAGGAGCCCATGACACAAGAGGTTACAAAACCTGCCCTAACCCCTACCTATCCCTTCCCTCAGTCCTCACACCCTGTTATGACCAGTCCTCAGAAAGGAAGGGACAACAGCTCCCAGGGCAAATGTCCACCATGCACTTTCCTCATCAGGAATTCTCCACGGGTCCTCAATTTTACCCCTTCCTTCTGTCCTCCTAAATCATCATAAGTATAACCATTTCACCATCTGTATAACCGGCCAAATAGGGTGAGGCTAGGGAGAGACCTAGTGTCAACATTTAAGAAGGTGGTTACTCTCAGGGCAGGGTCCTGATTCTGTAAATGGAGAATCGGCACTTGTAAAGCCCTGAGAATGAGTTCCCCCTTAAAGTTATATAACCTGGGTGCCTCGGGCCTCACCCCAGTTCAGGCCCTGTTATAACCAAATATGTACTCGTACTTTAAGCAAAGCTCTTGAAAATGCTCCACTCAGCTTTCATTAGAACTCAGCCTCAACCCTGACTCCACAGAAGAATCACCTGAGGAGCTCTTAAAAGTCCCCATGTTCAGGCTGCACCCCAGGCTAATTAAATGAGAGTTTCTGGAAGTGACCCCTGCCACCTGTAGTTTTTATTTTGCATTAAAGCTCTCCAGCAGATTCTTAAGTACAAACAAGGCTGGGAACCAGGGCTTGAGAAAGAAGACCTCTTTAGAAATCCCTTAGGAGTTGGGGGTGAATCTGAAATCCAACTGTTTGAGCTTAAAAAGTGACAGATGATTAAGACTCAGTCCCCACACACAAGCACTCATCTCTTCATTCACTCAGCAAACATGCCCTGAGTGTCCACAGCACAGCTCCTCCTCTCTTCCCTTCAGGTAAGCTTGCAGACTAGTGAGGAAGACAGAAATTAGTCAACCTATAAAGAAGTATTTACAAACTGATAAAAGTGCTATGAAGGAGCAGATGCTAAGAGTAAAGTAGGGAGGGGACTGTCACACAGAAGCACTATCTAACAGGATTAACCCATCCAAGGATTAAGTAACTCCCTAGGGATATGTACTTTGGTTTTGACTTACCATTCACTCTTCATTACCCATTTTACAACTTTATGGAGAGAAAACTGTTAGCTAACTAATCTTGTCTAATAGCAATGCAAGTGAATTTCATCTTAGAAAAGAGTATAATAACCAAGTTACAGTTTTACTGCTCTACAGGGCATTCATCAATTTTATATGTAATTTAGCAATCTTACTCCAGCATTCTTTCTTTCCATGACTATAAATACTTCTGACTCTCCTACACTTTCTTGAACCAGCTTTACTCTATGCTGATTCCTTCGTTAATGAATTAATTTGACAGAACCTACTTTAGACAGGATGGTGGGGACAGTCCACAAATCCTGAAGGACAAGGAGGAAGAACCAGCCATTGGAAAGAAGGGGGGAAACAGACCACGGGGAACTCAAGACCTTGAGATAACATGGTCTTTCCCACACCAGAAATGGCTAGGCCAGTGAGGCCGGGCTACAGATTGCGAACACAAGCAGAGGGCAGGTTTAAGATAAGGATGGAGCAGCAGAGCCTAGATTACTTAGCGCCTTACAGATCAGTGTAGTGACTTTGATTTTAGTCTGATGTACAACAAGCCAACCAGTGGAGGATATCAAGGAGGAGGATGAAAAGATCATTCCTACTGCCATGTGGGAAAAGAGACTGGAAGAGAGAAGGGAGAAGGCCAAGAAATCAATGACAAAACCACTGTGATATCCGAGTGAGTGGCTGAAGGTGGGCCGGGTCTAGTAGGTATAGAGAGATGGAGGGAGCAGGCAACGAGACTGAAGCCGCACTGCCAGGACTGCTGATGGATTACACTGTGGAGCGAGGAAACGGGCGGAATCAAGGATGACTTCTAGGGGCGCCTGGGTGGCTCAGTCCTTAAGCCTTCGGCTCAGGACATGATCCCGGAGTTCTGGGATCGAGCCCCACATCAGGCTCCTCTACTAGGAGCCTGCTTCTTCCTCTCCCACTCCCCCTGCTTGTGTTCCCTCTCTCACTGGCTGTCTCTCTCTCTCTGTCAAATAAATAAATAAAATCTTTAAAAAAAAAAAAAAAGGATGACTTCTAGGTTCCTGGATTGAGCAACTATAGCTGGTGGTGGCACTGGCTGAAATAGGCAAGGCTAGGGGTTAGAGGTTAACACACACACACACACACACACACACACGCAGACGCATGTAACTCGTGAAGTTAAGAATGGACTCACAACTCCATGAGTGTGATGAGGCTACTACAACCATATTAAATTCTCACAGAGCATTCTCTTTGGCCTTCAAGGTTTGTGTCACAAAACATTACACTAATGGATTTCAAGCAATAAATTGGAAAATTCTAAGTGGCAGCTCAAAGTTTGGCCCAATCTTGCCCTCATTCTTACTTAACATATGCTGACTACAAATAATTTTTATTTAATAATTCTTTAAATGAAGGAAGAAAACTCAAAATTAACTGTGAGTATACTTAAACTGTCAAAGGTAAAAGGCAGCATCAGGATTTATAAAATACAACTGAGAAAGCCTTACACTTGTGAAAAAATGTTAATCCTTTACACATGTGATAATTTAGACAACCGCCCCCCTTCTCACCCCCCAATTCCCAGGAAATTAAGCTGCAGATATGGGCACAAATCAGGTAAAAGACCAGTCTAATTAAAATAAACAACAAAAGCGTCAGAAACTTATTCTTGTATACAACAAAGCAGCTTTAACTTTTCCAGAAGATAAAGCTGGAAGATACAACAATAAAGCTTAATGATCATTTACAGTGAAATGGAAACTGGAAACTTTCCGTGTCTACCCCAAATCCAAATACAATGTGATGTGACTTTAAACTAATCACAGCAAATGATTTATAGCAGTGACCACGCTGCCTTGCAGTGATAAACTCCAAACTTGCCACTGAAATAATGCTCTATCAAAAAAACTATTTTAAGGAACCAAGTTATGTAATATCAAAGGATGATCTGGGTCAGATTTTTTTCCCATTCAGAAAATATTCCGTGATTCCAGATTATAATAAGCACCTTACTAAACAGAATAATCAAGAAGAGGCTACTATGCATGAAGAGCGAGGGAAGCGAAGACTAAGCTTCTGGCTCCAAACTCTACTAACCTTATGTCTTTGGGCAAATTACTCAACGCCCCCTAAACTTCAATTTCCACATCTGTAAGATAAGAATAACAACAGTACCACAGGAGAGACTTCCAGTGTTTATCCAGAGCCAGTTCTCTCCTTGCAGGCATAGGAGAGAATTACACAGCCCCCAGTCTGCTCTGCAGTTCAGTGGATCCATGTGACAAGTTCTGGCCAATGCACTGTGAGCAGCAGTAATGTGAGTCATACCCAGGACCAAGTATTTAACGGCTAGGGTGAGAAACTATTTCTCTGTTGCAGCAATTATAGGAACAGGTGCTTGCTGGAGGAGGGGGGGTGCCACAAGATAAAGTAGCCAGGATCATGAAGCTACCACATGGAGGGCAGCTGCCCTTAGAGGGTCACCGTGGCCTACTGCAAAGCAGGAAGCGAACCTGCATTTTGTTAAGGCACTGGGATTTCAGTGGAATTTTTTTCACGGTTTATCATAAGCAATGCAAACTAACACAAACACCTAATTTAGTAGGATGTTGGGAGGACTAAATGAGATGGTATCTGGCAGACACTAAGCCTTTTTAATAAAGATTAGTAGAATGATTGTGGCTCCCTGATGGTTAGCGCAAAAGGACTTCATTTCCCATAGTCAAGCTATCAGAATCTTCTCAGCTATTTAAGAGTTGTCCTACAACGTTCCTGAACCCACTCTGAGGTTTACCAAGGACTTCACAGTACAGGCGTGGTGGACAGTTGAGTGGTTTTTATCTCAAAATGAGGAAAAGGAAAAAGTTCCTGCATGGCTGTGTGAACTTAGGAAAGTAACTTAGATCAGAGTAAATGAACAGAGGACCTCAGCACAGCCCTGGAATAATCACCTTCTTCATAGAGATTTGTACACCCAATACTGAGGCAGTATAAATGATGCTAAGAGTTTGGGGCTTTGCTTTTTGTTTAAGTTGTGGGAAGTGCTCAAACACTCACTGGGTTGGGAGCAAGGATGGAAAGATAAGAAAACATTAAATCAAAACTCTGAGAAGCTAAGTTCATTCTGCCAAAATTTTGGCAGCTCCATAGTACTTACTAATCATTATAAGAGTGCTTCAGGAATTGGGGGAGTAAAGGATGATCATATATGATATGACTCGCAGGGACAGGAGAGGAAATAGGGGCGGTTCCACTCAAACTATCCCACGTACTTGTCCCCTTGTCCCTAACAGAACTTCAATTGGCATTAAATATTCCTCAAAAGGAAAATAAAACTAAATGCTATCATTTTGCCACAGGCTCTAGAATTTCTGTCCTGATCTCCTTCTGCTAAAGAACAAAATCTATTTTAACTTCAACTCCATTAAAAGGCATGAATCTCAGGTCACAATCTCAATTTTTTTCCCCTTTCAAAAAGAAAAATAAGATACCTGCTAAATTTTCTTACTTTATTTTACAACAGCTGGAAGAAGCAAGGAGAAATTCCACAGATGCTTATAGAACAGGCCTTAAGCCCACTAAAAATGGTTCTCATAAACGAGACACCCGTCATGGACAATCAAATGTACAAATGGGAGATACTTACCACATTTAATACTTTCTATCCGTACAGGGAGGCCAGACTGTGCTGCAGCAATCAGTTTTAAGGCAATGTAAAACTGTGTTGGACCAAAATAACCAACCCGCTTTGCACCACACAGTTCTGTGATCTGAAAACAGACAAGAAAAAACCAGGCTGAAAACCCCATTTCATAACAGGAAAATGAGACAAGATATATTATGAAATATCAAGGATTTCACAGTGTAGCTAACCAAAAACTCCCTGGAGAACCTATGTGTACACACTGGTTGGGGGTTTTTTCCTCCAGTTTATAGGAAGATTTCCAATTCAGATAATTAAATTCTACCTACTCATGATGTTTCAGGACTGAGTGATTATTCCTCCTCTTTCAAAGATAAAAATAAAGGTGACAAAGGATGGCTGTTACTGTTCTTATGAAAGACAGTGACTTGTTCAGGGGGTGGATACTAATGTACAAAGTCTAGAAGATCACTGGGGTGATAACAGAACAGGTTAGTCATTACCACTACTTGTGGATTATCCCAGCTGATCAAAACTAAAAGTGAATTCATTATTTTTAAGGTTTTCAGGCAACAGATTTCCTAAGCATTGAAACTACATGACAAGTGCTCACTTCAGAGAAGCAAAAGGGGTGGGGGGACTATGAACACAAATGTCTTTAAGATCTTGCAATCTTTGGGGTGCCTGGGTGGCTCAGTCGTTAAGCGTCTGCCTTCCGCTCAGGTCATGATCCCAGCGTTCTGGGATCCAGCCCCGCATCCAGCCCCGCATCCAGCCCCGGCATCATCGCATCATCGGGCTCCCTGCTCAGCAGGAAGCCTGCTTCTCCCTCTCCCACTCCCCCTGCTTGTGTTCCCTCTCTCGATGCCTCTCTCTCTGTCAAATAAATAAATAAAATCTTTAAAAAAAAAAAAAAAGATCTTGCAATCTTTAATTTGCAGACCTTAAACTAACACATATCCAATCGGTAGTTTAAAACTAACAAATATTCAATGACTTTTTAAAGTTATTTCAAAGTAATACTCAAAAGTTCAAATAACAGTAAGTGGGGGGAAGATCTAAAAAGCACCCTCCACTTCCTATGGCCCAGAGGAAAACATATTTTTTTAGAAATGTTCTATGCATATATATAGCACACACCTGTGTTTTTCCTCTTTATTCAATATTTTATACAAACAGAATACTACATACTATTTTGCAACTTACTTTCATTTAGCATTATCCCTTGAAGAAAAATCTTCTCTATCAGCACAGTTAAAATTACATCTTTCTTTTAACAACCACACAATACTCTGCTATAAAGATACACCGTGGTTTCTTTTTTTAGTTGGTCCGTATGGATGGGCTTTTAGATTTCCAAACTATAAACAGTCACTAATTAATCTTAAGAAAATTCCTATAAAAATTCAACTAGGATGTCAGCAAAAAATGGGGGGAATAAGGGCCTCCAAAAATTCTCTCCTCCATCAAAGCAGTGAGAAAACCAACTAAGCAGATGGACAGAACTCTGGAAATTAACCCAAGGCATGCAGCAATCCAGGGAGCGTTTATTCAAGAAAAGCTGCTGGATCTCTGGAAGAACACTGAGCTTTGTGCTATTTAACTGGCCTTACACCCAAGCTCCCACCCCAACTGCAGGCATCACTGTGGTTGCAGGCATCCGTAGCCTGCAGTCACAGTGAGACAAACAGCCTGGCTGCCACAGGAGGGGGCAGAACAGGGCTGGGCTTCTTGAATGTATAGATTAGTGTTTGTCTTTCTCCCTCCCTCTCTCTCCCCCTCCCTCCCTTCCTTCCTTCTGATACTTCTAGTATTTCTCATAGCAGGTGGTCTAACTCTCCTAGCCCTCGACTTGTTGCTGGGGTCGGGGGAGAGCAAGTCCTGTTTTCGTGGCTGGATCCACCAGGAATGGAGCTTTCCTCAAATGCAACTGGTGCAGGACAGGTGGGGAGCAGTCCTGGTTCAAATACTGCAGATTCACTGCTCTTACCAAGATTTAGGAGATTTTCTTGAATGTTTCTCCATTTGCTGTATGTCCTCAGGTCAATTTCCAATGACTTTAATTATTTTTTATATATTTTTTTGTTACCATTTAAAAGGTTGTTTCATTGGAGAGGGTCTGCTGAGCTCCTCAGGCTGCTGTTCCAAAAGTCTCAATCCTCCCCAGATTCATTCTTGACTGGAGAAGCAATAGGATGTTATGGTAAAGAGAACAGCCCCTGGAGTCAATGACTTGGTTGTGAATCCTGGCCTGGGCACTAATTAGCTATTTGCATAACCTAAGGCAAACTACTTAACTCTTGTGCCTCAGTCTCCCCATAAGTGTAAAGAGAGATGATGGTAATTATCTCATGAGAGCTAATTAGCAGTGCTGACAATAGTGTCCATTCAATAAATGCACTGCTGTCTGATTTACTGATCCACTTGCCTTATTTGGTCCAGTCTAGCTGCATATTAGAATAACCGGAGGAGTTTCTGAAAAATACAGCTACCTAAGCCCTACCCCCCAAAGATTCTGATTCAGCTGGTAAATTGTGCAGCCCAGGCATGGGTATTTTTGCAAAGCTCTCAAGGTAATTCTAACATGCAGCAAAGGCTGAGAATCACTGCTCTTTCAGTGATCTCATTCTTTCTCCAGGCCTCAATTACCATCCAAATGACCACCAAATCACTCTCTCCAAACGTAACATCTCAGACACTTCATGCACTTTTCCAAAATCCTCCTGTGGACACCCAATGCCATCTCAGTCATAACACAAATAAGCCCCTCCCCACATATCCTGGTACCGGCTAATTAATCTTACTGGTGTCAACTATTCCATATACTAAATCAGAAACTTATCTTCAATGGTAACCATACCCAGTTGATCTTGCCACCAACCCACGTCCCAAATCAAGGCTATCTTCTCCACTGTCACGGCCTTAACCCTTCCTAGTATCTCATCTGGCTATCATGACAGATTTTCTAAACAGAATTCACATACTTAACCATACAGGGACAGATTTTTTTAACTTTTTTCTAACTTTATTCCATTAGTTGGTGGTGTTCTCGCAACAAAACAAGCAGGCACTAATACCGAGAGAGATGAGAACCCCTGAGTGTGACTTTCAGATACTAGTGAGTTTTCCTCAAGTGAACAAGTAGACATCAATACTAATTATCAGAATTTGTTTCTCAGGGGCGCCTGGGTGGCACAGCGGTTAAGCGTCTGCCTTCGGCTCAGGGCGTGATCCCGGCGATCTGGGATCGAGCCCCACATCAGGCTCTTCTGCTATGAGCCTGCTTCTTCCTCTCCCACTCCCCCTGCTTGTGTTCCCTCTCTCGCTGGCTGTCTCTCTGTCAAATAAATAAAATCTTTAAAAAAAAAAAAAAAGAATTTGTTTCTCGAAGAAATACAATATTCATATGGAAAAGCATAATATAGATACAGAAAAGCATACAAATCCTTAGTGTATGGGGATATAAGTTTTCATAAATGGAACACATCTACATAAGAAGCAGTCAGGATCAAGAAACAAAACATTATAAGCCTTCTAGAAGCCCCCCTGTGCAGCTCCTTTCAATCGCTACCCATATGCCATTTTCCTAACTTCTAATACCACAGGTTAGTCTTGCCTTTTTCTGAACTTTATATAAATAGTCAAAGAGTATGTACCCACGTGTCTGCCTTCTTTGTTCAATGTTGTTTGTGACATGCTTCCAAGTTGTGGAGTGAAATTACAGGTCAGTCATTTCAGTTGTTATTCAAATATTTCTATGGATATATCCCAAATTATCTATCCTTCTGACACTGGACATTTGGATGGTTTCCACTTTGGGTCTGTTCTATATCGTGCTGCTCTAATATTCTTGCTCATGTTTGTTAAGACATGTAGAGTAGAATACATTAGCCTGAAATACATTTCTCTTTAGGTTTCTATCTAAGAGTGCTAACTGCTGGCTTACCAGATATGTATATGTTTAGTGTTAGTAGATATGGCCACGCTGCCACCAATGGTGTTTGGGAATTCAGTTTACTCTATGTCCTTGCCAACACTTGGTATTTTTAGGCTTTTTCATTTTCACCATTCTAATGGGAGTGTGGTAGTATCTCATTATAGTTTTACTTTGCATTTTTCTGAGAACTAGGAAGTTTATCACCTTTTCATAGGATCATAGGTATTATGGTCCTGAGACCAATTCCAAAATGTGAAGGCGGTGGTATCCCACACAGTACCAAGTAACTGTCCAGATAACACCTGGGTGTACAACAGTTCAACTCAACTCTGACAGGATTACCTAGAGACAGCATCAGATTCCACAGAATAAGGAAGGGCTTAGTCCTCCAAGACTGCCCCCTTACTCCCCTCCCCCCAACTTCAGACATTAGTCACAAGCCCAGGTTGTTACCAAGCGGCTATAAATCAGATGTTCCCATGACTCCCTCCTCAGGTTTGGTTAATCTGCTACAACAGCTCACAGAACTCAAAGAAACATTTTACTCAGTAGATTAACAGTTTATTATAAAAAGGATATAACCCAGAAACAGCCAAATGAAAGAAATGAATAGGGCAAGGTATGCGGGAGTGTGCAGTTTCTATAGCCTCTTGGAGCACCACTCCACTCTCCCCAAATAGCTGGTGCTCACCAACTCGGAAGCTCTCTGAACCCTTTTTGGGTTTCTATGGATGCTTTATTACATAAGCATGATTGATTAAATCCTGATCATTGGTGACTGATTCAACCTCCAGCCCCCTCCCCACCTGGAGGTTTGTGCGGGAGGTGGGTATCCAAAGTTCCAAAACTTCAAATTACAAGGTTGGTTCCCTTGGCAACCAGCCCCCAACCCGGTTACCTGAGGGCTTACCCTAAATCACCTTATTAACATAACAAAAGACACATTTACTGCTCTGATCACAGGAAATTCCAACGGTTTTAGGAGCTCTGTGCTTTAGGAACTGAGTTGAAGACCAAATATATATTTCCTATTATAAATCAAGTTACAACAGGCCATTTGCACGTGACTAATTCTCTACTAATCTCCATGAAATAGGGAGATGTGTTTGCTGTTCGTCAGTTCACTCTCTGCCATATTGTCTATCCTCAATAAATACTGGTTGAATAAATAATTTTTCTGACCCATACTCACTTCAGCTCATCTTCCAACTCCAGTTCGTCTTCCACAGTGTCTGCATATTCTTCGTTTTGAAAGCTGACAATACTGTTCTCATGCTTTAAGACATCTCAGCCTGGAACTCCACCATCCTCAGGACAATATTCTCTGTCCTTAGTATGGCATTAAAGTCCCTTCACAACCTGGCCTGGAGCAGCTTCTCTATTTTCATCTCCGAACACGGACTAACCCAAGGACACACGGATGGACAGACGAACACACACACACACACACACACACACACACACACACACATTCTGTAGCTGCATTCCACTTCTCCCACTTTCACAGACACATCTTGTACTTTCACTTCTCTGTATCTACACACATGGTGCAGAAGATGGTGAACTAAATAGCCCTTAAAGTCAAGAATGGTTTGCAACACGGAAAACTAATTAGTTTTATAACTTTGGGCAAATTTATTTAAATCTGCCTGAAACTTAATTTCCTCATTTGTAAAATAGAGATAGTGCCTCCCTCATAGGACTATTGTGAAGAAAAAAATAAACTAGTGTACTAAATGAACGTAATACAATGCTTAGGGATATTCGATAATTGGTGGGTTCCATCCCTTTTATCTGAAACTTACTCCCTCCGGTTCTTGAAAGCTACTTCTCTGTACCTCCTTCCTTCCCAAGTCCCCAGGTACAGTTTATTTTCCCTGTGTATTCTCTGACTCTTCAAATATCTATAAATACCCACCACGTGATGATATACTGTCTTGGATTTGCTTCCAAATAAAAGGGGGGAGGGGAGTAAGTAGAGCAGAGTGTATGGGTGCAAAGAGTATGTCCCCTAGTTGAGAACTGTTGAAGCTGGGTGATGGCGTTCATTCGCCTACTGCCTGTACTTACATGTATGTTTGACATTCTCCACATTTAAGCTTTTTAATGTCTATTTCTTCACTTATCAGATATTATAATTATCTGTTTATCTCTGCCTCCTATTAAGATGCAAGGGGTAACTTCCATTCACCACCAACACAAGGATATCCAGGCTGCAGTCAAAAAATCCTCGATCAAGTAAATGAACCAATCCTCACAAATAAAAAGTAACTGAATTGTATAATACATCCCTTACTGTGAATATATAAGTTACACATCTTCAAGTACAGGCTTGCCCATACGTGGGAAAAAACACTGAGATCATCAGTGTGGATCCAGCATCAATATAGTTGTTGCTGAATAATCCCTAAAAAATTATAATCCTTGACATGCAAACAATTTAACTACTATTTCAGTGTTAATTTAATATCAAGTTGACCTTCTGTTATTCCTTTGCCGTAAGTAATACATAGAACTGAAAAGCTCTTAACTAAAGGTAAGTGAAATTGCTGCTAAAACCTCCATATGGTACTTTGAGACCAACACTCAAATCTGGCATTAGTAAACTGCTTTATTTACCTTGGAAAGTGTCCTTTGGTCCTATACACCACTAGGATCACTGCTTTGTAGCAAACGTGGAATATACACACATAAGTGAGGTAAGCCCATAGCTCACTTTTCTTGCTCTTTGTACACTAACCCTCCAAGAGACATGCCAAGAACTTCCTGAAATATTCAAGCCATAAGGAAGACAAAGTAATTACAAGCCTTTGGAACTTATATATGGACCCTTGTAAGCCTGAAATATCTTAATTCATAAAAGAGGTTCATTTTCTTTTTCTTTTTTTAAGATTTTATTTATTTATTTGACAGAGAGAGAAAGAGCACAAGCAGAGGGAGCAGCAGGCAAAGGGAGAGGGAGAAGCTGGCTCCCCGCTGAGGAAGGAGCCCGGCAGGGGTCTCACCCTGATCATGACCTGAGCTGAAGGCAGCCGCTTAACTGACTGAGCCACCCAGGCGTCCCAGAGGTTAATTTTCTAAGTTTTGTTTCTCAAGGTTCAGGATGTTCTAAGTCTAAATTAAATTCTCCATGGAAAAGCTCTAAATTGTGGGTAGAAATATTTTAAGACAAACTAAAGAAAATAAGGTGGTGCTTTATCCCCAGGTACTTAATTAGCAGGAGATATTTTATATAATCGCGACTTCAAACAGTCCAAGTTGCCAAGCATTGCTAGAAATAAAGAAAAAATACAAAGATTCCACTCCTTTTTTTTTTTTTTTTTTGTCTAAACTCCAAACCTGTAACACTCTCAGCTGGATCCATCTCAGATTACACGTTGCGCAAATTTCTGACACAGAACAAGAACCTATGGACTCGTATTTGTTTTCTCAGGTGTAAGGCCAGCAACGGGGAAAAAAAAAAAAAAGGAATGGATGGAATCAACTTCCTTACAGCTTACAGATGTGCACTAAACTGTGGGGGTGCTGGATACAAATCAGAAAAATTCACCGACCATTTGGGAGGAACCTGGACAAAGTTCTGGAAGAAAATTGAAGGCCACTAAAATAGCTTCCCTCCTACCTAATTCTGAAAGATTAAGTAACTGTGCTGAGTAATCAGTCCACACATGTTCCAGTTTGCCTGAAATAATACTTTCTTTCCTAGCTGAAATTTAATAAATTTTCAGAACCGTTCAAAGGTTGGAATAAGATTCTCTCTTTCAAGTATTTTTAAAAGACTTCCTTAGAAAGATTTAAAATTGTAAAAAAAAAAAAAAAAGTCTTGTTGGGAGGGGTTGAAAGAATTCTGCAAGAGCACCAGTGGACCTTTATTTTCTATTCTTTCTCTGCGGCAGCTGCCAAGTTCAGTTTCTTTGCTCACACATTGACTACTTCAAGTCCCGCCCCTAGACTCATGCAATTTCACCACACCAACGTCCACACTCCCTCCATGAGACCTTATTGAAACGAGATCACCCCCCAACTCAATGGTACTTAGAGGGCTCCTCGCTCCCTTTCCTGTAAAACCCAGACTCCTGAGCATGGCTTTGGGGGCCCTCCCATCTGGCCTAAACTACCTTTCTAACAACCCTACATCTGACTCCTCCCTGCCCTGCATCTAAGGCTTCAGCCACTCCAGATGCCAACCAGTCTCTCAACACATAAGAGCCATTCAAGCCTATGGGCACCGAGGTGTGTCCCCTGCCTGGAAGCTGCAGGTCTCCCCACTTCATTACCCACAAGACTCATTCTCCAGATCACCTCAAGACCAACCTTATGTTTGCAACCTTAACTCCATATGGCATGTTCTCTGCATTCCAATAACCCTCCTCACTAGCTTTCTATCACATCACTAGCCTTATAATACAGCCAAGTCTGTATTTTGGTCACTGTCTCCACAGGGGAAGGAGCTGGAGTCCCCTACCCCCAAATGCCCAGCCCAAGGCAAGAGTATATCTTTATCATGTGTACCCCAAGACTCATACTTTACAATGCTTGCTATTTTTCAGTTGCTCAATTAATATTTGCTTAATTAATTCATTTTCACAGCCTGTAGTAACAGAATCGCTCTTCTTTCTCTCATCTTGTAATTACTTTTACAACTGGCTGCTAAATTGGCTTTAGTCATCTCACACCATATAGCCATAAGAGTTCCTGCAGGAATATAAGAGAATATTGACTTGTCTGTTCCATCCCCGCTCAGCTAGGAAGGACTGGTTACGATCAAAGCATGAGGAAAGGCCTCATCATGCTTTGTTTTGGCCCTCTGCCTCAGAGCCTACAACACCTCAGTGATGCTCCAGCAGCTAGATGCTCCAGAGATGCACACTGCGGGCTTCCTCCTCCAAGCCTCCTTCTACTCAGCACACCCCCAGGGGACGTCAGCCCCCAAGCAGGCACCCTCAACAACAGAAATATAGAGGAATATTTGAAGGACATGCTTACAAGTTGTACCAGCTAAAGAGTCTGGTCAACTATCCTGAGTTTTCCTTTCCTGTTCATTCACACATTCTAAAAATCAAGAGGGATTTTCAGTCCAGAGGGACCTGGGTGAGCTGCCCAAGAAAATATGAACCCCCATATCCAAATACTCAACATCAAGTACCACAGTATATGCCTAAGCCAAACTAGCACACTGTTAAAGAGAAGACAGACGTTCAGTGCTTAGGCATAACTTCAGACAGAAAAGCCCACTAACACCTGGAAGAACTTAACACTTTAAAATGTATTAGGCACCTCCCCATTAAAAGCATTTGCGTTCGGGCCATGCTACGAAGTGAGCAGCACTGAACAAAATAACTTTTTTCTCTCTCTCACTCTCTCACTCCCTCCCTCCCTCGCCCCTAAATAATTTATTATTCACCTCCCCAAAACAGAGATATTCTCCCACACCATCCCACCATCATCACCACACCTCAAGAAATCAACAATATCATACAACATATGGCCCATACTCACGTTCCCTCAATTGTCCTATAAATGGCCTACAGAACTCTCTTTCATATCTAAGATTTAATTAATGTTTATGCATTACATTTTTATCTTATCTCTCCTTAATCTTCCCCTAATCTAGCACCATCTCCCTCGGTTATTCATGACACTGAATCCTTTCAAGAGTTCACAATGTTCCTGCATAATGTTCCACATTTTAGATTGGTCTGTTTCCTTATGATAACATTCACGTCAAACATTTCTAGCAGGAACACCACATAGGTGATACTGTGATACAGTAAGAGGTACATATCAGTGAGGGGCATATAATGTCAGAACATACCACCATTGGTTACAAAGCTTGGCCATTTGGTTAAGGTGGTGATAGCCAGATCTCTCCACTGCAAAAACATGTTTTCACATAGTACTTTGAGACCATTCCATCCCCTGACAAACTGGCTTTTCGATCTGTTAAATACTCATTCTAAGTAAGTCTAGCAAAATTACATCAAAACCTACAGAAATAGAATCCTAACTCAAAATTACAACAAAGATGGGGAGGATATTTATTCCATGTGGTATGTGTCATCACCTCCAGTTTATGTACAAATAAGCACCACAACTCAGTGAAGTGAGATGTTCAAGGTCACAAGTCAGAGCCAATACTCAAACCTACACATGCAAGCATCCAAAGCTCATGGTCTTCCCTTTACAACAGGGGTTGGAAAACTAATGTTCACAGGCCAAATCTGGATCATTGCCTGGTTTTGTATGGCCCATGAGCTGAGAATGGTTTTTACAGATGAACATTTGCAATCAATTTGATGATCGGGGAATGCTAACTTTGAATCCTATTAGGTAAAATATTATCCCAAAACAAGAATCCCATGTTTTTTACTAGCAGACCTGTATAACAAAAACAAACAAACAAAAAAAAGTACTGGATTATTGTATTTTGAATTTTGTCAATAAAAAGTTTGTGGAAGTTTGTCTTGTTTCTTGTTATATAAGTACCTATATAATGTCCTCAATTTTGCCTCCGGGCCTACAAAGCCTAAAATATTTACTGCCAGGCCCTTTACAGAAAGGGTTACCAGCCCCTGCACAACAACACACTACCTCTCTGAGCTATACTTTATATCCTTGCAGATACCCTCAACATTCACGCAGAAAGGATATTTTCTTGAAATAATGAGCTATCCTAAGTAAATGCCAGCTTAAAGAGTGAACACTTCCATTAGAAAAGAACACAGGACCTGGGTGGCTCAGTCAGTTAAGCATCTGTCTTCGGCTCAAGTCATGATCTCTGGGTCCTGGGATCGAGCCCCTGCATAGCTGGGCTCCCTGGTCATGCTTCTCCCTCTGCTCTTCCCCCTGCTCATGTGCTCGCTCAAGCACACTCTCTCTCTCTCACCCCTCTCAAATAAATAAAATCTTTAAAAAAAAAAAAGAACACACATGTATTTACCCCCCATTTTCTACCCATTTATATACATTTGTTTAAAATTTTCAGAAGCTTTTGAACAAGGGCTTCCTACATATTTTCACAGCAACCAATTGGAGCAACGAGATGCCAGATTTCAGTTAGAAGCAAAATTTATGTAATAATTAACACCCTAAAAATAAGATTCCGCCCTTTTTTCCAGCTTTGAGGTGTAACTGACAAATGAATTTGTCATACAAAGTGTACATTGTGATTATTCTATATACATACACATTGTGAAAGGATTCCTCCCCCAGAACTAATTAACACATTTGTCACCTCATCTATTTACTTTTGTATGTGAGAGAGAACACTTAAGTTCTACTCTCTTAGCTAATTTCAATTATACCATACAGTGTTATGAACTACAGTCACCATGTTTAATATTAGATCCTCAGACCTTATACATCTTATAACTTAAAATTTGTACCCTTTTACCATCCTCTCCCCCTTTCCTCTACCCCTTAACCACACCAGCCCTGACAACCACCATTCTATTGTTTCTATGAGTTTGACTTTTTTTTTCCTCCCAAGATTCCACATTGAAATGATACCATGTGGTATTTATCTCTCTCTGTCTGGCTTATTTCACTTATTTGCTTTTTATTTTAAAGGGGAAAAGATATTATAAATCTTCATAACCATTCTTTGAAAATGTCCTTACGCATTTGTGAAACATAATGATGCGAGTCCTCTCAACGTGTAGGCTCCTCCCAAGTTGCAAATCAATTTTGGAAGCTACATTATCTTTCAGATCCCCCAAGATGCCATTTAATTTAAGGCCAGAGAATCTATAATAAAATTACAGGCCGAATCCAGCCCAGATGCTAAAAACAGGCTGTCCTGGCAGAGGTTACAGCCCAAACCTGGTTTGCCAGCATTCTTGGCCCAAGGCCCAAAATTCACCCCAGTAGTGGGGAAGACCTAGTCCGCCACTCTGGCTCAGATGAAATCTGAACAGGGAAGACTCTCGGCAAAAAATCAGGAACTTGTACACTGCTAGTGGAAACAGATTGGTATAACATCCAGAGACCATTTGACAATATCCCTTAGAATTATAATCAACTTTTTGATCTAGGAATTCTACCTCTATGAATTTATATTTCATTTCACACAAGTAAAATGACATATTTACAAGGTCACTCAATACTTACTGTCTAAGATACAGATTGGAAAACATCTAGAGGTCCTCATCTAAAATATCAGTTTAATCAACTGTGATTCATCCACACAACAGAATTCTAGACAGCTCTGGTAGACGTGTAATATCTGTGATTACCCATCGTCTTTGGAAACCTTTTGTCTATTTGGAGAAATTTCTTATCTTACAAGTCTCGCCTCCCAACTTGAAGGCTGAGAATCAAATTCCTAGGCTTCTTTGCAGCTAAACTGCAAACATGTGACCACGGCTCCACTGATCAGACATATGCACACATGACTTCGCTTTGGAAGTGAGAAATATACAGGAAGAGAAGCTGCTCAGAGCATCTACTTTTGCAGGTGGGAAGCTGCAGTAGCTGCAAAGCTGCCTTCCTGACTCAGGATGACAATGGAAGCACTTCCAGTCAAGGCAAATCCCTGCTCTCTGCTGCTCGGAGGGGGCAGGAGCACAGGTGGCTTCCACTCAATACTAGTGCTATGTGGGGCTTGGAAAGTTAGATGCTGGCCAGTTCCTCCAGCCTCCAAACAATTCTACCAGTTACCTAAAGTCCTAATTCCTCTTTGGCTTAACTATCTAGAGTGGATTCAGCTGTCTGCCACAAAAAACAAAAACCACAAACTAAAGAAGAATGACGAAGCTCCTTGTATAATGACATGGAAAGACCATCAGATTAAACTGTTGAAACAGAAAAAGCAAGGTGCACAATAGTGGGTATAGGAGGTTATTTTTTTAAGGGGGTTGCACTGTAGACACATTTACTTATATATTCATACGCTATCCCTGGAAGTTGAAGCTAACAAACTTGGCTGCCAGCTGCAGGGCAGGGAAGGGAAAGGAAGGGAAGGGGCTGGCCAAGGCACAGGGGTAGAGAAGAGTTTGCTGTATTTCATATTATACCTTTTGAATTTTGAATCTTGTACCTGTATTATCTACTTAAAATGAATTCAAAAAAAATTTGTGAGAAGAGACAAAGCCTAACCCCATGTCAGCAGAAAATATTAGACACACCCCAAAACCATTCCCCTTCCACTTGCTCTAAGTACAATTTCAAAACAAAGTGCCCAGCTGAACAAAGCTGCAATGATCCTCACTCACCGAGCCCAGATCTAACACAAAAACACAGTGTTCTTTCCTCTAAGTTGCTGACACAGACCAAGGCGGCAGCTTGCTTTATAAAAACGAGCTATCTGTGTAAAAGGTAGCTCTGTCTAAATGGGTGACCAAGGGAAAGGCACCTGACCTCCCTTGGTCTCAAGTCTCATGTAATGGAATGAAGCACTCTGACTAGATTGGACACAAGGCTTTTTCTAGATTCAAAAATTCTATAAAAACGAATTCTATGAGTTAAAACTAAAACTATAGTTTGAACCTCTCCCTCTGGCACTTACCACTTCTACTTTGTATTATGATTCTCAGTATACCTGCTACATCCCCCTACAAGGCCACAAGTCTCTTGAGGGCAAGTCCAGAATTTTTAAAATCATCCTTGCATTCCCCACAGCACCCATCCCATTGATTTCCCACTAAGGCTTATGGAATACCTTAAATATGCCCTAATGAGTTTTAACTCTTCACTGCACTGAGAGAACCCCTATGAATGTTGCTTTGTACCACTGAATTGTGCCTTATGTGAATACATCAACCTATTCAAAAAAATGTTTTCGGATTTAAAGGATCAGAGACACCACCTGATTCCAGGATAGCAAGCACCTCAGGTGAGTTCAGGTAAGTCATTTTGTAATCACTTGATTCCAAGCAAACAAAGCCAAAGAGAAATACAACATATCCCCCCAGAACTTTGAATTTACTCAGGTTTTTTGTTTGTTTGTTTTTGCAGGAAGGAGACCACTTGTGAATTCAAACGAAGAAATATGTTAAGGGGTCAAACATGAAACTAATATGGTTCCTAGAGACGAGAATTCAAAGAAATTCTACACTCAGGCTAGCTGCTTTGGTTTTTGTACAATGGATTGGCATATATCAGTTGGACAGAGTGATTCTACAGATTTTATCATGCACCTATACTGTCATTTGGAATGAGGAATGATTATAGGTAGTGATGACATTTAATGGCAATGATTTATTATGACTCATATAAACTAGGCCTTCTTTGGAAAGCCAATGCCACAGCTTTTCAAGCTGTCCAACTGGCTGCACACGTGCAGGCACACATCTCAGGGTCAGGAGTTCCTCAGGGTTGTCACCTGCCTGAGGACAAACTGGGATCTAATACTTCGAAGTGAGCTGAGGGGAAGAGTGCAATGAGAGTGAACCACCCAGGTACAAAGGAAGCATCCTGCGCACCCCACGAAGAGAGTCACTGGGATGTGGAACAGTATAGGGGAAAAGAACAATAGACTCAACAGTAAGAACATTTACTGAGGGCTAACCGTGTGCCATGCATTGATTTAAATGCCAGGAGTCGATGAAATGAAGGAACACACACACACAGACACACACACAGAGTCTTGACACTAGAACTGAATTAAAATGCAACGGTGGCTCAGATTACAAAAGAAAATTCATTTTAGGATGCTGGCCCTGGTTTCTAGGCTCTGCACATCACAGAATTTTGTACAGCTGGAGGCAGCAAAATCTCAGGTGAACACACATGCACTGCCAAGATTATACAAAGCTTTTACTGGTTCTGGCAACTCAGACTTAGCAGCCAAAGGATTCACTTTTCAGACAATTTGTTTATTGACATTTTTAGTGCTTTTCAAAAATAAAATTACAGGTTGGGTTTATTTGGTATTTTTGTAAGTTTGTTCATTTCAGTCCCATCTATGTATCTTTTTTTTTAAGATTTTATTTATTTGACACAGAGAGACAGCCAGAGAGAGAGGGAACACAAGCAGAGGGAATAGGAGAGGAAGAAGCAGGCTCCCAGCGGAGGAGCCTGATGCGGGGCTCGATCCCAGAACGCCGGGATCACGCCCTGAGCCGGAGGCAGACGCTTAACGACTGAGCCACCCAGGCGCCCCTGTATCTTTTATTTTATACGCAGTCATGCATGCACAGGCACACATGCACTCACTCATACACACACATTCCCGTTTCAAACCAGTGCCTTAGTGAGGGAAATAGAGGCACCTCACGTCAGTGGAGCACCCATGTATTATATACAAATCCTTGAAATGCTTTAGGAGGGGATGATAGAATGGAAGTCTCAGATCACATTACAGTTCTCACTCTCCAACTTAAACCGAGACACATCAGAACACTCCAGCACAGAGTTAAACTCATACCAGAAACAGTACTTTTTGATGGGGCAGGTAATCTGACTTCATTAATTGGGTTTGTCGAATTCCTAGTGAAGATTCTTTCAACCATTAAAACAACAAACGCTCCTCTCCCCTCCCTGATGTTCTGGCAGCCTCCTTGTGAGAAAGCTGGCCCCCTCAAAGCAGGCTACACTGCAGGGCACTGAAAGAGGAGAGGGGGCCCCCTCCCTGTTCATGACTGTTCTCCCCACAGCAGGGCCTCGTGACAACCAGCACACTAAGTTCCCCAGCGTCATCACAGCAAATGCAAATGGATTCTTCGGCCCAACTAGCCAGAACCCAGCTCCAAGTCCACTCTGCTACTGGTCCTATTGTAACCTGATGGCCACATTATATTAAGGGGACTAACCTCTTTCCAGAACCAAATCCCCTTTCTCTGCCCCAGCAATAAACATCCACCCTCTTCCCCACTCTAGCTTAACAGACACCCATCATTTAAAGGCCTGGCCTTGCTCTCAACTGTCCGTCCTTGTCCCCACCTCACCCCCAGGTGCCCACTGACACTTCCCTGATACCCAAACCCCCAAACTTTCCCTGCTCTTGGGTTTCCTGTCACTGAGTTGTGCTTGCCAGGAGGGACATCCCTAGCATCCAGGTGGATCTCCTATGTTGTACCTTGAATCACCTGTAGACATTATTCCATCAGCGGTGATAGACTTTGCATCGCCTGATCTGAGACAATCCACTCATCCCCCCTAAATTGGCACCCCACCACAGTGGATGAACTGAGGTCTAGCTCCTGATTTCTCCCAAGACAATCTACCCCAAGTACAATCCACTCTCACAAGCCATGCCTAGAGATTTGACAACTTAGACAAATTTGACAGAGGAAGAATAGTCCATACCCTCCAAAAGTTTATAATCTGTTATGGACTAAATGTTTGTGCTCCCCCCAAATTCATATGTTAAAACCCTACCCCTTAATGTGATGGTATTAAGAGATGGGGGCTTTAGGAGCAGATTAGGATCAGATGCCATCATGAGGGTAGAGACTCCATGAATGGGATTTGTACCCTTATAGAGTCACAAGACAGTGTGCTTCACTCTTTCTGCCATGTCAGGACAGCAAGAAGCTGGCTGTCTGCAACCCTGAAGAGGGCCCTCACCAGTACCTGACCATGCTGAAACCCTGACCTTGGACTTCCAGCCTTTAGAACTGTCAGAAATAAATTTCAGTTGTTTATAAGCCACTCGGTTTATGGTATTTTGTTATAGCAGCCTGAGCTAAGACATGATCTGATTGGGATATATGTATCTAAGAAGTTTGAGAAAAAGGATCAACATTTCTCAAGCACCTACTACACACTCTCCAAGCATTATGCTTTCCTATGTATTATTTCTATTATTTAAACAAATCCTACATAAATGGTTTTGCAGATAGGCACTTCAGGATTCAGAATGGTTATTAGAGAAATTCCGGAAATGAGAAATGAACTGAATATAAAGATCTTGCTGCCCAGTAATTCATATTTTAATGTCACGTGAACCAAATTCACTGCACAAATAGGCAACCCCTTATGTTCACTAAGATACCATTCATTCACTCATTCATTCTCTTAGGTGGTGCACTGTGGCAATGAATGAAGTTTCTTTGGGCCTACCAACTGAAAGACATATACTGTTTGTACCTTGGCAACCAGATACATGCAAATTAGGGCCCACTTATTTTTTGGCCTTCCAAATGGCCCTGGGCACACGTCTGTGATAAAGGGAGCAGGTGTAAAGGGTAGAGGCTCAGACAATTTTCTCTCCATAGAACCAAGGAATGAGCCTCAAAGCCGGTTTCATCATAACTGTGCTAAAACTGAGTTAACCAGAGTACACAACAGAAACTAATGAACATTTTGTGATTTTTCTTTTGGCTGCCCAGCATCACAACATCTTGCTTGCCAATGTTATGAAATTTTCTACCTGCCTTCAGCTAAGTAAGTTAAAAATGTCAGATACCCAGTTTCCTGATTTCAGCTCAATCAGGGTATGGGCATAGGCCCTCAGCTTGGTCAGACACACCACAGGGCACTTGAATCAGTAACAACTATGCAAAACAGCAGGAATAGATCACTGTTTTCTGAAAACAGCAGCAACGTCAGTTCCCAGGGGCAACGGGGGCCAAGCCCCACACCTGAGGTCCAGCGCAGGCAAAGAGAGGTATACCTGGAGGCATCCAATATTCAGTAGCTACAGTTCTAGCATCTTCACCAGACCAAATCCATGGCATGATATGGCTGTAGTTCTAGCAATGCTGTCCCTTGTGCACTTTTCAAGCCTTCTCCCAGCTTTCTTAGGAAAAGACCGAACTACCCAATAAACTCCTTCTCTGCTTAAATTACCCACAGGTAATTTCTTTTACTAACATGATTATGTTACCACTCCTGGGTCTGATAGAGAACAGGTCAAAAGTGAGCCTTAATTGGCCCAGAGGATCCAAACTCAGCTCTATCAATTATCTATTGCTGCATAACCAACCACCCCAAAACTTTAGTCCTTAAAACATTTATTTAGTGCATAATTTTGGGGTCAGCAATTTCAGCTGAACTCAGCTAGGCAATTTTATTGATGTGGACCAGACTCTGCTGATGTCAGGTGGGGCTCACTTATGCTTCCATAGTCGACTATGGGCTTGACTGGGGGCCTCCATTCTCCTCCACGTAGCCTCTCATCCTCCAGCAGGTGAGCCTGGGCTTTTCCACTTGGTGGCGGAGCTCCCAAAGCAGCAAGAACTGAAGGTGAAATGCTTCTTCAGACCAAGGCTCAAAACTTGCACAAGGTCACTTCTATATTCTAGATTAAAGCAAGTCACAAGACCAGACAACACTCTAAGGATGAAGACACAGACTTGGATTAAAAGAAGAAGAAAGAAAAAAGAAGAAGAAAGAAGAAGATGATGATGATGTTGCTGGAGTGCCTGGGTGGCTCAGTCGGTTAGGCATCTGACTCTTGATTTTGGCTTCAGTCATGATCTCAGGGTCGTGAGACTGAGCCCCACTTTGGGCACCATGCTCAGCATGGAGTCTGCTTGAGATTCTTTCCCCCTCTTTTCCCCTCCCCCCTGTTCCTTCCCCAGCTCACAACCCCCCTCTAAAATAAATAAAATCTTTAAAAAAAAACAAAAGATGCACAGTATTGTGGGAATTTTGCAATCTATCATAGCTGTTTGATAAACAGCACAATGGGGAAGCTGTCACAACAGCGATAACCCTAGGGATTCCCATTTAGTACAACTGCTTATATCCAGAATCTGTGCTCTCACCACCATTTCCATTAACCCACCACCAATGTCAGCCACTGAACCAACAACAGCTAACTAGAAGCAATAAACACAGTACTGAGACTGCCAACTCCACAGCCTGTAAACAGTTAACATACAGGGCAGGCCTCTTGGATCTCTCACCCTGCAGGGCATGCTAAAGATCATGAACTGAAGTCATGTGGCATTGGACACCAGCTCTCTGGCTATGGGGCTTTCTTTCTAGAACCTCAGCTTTCTTCCCCCACAGCTCACAATCAGCATTTTCTGCATACAAACAAATGGGTAGTTTGCTCACTTCAAGCAAAGGACTAATTAATAACCCTAAGTTACAGAAAAACTTAACTATATCTTCAAGAGAATCTAAAAAACCTCTTCACTGAATTTGTTTATTAGGATCTTGAAGAGGTTTAACCATATCCTCTTAAGTTGGCAACAACCACTTAAATTGGCAGACCTCACAAATTGAAACTCGATGTTTCCCTGACAACTGTTGAACTGAGACAGGAAAGCCTCCTGTGAGAAGTCTCCATGGAAACCACCCAGTCCTTGCATCTACCATTTACCTTATTCTTTGGCTGGCATTCAAACACATCAAATTAGCAATAAAAATGTAAGGAAGTTGGAAGGGCTTTGGAGCAAAGAAGATTGTCTATGTTTGGTACAGTGAGATTTTCCAGGAAAAAGAAAGCATACTCAGTCCAAATGTCTCAGGACTCAGATTAAGAAGCCTCTGCATGCCCAACCCATTTTAAAAAATACTCTAGGAAGTTTTGAAAAACAGTGTACTGGTCTCCCTAGGGCGGCTGTGACAAAGTACCGCAAGCAGGACAGCTTAAAACAACAGAAATTCATTGTTTCACATTTTTGAAGGCTGGAAGTCCAAAATCAAGGTATCGACAGGGTTGGTTCCTTTTTTTTAAAGATTTTATTTATCTCAGACAGAGAGCGTGCGCATAAGAGAGAGAGCACAAGCATGGGGGGTGCAGAGAGAAAAGCAGGCTCCCAGCTGAGCAGGGAGTCCAACACAGGGCTCCATCCCAGCACCCTGGGATCATGACCAGAGCCAAAGGAAGACGCTTAACCGACTAAGCCACCCAGGCACTCAGGGTTGGTTCCTTCTGAGAGCTCTCAGGGAAAATCTGTTCCGTGCCTCTCTTCTAACACCTGGTAGCCCCAAAGGTTCCTTGGTTTGTAAATACATCACAATCTTCATCACATGGCATTCTCATTATGTGGATTAGGAGCCCACCCTACTCCAGTATGACCTCATCTTAACTTGATTATATCTACAAAGACCTATTTCCAAATAAGGCCACATTTCAAGGTACTGAAGGTTAGGACCTCAACATATCTTTTTGCAGGGACACAATTCAACCCATAACATACAGCTTTTATATAAAGTATTTGATTTTACCTATTCACTAAGTGTTTGTTAAAGCAAATTGATAGCTCCATTTAATTTATGGCTTAATCAAAATAAAAGGTTCATACTTGTTCACACTGCTGCACTTAGCAACTGAAATCTGAGCAAATGCAACCTTTATTCTGAACGGTCATGTGCCCAACTCAAAACTGGAGTTTCTACTGCAAAAGAGAAGGGAATGAACATCAGTGAGCAAATGGAAATCTCTATCACACAGGCAAAGAGAAAAAAATCACTCAGGAAAAACAAGTCTAGTGTCCAGATACTCTGGCCCTTAGGTAAGAACACTGCAAAAATGAGATCATAAAAGTTAACGGTGCTTGGAAATGACCTTGAAAATGAAAGGAAGAAACTAGTATGTGTCTAAGCAGAAAACCAGAGACAAAAGGCACACAAAGGGCATACAGAAAATAGCTTCCTAAATTGGAAGCACTTGAGGAAAAAAGTCAATCATACACCTACATACAGACACTCACATGGATCCATTTCAGAACAAAACTGGGCCAGAACCTTGGAACACCACCAAATACAAAAGTGCTACATTATTTATTATTTTTGATTCTTCTCTGATCTTTGTAGATCCTGTTGTATTTTTCCTTTCTTAAATGCTTTTTTAAAAATTAAAACTATTTTGAGATAATTGTATATTCACATGCAGTTGTAAGAAATGACAGGGGAAAGATCCTGTGTATCCTTTTTCCCCTGAATAATAACATCTTGTAAACCTACAGTATAAGAACACAACCAGCATACTGACATTGATACAGTCAAGATAGAGAACAGAAAATTTCCTTCACCACAAGGATCTCTCATGCTGTCCTTTCATAGCCAATCACTTTACTCCTGCCTGTGCCCCTCAGGCCCTAAGAACCACTAATCTGTTCTCCATTTCTATAACTTTCTCCTTTAAAAGACATTATATAAATAGAACTACATAGTATGTGACCATTTGGGATTGGCTTTTTTTCACCCAGTAGAATTCTCTAGAGATCCAGGTTGTTATACGCATAGTTCATTCTCTTTTATAGCTGAGTAGTATTTCATGGTACGGATGTACCAGTATGTTTAACCATTTACCCACTGAAGGACATCTGTGTCATTTCCAGTTATGGGCTATTAAGAATCAAGCTGCTAAAATATTTGTGCACAGGTTTTTGGATAAACATAAATCTTCACTTCTCTGGGATAAATGCCCAGGAATGCAATTGCTGGGTCATTTGGTATATTACTATTTTCCAGAGGGGCTACGTCACTGTATCTTCTCATCAGCAAGCTATGAATGATCTCGTTTCTCAGCAGCCTCATCAGCATTTGGTGACGCCACTATTTTTTATTTTAGCCATTCTGCTAGGTATGTAGTGATCTCTCACTGTGGCTCTAATTTACATTTCCCTAATGGCTAATGATGCTGAACATTTTTTCATGTGCTTATTTGTCATCTGTCTATATATTCTTTACACTTAAATATCTCTTCATGTCTTTTGCCCATTTTCTAACTGGATTATTTGTTTTCTTACTGTTGAGTTTTCTTTATATATTAGAGTCTTTTGTCAGATATGTGCTATGCAAATATTTTCTCCACTCTGTAGCTTGTCTCTTAAAGTCTTTCTCAGAGTAAAAATTGTTAATTTTGATGGAATCTAATTTATCATTTTTTTCCTTTTATGGATCATATCTTTGGTGCCAAGTCTAAAAAGTCTTTGCCTAGCCCTAGGTCCTAAAGAGTTTATAGTTTTAGTTTATAGTTTTATGTTTTATATTTAAGTTTGTGATCTACTTTGTGTTTTTAATATATAAATATATACACATGTATAAAATACACATATATATGTATATACACACACTACATATATATATACATACACACACAAAGAACGTAAGTTGTACACACACTACACACACACACACACACACACACACACATAAGTTGACAAAAAGGATAGGTGGAGTTAAAGGTCCTTCCATTGTCCAGGAGAAAGATGAAAATAAAACTTAATGGTAATAATTTTTTACCAAAGCATTCCCTAAACACCTCCTCTTAGGTTCAGAAAGTGGAAAAACCTACATCTCCCCTCATTTCATTGCTTTTCAATCAAATCAAAGTAAGATCATTCACCCACTAGCATCACTGGGTGGCAAGATACTACAGATCTCTAATAAATCCCTCCTTGAAACATCTATAAGAGTACTCACCAGTGCCAAACCATCCATCTCCATGCTTTTCACTGCCAGGATGACCAACCACCCTGGTTTGCCTAGGGCTGAGGGGGATCCCAGGATGTGGGTCTTCCAGTGCTAAAACTGAGCAAGTCCAAGTTGGTCACCCTACTTCCAGCTCCAACAGCCCATATTCATGAAATGGACTGAGTGGGGTATGAGTAGCCCCTCTCTTTTCCACTCACTTCTAGTGAGCAGGTCACCAAGTGGAACTCATTAAAGTCAAGCACACAGGCTCACCTACAAATGCCACCTTTTAGATGCTCCCCAAATGATGTTTTTGAAAGCACACAAACTCCTTGGCTCCTCAAAGGTACAGTGTGTCAACAAGTTAGCGGAAACAGAACCCATGGATATTTTATCATGCTCTGTTTTCTCACTTTCTAGATCCCAGTGTCCTACTAAAGAACACCAGTATGCAGCAGAGAAACAAAATCTATTTTAATCTAAGAGAATTGGGAAACTTCCAAAGAGCACTGACCTGAAAAATCTTGACACAGCAAAGGAAATCGATTTTCTACCAAAGCCATACAGAGGATTAGACTCAGATTTAGGCCAATAAAAGATTTACATTCCATCACAAAGTCCAAAGTAGAAGTCAGCTCTTAAGAACGTGTGTCCCAAAAGTAAAAATACACAATATATAAGTTGTACAAAATCTTCTGTTGAATCGTAACATAATCTTGCAAATGTATTTTTGTAATTAGTTTTTATTCTCATCTTGGCCCCTTTTCAAAATGACTGCCCACAAAACTTCAGGATCAGAAAATAACATCAGTCCTGCATTTATAATGATCAAAAAATTCTTAAAATTGATAATAGATATCTTAAAATTTAAAAAACCTCCAGCTTCCCACCTTTCAAATATTAGACAACTGGGTTGCCTGGGTGGCTCAGTCGGTTGGGCATTTGCCTTCACCTCAGGTCACGATCCTGGGATTAAGCCCCGTGGCGGGCTCCCTGCTCAGCACAGAATCTGCTTCTCCCTCTCCCTCTGCCTCTCCACCCCACTTGTGCTGTCTCTACTGCACGCTCTATCTCTAATAAACAAAATCTTTCTTAAAAAAAAAAACAAATATTAACTACTCCACCAACATGCCACACACATGCAGACAATTTGACACTATTCCTCATTTTTATTATAACCTCTGTTAATAACGGTAAAATCCCCTGTACAGAGCTATGCTTAGAACCAAAAGTAGCACTGGTGACCAGCGTGACCTTGACTGACCTGGGCACCTATGCTGGCAGTGTGCAATGAGAAGGCAGTTCTGCCCATCAGGTGGCCACCTATTCTGGCTACAGTGAAAATTAAAATTAAAGCTGCCTTTCACAGTGCTCTTCACTTTTGCAAATTTTCTTCAAATCCTTAATTTTTTTCAATCTTCCTATGTCTAAGAAAGAAAATATGATGCATAGGATGTCAAGTCAATAGATAAAGTCAAGGAAAGCTATCACTGTGTAAATGAAGCATGACATTGGGACAGTAGGAGTCAAGATAGAAAGTGAGCCAGCCTCCATGTAGAACTGGTCACATCCAACTGAACACAATTTTGAAGGGAAAAGGAAAATACTTAGAGGAAGCAAAAAGCTCTAAGCCAATGCAATCAACAGTGGTTAAAAGTGATGGGCTGATTCCTGAGGTGGAAACGTTTTTGATTTCATGGTTGCACGATTAGACACAGTAAATCCATATACCTCTGTTTCCAGTCAAGGCCTGTCTTCTATTCCCCAAAGCTCAAACCAAGTTGAAATAAACAAAAGTACAGTTAAACTGCTTCAGGAAGAGGACCCATTAACATCTTCAAGTTTCAGGAAAACTTAATTCATCCTCAGAGATGCACAGAAAAACTCAGTTCTGAATTTGTTTCAACAAATCCCCTTTCCAACAGCTACTTGATTGATAGGCACCAAACATTAACTGGGAAGGGGTGCTTCCCAGAAATAGATGAATAAAGAAAGGAAAGGCTCCTGCAAGAAGTCTCCATGGAAACCACCCAGTCCTTCCATCTACCATTTATCTTCTATTTTGGCTGTCATTCAAGCACACCAAATCAGCAATAAAAACATAAAGAAGTTGGAAAGGCTTTGAATTGAAGAATTCAGTGTTTGGTACACGGAGATTTTCCAGGAAAAAAAGAAAACACCAGCAATCTGAACTTCTCAGGACTCAAGAGGCCGCTGCTAGTTCAGCCCATTAAAAAACAAATCCCCCAAAGGAGTGTGCTTGTCATGATGAGCACCAGGTGTTGTATGGAATTGTTGAATCACTATATTGTACACCTGAAACTAATATTACACTGTATGGTAACTGGAATTTAAATAAAAACTTTTTTAAATTCCCCAAATGAAGTGTTTGCAACACAGTTTTTATAGTATTTGATTTTGCCCAATCATTAAATATTTATAAAAGTAAATTTATATTTCCATTTATGCTGTGAATGATTTGGGTATTTTAAAGTTAGAAATTCTGATTTGGAATTTTAAAATATGAAAAGGAAATACAACTTACAATTTTGCAACTATGGGAAATAAGGATCCTACACATGTAGTATCCAGTGTCCCAGATGGCCCCCCAATGATGTACATGTCCTAGGATTCATGATGCCCTTGTATAGCCCTCTCCCACATTGTTTCAGGGCTGTCTGTGTGACTAACTGGGCAGAAGTGATAATATGTTACCTCTGAAGTGAGGACATAAAAGATACTATGGCTTCTTAAAAGGAGTGGGGGGACGCTCGGCTGGCTCAGTCAGCAGAGCATGCAACTGCCGATCTCAGGGTTGTGTGTTCAAGCCCCAGGTTGGTCATAGAGCTTACCTTAAAAAATATTGATATAGATATAGATACATACATATACTGTGACTTCCATCTTGCTGTCTTCTCAGATCCCTCACTCTGGGGGAGGCCATCTGCTATGTCATGAAGACATTTGAGCAGCCCTAAGGAGAAGCACATGTGGTGAGAAACTGAGGCCTCCTGCTAACAGCCATGTAAGTGAGCCATCACAGAAGCAGATCCTCCATATTCCAATTGGGCCTTCGGATGGCTGAGGCCTGGATGACAACTTGACTGCAACCCCAGGAGTGACCATAAACCAGAACCACCAGCTTAACTTCTGGATTCCTGAGCCTCAGAACTATATGAGAGGGGTGCCTGGGTGGCTCAGTTGGTTAAGCGACTGCCTTCGGCTCAGGTCATGGTTCCAGCGTCCTGGGATCGAGCCGCATCGGGCTCCCTGCTCGGTGGGGAGCCTGCTTCTCCCTCTCCCTCTGCCTGCCTCTCCCCGTGCTTGTGCTCTCTCTCTCTGCCAAATAAATAAAATCTTTTAAAAAAACTATATGAGATAATAAATGTTTGTTGTTTTAAAGTGCTAAATTTTTAGGTAATTTGTTATGCAGCAAATAGAAAGCTAATACAACACAAACTGTTATCACACAGGCATTGCCCGCCCTTCTTTAGGTTGAAACCAATGCTAAAGAGAGAGTATAGAATTGAGTAAAGGACAGGGCTCTGCAGGCAAATGTATCTGGGTCAAGTCCCAGGGACTTAACAGTGATCTACTGAATGCAGCCCACCATAGACCAGAAAACCTTTTCTTCTTAAACTTTTGTCATGGTAATATCTTACCCTCTGAAGGCAAATTCTCAAATGAAAGTCGAAGTTGCCTGCAAACTACTTTGCAGGGCCCACACAAGAGCCAACAGAAAATAATTCCCTTTCGACCTTTAACTTTTTTTAAAGATTTTCGATGAAAGGCACTTAACTAGGAAACTGCTTTCTTAAATTGTGGTCAGAATATTAAGATATGATAACTCATACTCCGCGCTCTATTAGGAAAAAGGTTCTACATTTTTTATGCCACGGACTCTGCCAGTCTGGTAAAGCCTTATGGATCCCTTTTAGGAATGATATTTTTAAATGCAAAAAATAAGCATAGGACTATAAGGGAAGCCAGTTATTGAAAGAGTTATTAAAATATTCTACTAATTTGTAATTTAGCAATATATATGCTATTTTATTACGGTATTAAGTATCAAGAACAAGGGGAAACTCTAATAACTGCCAAAATTTTGAAGTAGTGATTATCATAAGTGATATTGCAAGATAATTGCAACAGCCGTAATACATTACACAAAGCTGACGGACGACCCAAGTCACAGGTGAGGCTAATAGCACTGTGATGTGTTGCCCACATTCATTAATTGATGAAAATGCTAGATATCCATTATTAGTCAAAATAAAGATATACTTTTTTTCTCCATTCAAGGTCAAGGTCCCCTTGAATTCTATCCACAAATCCCTTGGAGATCTAAAAACCCAGGAAAAGAATCCGTGTTTAAAAATGAGTAATAACCTAATATGTGACTCCTTCCCACAGGGATGCAAATTTTAAGATCCATGCAGACACCATTTAGAATGTTTCTTTATAAACAACATAGCTACAAAGGGTTGTGATTTTTGTGATTGTTTTACACTACCAATGCCTTGTACCCAGCACATAAAAAAGTGAATGTGAATAAATAACATCTAAGCCTAGAATAAAAGAAGTAACCCGTGTTCACTTTTATTCGGGACATTCTCTTGACAGAAATCCTGTTGTTAGACTTGGCCGACTGCCTAGAATTTTATTTGGACTAGCCCTTCACCATGGGAGAGAAAGCAAATTTTATACTACCCTCAGAATTTATCCTCCGCCTACCTCCTACACTTCTTGAGATTGTTCTCAGATTTCTTAATCAATATTGAAGCAAGTAAAATCTCCTGTGGCGATGAATTTTGGCACTCTTAATGGTATCCATGGAAACGTCCTAATTGAAAACATTCAGTTCCCATTGGATCATCTTATCCCATGAAGCATTTAAGAAAATTTGTTTAAATCCTCCCACATTTTGACACCCTACAAAGAGTCTTGCAGTGCTAGGTAATACATGTATGGTATGGGGGGGAACCTGTAATCTGAGCATTCAAAATAATTCTAGGGACTTGCTTACGGGCACTCAAAACTCTGAGTAGGATGTGTATTAGTAAATTTAGCATTTTATCTGTAATATAAACAGCACTCAAGTTAGGCAAAACTTATCAGAAATTTCCTTTTTTAGGGGTGCCTGTGTGGCTCAGTCGGTTAATTATCCAACTCTTGATTTCAGCTCATGTCATGATCTCAGGGTTGGGAGATAGAGCTCCGCATTGGGCTCTGCACTAAGCATTGGAGCCTGCTTAACATTCTCCTCACCTTTGCCCCTCACCCCCTCTCTCCCTCTCTCAACAATAAATGAATAAATGAATGAATGAATGAATGAAATTTCCTTTTTTACTGCATTAAAAATTGACCATTTAGGGGCGCCAGGCTGGCACAGTCAGTATAGCATCCAATGCTTGATCTCAGGGTGGTAAATTTAAGCCCCACGTTGGTTGTAGATTACTTTTTTAAAAAACTGACCTTTTATTAACTTAGGCAATAGAAGAGAAGGTGGTAGAAGCTAGGAGCCACTTGGTTTCTTACCTTTCCTCATAATTCTGCCTCACATGTTATTAAATGGCCCACAATTTCTAGTTAGAATCAACATCGCTTTTCCTACTTTAAAGATCAAGGGCTACAGGGGCACCTGGGTGGCTCAGTCAGTTAAGCGGCTACCTTGAGCTCAGGTCATGATCCCAGAGTCCTGCATAAAGCCCCACATCAGGCTCCCTGCTTCTGCTTCCCCCTCTGCCTGCTGTTCCCCCTGCTTGTGTATGCATGCGTGCACTCTCTCTCTCTCTTCTGTCAAATAAATAAATAAAATCTTTTTTTTAAAAAAAGATACAGTGCTACAAATAATAAGTACAGGATATAAAAAGATCCAGCTCTACTATTCTCTTGCCCAAGGCACATCTGTTTTGTGTTATCAATCAGTACTAGGGTGAAGAGGATAGAGAATCAGATGCTGCCATTAAGAAAAGCTATTTTACCTTTTTATACCTCTTCTTCCTTATGTGTAAAAGAGAGGTAAGGTTGTCACGCCCCTCTTGTGCCAAAAACTTAGGATTACTGCAATTGAACCCAAGCCTTACCTTCACCAATTCTACATCCCAGGGACACTGCTGCTCCTCCTAATGCCGTAGTGCTCACTCAGCATGAGTGGCCCAAGAAAAAAAAGAAAACACAAGGGCACAGAGAGAGCATGGATACCAGCCAAGGCTGACAGAGTTTCAATAACCTGGGATTAGAAAAGCTGTACAAATATATTTATTATCAAGATGTTTCAACGTGGTATTATTATCAGCTTACTTCTATGGCGTAAAAGATCTTCTGTGCTCACACCAGATGGCCAGGAGAGCATTAGGAAATCACTTCTAAAGGATGTGCTCAGTAATCCAAAACAAGCCAAAAGTTGAACCTCCTGCTATTTGGACAACCCAACATCCACACAAAGAGCAGAGGAAATAAAATGTTCCTTCTTTCCTTCAAGTTTCTACCTTGATTAGGTTATAAATATGACAAAATAAATATCACAATCCCAATATCAAATATGTTTGCCAATATCTAACTGAATTTAAAAGACAGCCTTTCATTCCATCACCACCCTGTGAGAAGTACAACTACCCAAGGACCACCATGATGTGAGAAGGCTGAGCCATGTGGAGAGTGCCTAGAGAATGAGATACCACATGGAGAGAGACAGGCCACAGACACTGAGGAGACTTTCCTTTTTTTATTATTTTTAAAGATTTTATTTATTTATTTGACAGAGAGAGAGACAGCCAGCAAAAGAGGGAACACAGGCAGGGGGAGTGGGAGAGGAAGAAGCAGGCTCCCAGTGGAGGAGCCTGATGTGGGGCTCGATCCCAGGACGGACTCTGGGATCACGCCCTGAGCCGAAGGCAGACACTTAACGACTGAGCCACCCAGGCGCTCCTGAGGAGACTTTCCTAAGAGTGAAGAGGTAATCTTGGAAGTGGAACCTACCAGCCACCCAATCAATGCCATCTAGAGCCCAGATGAGACCTTCTGAAATCCCTGACCAACAAAACTGTGAGAATGGTTACTGTAAGCCACCATGTTCTGGAGTGGGTTTTCAGGCAACAATATAGAACCAAAATAGATAGTCATCACCTCTTGGAATGAGCTTTGATACCACCAGAGAAATAACAATGAGGTGACCCGATCATTCTTCAGACAGGAGTAGAAAATGAACAAGGGTCCTTCCAGCTGGCTCAGACCTCAAAGGCACTCATCCTTAATCTTCAGGCAGAAGTTATCTACAGCAAGAAAGGGACTGCCTGACTTCTGCCTGACTCATCCCAATAGGAATCATGAAGGCCATAGAGACTCTAGTGGTGAGGGGCTACCTCATTCAATTTAAGATCTCCCATGAGTAAGAAGCTGAGGCAGGACCCTAAAGACTACTAAGTCTTCAGAAAAATGACCTCTTGCCTTGAGGAATCCTCCCCAACTGTGTGAACGACAGAGAAATCCTCTAAACTGTTTGCAGGTACCTAACTAATAATGGGTTATGCTATCTATCAATACACTAATCTCTCAAGAGTAAGACACAGGTTAGTCCTGGAGTCTCTCTTACATCTACAGTCCACATGAACCAAGAAATCTGCCAACAGTCTCAAGGCCTTGTCAAATTTGTCAAGGAAATGAAACAGACACCCAACACCATACAGCAAAGGAGTAGGTGGGTCATCTGAGCAATATTATATGAGAATTTTTAAATCTATAGCTCTTTTTTTCAGTTCCAACAAACTAGGACATGTGGCCATGCAATCTATATTCTACAGTGCTATTAAAATTAGTTCTAATAAATATTCCCAACACAGAAGAATGATTGTGAGTAAAGCCCTGAAGAACACTGAAGAATGTTACTAAGAATAAGGAGCCCCCTTTACTCTGCAAAGTGTTTTATAGTTCTGTCCCAAAGCAGCCTTTGCAGAGAAGTTGGTTTTGTTATGTTCACTTTACAGACCAGGGAACAGGGACACACAAAGACTGCAGTGAGAAAAAGTGCCTTTATGAACCCTGGGCCTCTAACACTGCTAGAATTTATCCCAATCTCTATGTATTTATACCTATCAAACCATGTACAAAAGCATGGATGATCTGAATGCCTATGCCCAACTAGTAGATGGCCAAGATGGAAAACATAGAAGGCAATTTAAACTCTGGTCAGCTTCCCTGCAGGAGTAATTTCACCTCTCCTTGCCCTTATCCCATCCAAAATACCCCAACCCCAGAGGTAAAAATTACAAACCAATAATTGTTTCTGTCAACTTTCAGAATAAAACTGCTCCCCCTACCAGAATTTGGAGTTATACTATATATTAATTCATGCCAAAACGCAGAAAGAGCAAATAATATTTTTATCATAGTCTTGATATGGGAGCAAAAGTTGAGCGACCTTATCCCAGATACAACAGAAACCTGCTGTTTATACTAAAATATTGTGATAACATGTAAAATAAGGTTACCAGGAGGTAGGGGAGAGAGAAAATGGATAATTATTGTTTAGTAGGTGCAGAGTTTCTGTTTGGGATGATGAAAAAGTTCTGGAAAGGGAGAGTAATGATGGTTGTACAACACTGCAAAAGTACTTAATACCAATGAATTGTACACTTAAAAATGGTTACAACAGTAAATTTTATGTATTTTACTACAACAAAAAAAAATTTTTAAGGAAAAAATTGCCTGCATGAGGAAATAAAAACAGTCATGAATGGGTAAATCCTGCATTAACATTTCAACGGTAGAAGATGACTCAAGAAAAAAAAAGTTGAAAAGTTGGTTTCGTGTTAGATCTATGTCAAGCTGAATGCTTTTGAAAGTCTTTTCAATCATAATTTTTCAACCTAAACACTGCTATAAGATGATTCCTGGTATTGATCACTCTAATATTTCATATCTAAAAACACTTCAGCCATAGGCAATACTTTAACCAAATGATAAAAATTTAAATCACCAATGAGGGACAAGGAGACACCATGTGCCTCCTAATACATTCATTACCTGAGAAGGACCCATTGCCTATGGTGTATCCAGACAAAAATGCATAATCTTAAAATAAACATGAGTTGGTTGGTGGCTACCAACCAAACCCAAATTTGGTACATTCTACAAAATAATGTCATGAAATGTCATTGTTCAAAATGTCAACATTACAAAAGACAAAGGCCTGCAGGAACAATCCCAGATCAAAGGAGACTAAAGAGCCATGACAGATAAATTCAATATGTGTTCCTGGGTGGGATCCTGCATCAGGAAAAAAACAGAAAGACTCCTATGAAGAATTTTTTGGGGACAACTGGGGAAATTGGAATATAGACTGCAGACTAAAGTACTGTACTGATATTAAACTTCCTGAATTTGAGGGGCGCCTCTGTGGCTCAGTCAGTTAAGCGTCTGCCTTCAACTCAGGTCATGATCTCAGGGTCCTGAGCCCCTCATTGGGCTCCTTGCTCAGCAGGGAACCTGCTTCTCCCTGTCCCTCTGCCCCTCCCTCCACTTGCATGTGTGCGCGTTCTCTCTCTCTCCTTCTTTCTCTCTAATGAATAAATAAAATCTTAAAAATTTCCTGAATTTGAATAACTCTGTGCTTGTATAAAGTTTTCTAATTTAATACTTCAGTTGAAAACAGTATCATGACTAGATACTGTAAATCTAAAGAAAAGAGAACTGTTTATAAATGCTGTAATCTAGTTACTGAAAGTGTTTTTCACAGGGGTATGAGGTAGCAATTCTACAACTACTTTACATGTATACTAGAATTAAACAAATGGGAAAACATTTAAGTTTAAACTATTAAGCCATATAAGAGCATGCTGTATGCAACTTTATCCCAAATGGTTTAGTACAGGTAGATGATAAATGGATGGATGGATGAATAGATATAAAATACATACATGGAGAAAGAGAAAGAAAATAAGGTAAAATGTGGCAAATGTCAAGTAAATCTAGGTAAAGGTACATAGGATTTCTCGGTACTATTCTCACAACTTTTCTGTCAGTTTGAAATTACTTCGAAATAAAAAGTTTAACCTGGGTCCTTGAATTATTATATGACAGAAAACAACCTACACAACCAAAAATACCCACGATGGGAAGGAAAGCTTCTGTTGTGTTAAGCCTCTGTAAGTTGGGGTACACAGTTGCTAGTGTTACACTAACCATTATTATAGGACTTTAATGTAATTGATCTTGGCTTCTTGGAGGACAGAGCTCTATTTTACTTAATCAAATATTTTTCACAAATACTCTAGGAAATGATATGAAATGAAATGGATATGGATCCACCAACGAATGTTAAAAATTAACAGGCAAAAGTTTGAGGAGAAATAGGATATTCACGTAGTCTCAAACCACCTCCCCCCAAGATACTTTAACTATGGGGGATCCCCTGCAGCTACCAACTTAAGGGATCAAGGTAAATAACACCTGTAATAAGACTATCAACATTATGAACTCCATGATAGTGTGCAATGGAAAGGATACATCACTGTTTTCCTAGTAATGTTGCTCAAAAATGCACCACTTTATTCAAATCATAAGAAAACATGAAACAAACCCAAGTTAAGGACCATTCTACAAAATAACTGATCTACAATATTCTTCAAAAGCATCATGAAAGACAAGATTAAAAAACTATTACAGACTAGACAAGACTAAGGAGAAATAACTAAATGCAATATGGGATCCTGAATGGCATCCTAGAACAGAAACAGACCACCAGTGGAAAAGTGATGAAATGAGAATAAGGTCTGTAGTTTAGTTAATAATATTGTAGCGATGTTAATTTCCTGTTCTTGATGACTGTACTGATTATGTAAGATGTTAACATTAAGGCAGCAAAGTGAGGAATATAAGGGGACTCTGTACTATTTTTGCAACTTTTCTAAAAGTCATTTTCTGTAAGCTCATCTCCTGAGTGATTGAATGAATGAATATTCTACTGGACTGAACATACATGTTAACCTCCACTCCTATTCAAAACTGCACTAGAATGATAACACGGGGTTGTTTTTTTTAAGTCTTAAAACTACAAGAACAAGAGAAAGGAAAAAAACAAAATTATGATGCCTAGAAAACAGATGGACATATAGTGAAGGGCAGGAAGTGGAAATCAAGGAGGTCAATTCATACAACAGACTGGGAAAGGACCCAACTCCCTCTGAGATGTAAACAGAGCTAGAGGCAGGAAGATAACAGCTTTTCAAACCTAAGACACCATCATTTAGGTAGCACTAAGAAAACACAGCCAAAAAATATATGACACAATAGTATTACCACTTAATGTTTATTTTAGACTTATTAAAGGAGCTCTTTTATACTTATATTTTTCATTTATCACTCATATATACATAGAAAGGAAAATAAGCAAAATTAGTTGTTAAAGGTTTTCCTAAAACTTCACATTCAGAATTGAACTTTTGTCAATCTTTTTGACTAAAAGTGGTCAATGTCCATGTTTTTCCATAGTGCTGTGCTCTGTGCTACCAACACCATTTGGTGATGCAGCATTTCTTTTAAAAAATCCATAAAAAGAAACTGGAACTACTAGTACTCAGCTTTGAAATTTTGTAAAGCTAGACTATTTGGGGGGGGGTTTCTGTTTTTTTTTTAATAATAATTTTTTATTATGTTATGTTAGTCACCATACAGTACATCCTTAGTTTTTGATGTAATGTTCCATGATTCATTATTTGCATATAACACCCAGTGCACCATGCAATATGTGCCCTCCTTAATAACCATCACTGGCCTAGCTAGACTAGTTTTGACTAGTGCTTTGAGTTTGCTGCTAAACACTGATGGAGCATCCAATTTACCACCTTGGTCATTACCCCCATCTCCTATTTATTTGGATCCTAAGAGTTAACAGTGCTCCACTCCAGATTTCAGTATCCTTTTCCAAGCCACTGACACCCAGTAGGCCTGTTTTGATGCAATGGAAGATACCATTAATTGTGAGATGTCCTAATTTTAAGTGAGGGAGGGGGGAATATGTGCCTCAAAAATAAATAAAACAAATCAAGACAATGTTGTACTGGCATAATGATAGATACAGAGCAATGGAATAGAATGAATAGTCCAAACATAAACCCTTATATTTATGGTCAACTGATTTGGGACAAGTGTTCCAAAACCATTCAATGGGGAAAAAATGATGCTAGGACAACTTTGCAACAGATGATATGAAGACAACTGGATATCCATATACACAAGAATGGAGCTGAACCCCTACCTCACACCACATACAAAAATTAACTCAAAACAGATTAAAGACCTAAATGTAAGAGCTAAAACTATATAACTTTTAGAAGAAAACACAGGAGTAGATCTTCATGATCTTGGATTAGGAAATGGTTTCTTAAATATGACACCAAAAACACAAATGACAAAAGCAAAGAGTAAATAGATTACCTCATCAAAATAAAAAAAATTGTATGCTTCAGAGGTGCCTGGGTGGCTCAGTCAGTTAAGTGTCTGCCTCCGACTCAAGTCACTATCCCAGAGTCCTGGGATTAAGCCCCAGGTTGTCTGCTCAGCACGGAGTCAGCTTCCCCCTCTTCCTCTGCCCTTCCCCCACACTCAGGCACGCGCGTGCGCGCACGCTCTCTCTCTCTCTAATAAATAAAATCTTGAAAAAATATTGTATGCTTCAAAGGACACCATCAAGAAAGTGAAAAGACAACATACAGAATGAGAAAGATTTTGTAAGTCATTTATCTGATAGGGGACTTATGTTTAGAATACAGAAAGAACTTCTACAACTCAAGACTTTATAAAGACAAACAACCCAATTTAAAAATGGACAAAAAGAGGGGCGCCAGGGTGGTTCAGTCGGTTAAGCGTCTGCCTTCGGCTCAGATCATGATCCCAGGGTCCTGGAATCAAGCCCCACATGGGGGAGCCTGCTTCTCCCTCTCCTCCTCGCCCGTGCCCTCTCTCCTCGCTATCTCTGTCTCTTTCGAATAAATAAATAAAACCTTTTTTAAAAATGGGCAAAGGATCTAAATAGACATTTCCCTAAGAAGACATATAAATGGCAAATAAGCACATGATATCATCGACATCATTAGTCACTAAGAGAATACAAACTGAAACCACCAAAAGATACCATTTCTTACCCGCTAGGATGGCTATAATAGAAAAGATGGACAATAATCAATGTTGGTGAGGATGTGGAGAAATTAGAATCCTTATATATTGCTGGTGGGAAATGTAAAATGATGCAGCAGCTTTCGAAGAGTCTGGCAGTTCCTCAAAAAATTGAACATAGAGGGGCACCTGGGTGGCTCAGTTGATGGAGCTCTTGATTTCGGCCCAGGGCATGATCTTGGGGTCCTGGGATTGGGCCCCCCACTCTCTACCAAAAATAAATCTTTTTTAAAAATTGAACACAGAGTTACCATATGTAACCTAGCAATTCCACTCCTAGGTTATTAACCAAGAGAAATGAAAATATACGTCCACATAAAAACTTATAAACAAACGTTCATAACAGCATTATTCATAACAGCCAAAATGTAGAAACAACCCATGTCTACCAACTGATGAATGGATAAATAGAATATGGTATATATATATAATCAAATATTATTGGGCCATAAAAAGTACTGATGCATGTTACGACACAGATGAACACTGAAAACGTTATGTTAAAAAAAGCTAGTCACAAATGACCACATATCGTACAATTCCATCTATAAGAAATGCTCAGAATAGGCAAATCCATACAGATAGAAAGCAGAGTTGTTGCCTAGGGACTGTAGGACTGGGGATGACTATTATTGGGTATCCTGCCTAGGGTTTCTTTTTGTGGTGATGAAAATATTCTGGAAATATATAGTGAATATACTAAAAACTGAATTGTATACTTTAAATGGGCAAGTTGTATAGTATGTGAATTATATCTCAACAAAGCCGCTAATTTAAAAAGTGAGGAAATAAGAGACAAAAAACAAATAAAAAAAAATAACTGCATGAATGTTCCAAAGCTGATCATCTTAAGTATATTAAACCCAACAGGATGAATGTAGAAAATATAATCTTTATCTAATATAGGATTTATCAAATTAAAATAGCACAATCAGTTCAGGTGGCTTAGTTAGGATTATTAAAGTATCAATGTTTATACAGTGGCTGAAAAGCCCAAAAGCAGAAAGCAATAATATAGTTGGAAATAAATAGAACTGGGGGGATTATAATTACTGATCTAGCAAAGAAAACACATTAACTAATAAAGTGATAAAATTCATTACCCTAATTTAGGAAGGGTTAGGAGTATTTGTTATGATAAAAAACCAATATGGATATAGAAAGAGCTGAAATCAAGTGTATTTGAAATATGCCATAGTACGTGACACTAGGCTTGTGAAAGCAGTAACATTTAGTGGAAGAGAGGAAAATATAATACCCAAAGAGAATCCAAATACATATGAACCTGTACATAAACCTAACCTGCTTTTATTATTCAGTACAATCTCCAAGTCTAGATGTAGACTAATATAAAGTAGGGGTTGGCAAACTTTGTAAACACTTTAGGTTCTGAGGTTCTGTGGGCTATAAAAGGTCTCTGTTACAGCTATTCACCTCGGCCACTCTAGGGCAAAAGCAGCCATACACTATACAGAAACAGAAGTGTGGCTATGTGCCAATAAAACTTTGTTTATGGAAGCTGAAATCTGAGTTGCATATAATTTTCACATATCATGAAATATTCTTTTTATTTTCATCCCAACCATTTAAAAAATGTAAAAACCATTCACGGGCCATACCAAAAAAAAAAAAAAAAGATGACAGAACAGATTTGGCCATGGACTATATTTTGCCATCCCTGATAGAAGAATGCTTTTCGGTATTAGAAACACTACAACAGAGGCGCCCAGGTGGCTCAGTCATTAAGCGTCCACCTTCAGCTCAGGTCATGATCCCAGCGTTCTGGGATCGAGCTCTGCATCAGGCTCCCTGCTCAACGGGAAGCCTGCTTCTCCCTCTCCCACTCCCCCTGCTTGTGTTCCCTCTCTCGCTGCCTCTCTGTCAAATAAATAAATAAAATCTTAAAAAAAAAAGAAACACTACAACATCCTGATAAACAAAAAGGAACAACCAAGTCTTACGCCGCACAGCAATACTTACCAGAAACGAAAAGGCATACTAATAAGCATGCCTCATCTGAAAAACAGTGACGAAAACCATTAAGAATATTTATGAGAATTATGGGGTGCCTGGGTGGCATGGAGCCTGCTTGAGATTCTCTCTCTCCCTCTCCTCCTCCCCCCACTTTCCTGCACACTGTCTTTAAAAAAAAAAAGAGTGATTACTTTTAGCTCTAAAATTTCCTGCCACAGTATTTTCTCAAGAAAGTCTAAAATTCTTAAGACTAGAGTAACTTTTATTTCAGCACCAGGAAGCTGTTATTTACATATAAGTTTCTAGAAGAAAGGTGAGCGAATGACAAAAATATTTGAGACTTATGGCTCTAAAAAATTACCCAAAGGATTTCTCAAAGGAAAATATTAAGATTAGGGTCAAGATTCCAACCTTGGCTACACATGTGAGGCCAATGCTAAAGAACCTACAAAAAGTCAGTATTTGATAAACAGCTCAGAGCTCACCTATTCCAATACCTAACCACTTGCTGCTACTTCTCAGTTTATAAGTACAAGGCGCTTAAGCAGAACTATTTGTTCAAGAACAGGAGAATTATACTACTTGGTCTCAGCCCAATCTTGTGTTGCACACCCTGTAGCACCAACAGAAAGAGTAGAGAAGCCACTTACTTATCACTATGAGAGGTGCCTTCAATCACCATATTCACCTGACCTAGAAAGGGAGGCTTAAAATTCACAATTAAACAGAGCACCACTACCTGCCTTTTCCAGATAAAACTGCATTTTGAGAGAAAAAAGCAAATCAATACTCATTTTGATTTCACAACCTTGAACAATGGAATGCTGACAAGGCACCCGGCTATACATTCACCCAAACCACCTGTCACCAACATCACCCTCAAACAGAAAGGGCTATTGTTATGTAGTACACTACAGAGATAGATAATATCCCATTGCCATGGCAACAAGTTTTCCAGAAGATATGCTAGCCCATGAAGAATGCAAAAGAGAACAAAGCTCTTTCTTTGCACTTGCCTTTACTTTGCAATATATGAGGAAGATTCTTTTTTAAGTCCCCGGTTTGCTCAATAGGGCCTTAGTAAGTCTAAGCAATGTACGAAGAAATTCTGAGTGGACGCATATACATATACAGCTATTTTGGGGTAAGGAAGAATCCCTACAGGAATCTTATCCTTCAAGGAAAGAAAAATGCCAAACAAATGCTAGGTCATACCTTCAAATGTTATAATATACTTTCTACTCCCCTCAGTTCATCTCTGGTCCCTAGGGCAACCTTTCCCACCATGTGCAGCTACTCTTGGCAGAATCTCCAAGAGGGCTACCCTATTGCTGTATTTTTCCCAGTGCCCTAAATAAGAATAAACCCAGCAACCCATGGAAATGTCCCATTCTGATCAAAAAGCACACACATGCAGACATCCCATATCTAAATGCAAACAGACAACCCCAGAGTCTTCAAAACTTCCCTAAAATGGGAAGCAGCAGCTCAGTCCAGCCCTCTCTTGTCCCTCATTTCCACCCAAGCCCAACTTGGCACAAATGGACTTCCCTTGCCCCCTACACAAGGCATGTCCCATTCTCCCTAGGATCCAGGGCAGTGGTTCCCAGTTCACCTTGTAGCCTGTGCTGGCTTTTCCTCCATTTGTTCCCCCAGAACCACAACCCTTCTTCATCTACTCTGCCCAGGAAGCTGGTCTCCCTAAGCTTCAACACCCAGGCTTTCCTGCCTCTGGCTTCCAGTTGGGCACTGTAGCACATCAGACAGCAGGAGACAGAGTTGGTTATTTGTCCCTCAGCTCACCAGCCCCTCCCTGGCCACAGTTTTGGCAATGACTGCATTCTTCTAGACCACTGTTCCTTTGGGGGAATCACACCTTTCACAGCTCCAGCAACAACATTCCTTTCCTGGGCCCCTTCAGATCTAGGGGCAGCAATGGCTTCGTGCTGCTGCTAATCTCTCCGTGCCTCCACGCTGTTTTCAATAAAACCCTCTGAGTGTGCCATTTCCTTCGGGGCCCCGAACAACACATAGCCTTACCCCAATTTCTTTTTTCTAATGGTTTACAATCAATTTAATATGTATTTTTAAACATAATCACACCTGAGCTAAAGTCTTATCCCTTTATAAAAAAATAAAATAAATTCTATGAAACAAATACTTAAAACTTCAAACAGTAAGAGAATGTGTCAAATGTGGAATTTTAAATCAGCTGATATGACAGATTAACAAACATTTTAAAGTTAGCTAAAAAGGTGTAAATACTTATGTAAATTTTGTATGAAAGAAAAAATTGGGGGGCGCCTGGGTGGCTCAGTCATTAAGCGTCTGCCTTTGGCTCAGGGCGTGATCCCGGAGTTCTGGGATCGAGCCCCACGTCAGGCTCTTCCGCTGGGAGCCTGCTTCTTCCTCTTCCACTCCCCCTGCTTGTGTTCCCTCTCTCGCTGGCTGTCCCTGTCTCTGTCAAATAAATAAATAAAATCTTTAAAAAAAAAAGGAAGAAAAAATTTGATATATATTGATTTTTTAAAAAAATAAGATGGAAGGGTGCCTGGGTGGCTCTGTCAGTTAAGTGTCTGCCTTTGGCTCAAGTCATGATCCCAGGGTCCTGGGATCGACCCCCACGTCAGGCTCCCCGCTCAGCGGGGAGTCTGCTTCTCCCTCTGTCCCTCTCCCCCCCCTTGTGCTCTCTCTCTCTCAAGTAAATAAATAAAATCTTTTAAAGGATAATAAAAATAAAAAATAAGATGGAAATTTATTTTCTCTTTCATGTGAAAGTAGTACAAAACTGGACTGTCTTGGACTAATAAGGCAGCTTTATAAAGGTATGGGACCCAGGCTCTCTCCGTATATACATATTCTGCTGTTCTGCCATGCTCAACATGTACCTTTTACCTCTAAACCACCACATAAGCACCAGCCTTCACATTCCAGTACAATTAACATAGAGTATATTAGTCTCAGGTGTACAATATAGTGATCCGACAATTCTCTACGTTACCCAGTGCTCATCATGGTTAGTGTACTCTTAATCCCCATCACCTATTTCATCCATTCCCCCTCTGGTAACCATCAGTTTGTTCTCCAGAGTCTGGTTTTTTATTTATCTTTTTTCCTTTGTTTGTTTCTTAAAATCCACAAGAGTGAAATCATATCGTGTCTTTCTCTGACTGACTTATTTCACTTAGCATTATACCGTTTAGATCCACCCATATTGCTAAAAATGGCAAGATTTCATTCATTTCTTTCTTTTTTTCTACTTGAATCATCAAATTATATTTGGGAGAATTGACATAGAAATATTTAAAAAGACAAGTTTATTTCTAGAACCACTGAGCCCACATTAACATAAATATTTAGTATCAAAATAAAATCTTGAAAATGCTTTCTAAAATTTAAACTGAGCAAAAATTCTACTAAACCTTGATTTCCCCACCAAGCCAATGTATTAATTTTTCTTCTCATCATGTAAACCTCTTCTTGACATTTTTCAATCCCCAGCTTAAATTTTTTTAAGCATTTTATTCTTAAGTAATCGCTACACTGAACATGGGGCTCTAACTCACAACCCCTAGATCAAGAGTCACATGCTCCATCAACAGAGCCAGCCAGGAGGCCCTGAAGTAATAATATTTTAGATATATTAGGTAGAATAAAATAAATTATGAAGGGGTGCCTAAGCCTTACCCCAATTTCTGATGGCTTCCTTGGCTTTGAAGTTTAATCAGCCTTGACCCTAGACTGTCTCATGTTCTGCTTTACCACACTGAAGCTCCTTAGAAGTAGGTTCAAATCTCTTACTCAGACCCATAGATAGACTCACCCCTTCAAAGCAAGAATTCCAACATTTACACAGAATTGCTATGAAAGCCATAGCCTCACCATTGAGACATCATTAGGAAACCCCCCCTTTCTTTTTTAGTTTGTCTCTTCAACAAAGACTGAATTTCAACCCAAATATTTATGAAAAATATTACCAGAAGTCACTTATCTATGTGACCGTGGGCAAGTTAGTGAAATCTCTGTACCTCCATTTTGTCTTCTTCAAACTGGGGGCAATAATACCTACTTTGTGGTTAGTTGTGAAAATTAAATGAGATAAGCATTCTACAAGTTATAGGACAAGGCCAATTACATGGTAATCAGTAAATAAATGGTAGTAGTTAGCATGATTGTTATCACATATCTACAACCTGAGATTTTTCCCCAAGAGACAATTATCTGGAAACATTTTTGGTTATAACAACTAGGGGAAGGGCAGATACTGGCATGTACTGGATAGAGACCAGGGATGCTACTAGACATTTTCTAATGCATAGGACAGCCCCCACAGCAAAGAATGATCTGGCCCAAAGTGTTAATAGTGCCGAGGTAGAGAAAATTGATATAGAACAAAGAATAAATTAAAAGAATCTAAGGGTGCCCGGGGGGTGGGGCTCAGTTGGTTGCGTGTCTGACTCTTGATTTTGGCTCAGGTTGTGCTCTCAGGGCTCTGAGATCCAGCCTTGAGTGAGGCTCCAAGCTGCGTTTGGAGCCTGCTTAAGATTCTCTCTCTCCCAGGGCACCTGGGTGGCTCAGTCGTTAAGCATCTGCCTTCAGATTGGGTCACGATCCCAGGGTCCTGGGGTCAAGCCCCACATCAGGCTCCCTGCTCAACAGGTGAGTCTGCCTCTCCCTCTGCCTCTCCTGCTTGTGCTCTCGTGCGCTCTCTCTGTCAAACAAATAAATCTTCTTAAAAAAGAACAAAAATGGCTATGTATTTTTAAAAGAAAAGATTCTCTCTCTCACTCTCCCTTTGCCCCTCCTTCCAGCTTGTACTCTCCCTCTCTCTCTCTCTCTCTCTCTCTAAAATAAGGAAGAAAAAAAGAATCTAAGACATCCGCATGGTAAATTTCACGCACTTGCTTCCAGTGCCATCTCCCAATAACATGATTCAAAGTTACCAGAGTGTATGCAAAGAAGAGAAATTAAAACATTTTAAAACAATTTTAAAGGAATCCTAAAGGAGAAAAAAAAAACTCAAAAAGCAAGCACACCAAACATCTCCAGGGTCAAAAACCTGGTTCATGTAAAATCATCTGTTTTTCACAAGACTGACCCTGAACTAAGGGATAAACAAAGAGATTATTTGCATTAAATATGTTCTTTTGACGGCATCAGGGCAAACATTACACATTTAAGAAAGCCTGCTTTAAAAAAAAAGCAAAAACAATTCTTAATTGCTGGTATTTATGGGATTTACATCAATTAGTCAGGAAATTAACACAGGTGAAACATTTAATTACCCCCAGGAGGCCGAACAAAGCTATTTTTCTGTAAACCAATGGCAAAGTGTTACAAATGAATTAAGACAAACCAAACGTTTACTACTAACCTAATATTAAATAGCCTCTCCTGGTCTTGAATTAAATTATGAGGAGAGCCGAGTTTCTCCAGTCTGTTAAAAATCACTTTTCCTTTCAGGTTCATCGTCTAGCCAGTCTCTGAAGTAGAGAGAATAGTGGTAAATAAAACAGGCCCAAAAGCCAGCTGGCATGCGCTCCACAGGGGTTCTCTGGAATGAAGAAGAGTAGAGAGGGACAGATAGAAAGGTCAGGAGCAGGGGCGCCTGGGTGGCACAGCGGTTAAGTGTCTGCCTTCGGCTCAGGGTGTGATCCCGGCGTTCTGGGATCAAGCCCCACATCAGGCTCCTCCGCTATGAGCCTGCTTCTTCCTCTCCCACTCCCCCTGCTTGTGTTCCCTCTCTCGCTGGCTGTCTCTCTCTGTCAAATAAATAAATAAAATATTTAAAAATTAAAAAAAAGAAAGAAAGGTGTTGAGCAGGGACTGGAGGGACTGGAGGGACTGCAGGGTGAAGTCCTGGTGGAAGCAGCTGAGCATTCATTCTCTCTGGCCTGCCTTCCCCCTCGCAGGGCTGACAGGAGGGTTAGGGACCATCGCAGCCTTATGGAATCTCATTCCTGACCCAGACTTGCCAGCAGTGCTGCTGCCATTCTGACTTTGGAAACAATCAACTATGAAGAACTGAAATTCTTAGTCCAGACACCTCACAACTCTTCAGAGCAGGACTTCTTAATCATTTTTGCGCTATGCCCCCCACCCTTTGGTAGTCTGCATGGACCTCTTCTCAGAATACTGTTTTTAAATGCATAACATGACACACTTAAAATAGACAGGATTATAAAAGAAACATACTGAAATATAGCTATAAAAATATTAAAAAGCAAGTTTGTGGTAGTAATGCATGTGTTTGAATATGCATTACTACCTGCGATAATTATAATACGATTTTAAAAAATCCTATTTCTATAGGTGATGAAATCACAGGTACTACTACTACTGTGGTTTGTTGCCTATATGCACAATAGAAGGAAATGTTTGATTTCAGTTTGTGGCTGTGCAAATAAAAATGTATCTTTCTCCACATCTAAATTCACAGACCCCTGAAATGCACCCAGGCCTGCTTTAGAGTATTCCGGGCAGACAGGGACATGCAGGGCATTCATATCTGCTTTTCCACTTCTTTTCCTGCCTCCTACTAGTTAAGGGGAAAAACAAACTGCCAAAAGACTAAAATTGAAAATAATACATAAGAAGATAATATAGTTACCAATTCTACTTGGCATAAGAAAATGAATTATGCATGAAAATGTATTTTAAAAAGATAAAGAAATTTTAAATGCGTTGTTGAGCAAAAACATCTATATTATCTGGCCCAAAAAAGCTAAACAGAGTAATTTTCTGCTTCAGAAAACTCTGGAAGGCAAGAGTGGTACAAAGTTCCTAAGGTAACACATACCACGAATAATTCTCACTTCCTGGTGTCTTTGCTTTTGAATAATCCTCTCCCCTTCAGTGCAGACAAAACCTGTGACTTGCTTCTATGGATATGGCAAAGGCAATGGGGTGTCACTCCTCTAAGCCAACTGGAGAGAGAGAATCTCCTTAAAGAAGCCAACAGCCAGGGGCACCTGGGTGGCTCAGTTGGTTAAGCAACTGCCTTTGGCTCAGGTCATGATCCCAGGGTGCTGGGATCGAACCCCGCATGGGGCTCCCTGCTCCATGGGGAGCCTGCTTCCCCTCTTCCCTCTGCCTGCTGCTCTGCCTACCTGTATTCTCTCTCTCTCTCTCTCTCTCTCTCTCTCTCTCTCTCGCTGTCAAATAAAAAAAATCTTAAAAAAAAGAAGCAGCAGCCAACAGCCATATTATGAACTGCTTATGGAAAGAGCCATGTGGCAGGGAACTGCAGGTGGTCTCTAGTAGCTGAGAGCTTCAGTCCTAAACTCATGAGCAACTGAATTCTACTAACCATGACATGAGTTTGGAAGAGGTCCCCAAGCTCCACAAAGGAATGCCACCCAGCATTTCAGCCTTGTGAAACCACAACCTGAGGACCCAGCTAAGCCATGTCAGGACTCCTGACCCAAAGAAACAATAAGATAATAAATGTGTTGTTTTAAGCTGCAATTTAAATTTATGCAAAGTCATTATAGAGCAATAGATAATTAATGTAGTAACCAAAGAGGGGGGTGACCAACCATCCCAGTTTGCCTGCAACTGTCCTGCTTTGAAAACTGAGTCTCATGCCCCAGGAAACGCCACAGGCCTGAGCAACCCAGGCTGGTTAGTTACTGCTATGATCTGAATGTGTGTCCCCCACAAAATACGTATGTTGAAATTCTAATGCCCAATGTGATGGTATTAAGAGGCAGGGCCTTTGGAAGAGGGTAGAGCCCTCATGAATGGGATTTAATGCCTTATAAAGAGGCTCCAGAGAGATCCCTAGCCTTTTCCACCATTTAAGGACACAGCAAGAAGGGGCCTTCACCAGAAGGCAAACATGCTGGTACCATGATTTTGGACTACCACCCCCAGAATTACAGGCAGTAAATTTCCATGGTTTATAAGCCACCCGGTCTGTGGTATTTGTTATAGCAGCCCAAACGGACTTAGTTGCCCACCAAAAGACATGTACTAAAGAAGAGAATGATGCAAATACAAAATCTTAGATACTTGCCTTTACGAAACAAAGAGAAAATATGAAAAAAAAAACCTGGAAAGGAAGCAAACCCTCTTTAAAAAGTTACTGATAATTAGTGAAACAACTCAAGATTTCCTCACAACCAATTTTCCATAGCCTTAAAGTAGGACAGTTCCCAGTTATGCATGTGAAACTAGGCCAATATTCAAATCCATCTTGCATTTTTTTAAGTGATCTCTAACCCAACTCAGGGCTTGAACTCACGACCTCAAGATCAAGAGTCAGACGCTCCACCGACTGAACCAGCCATGCACCCCCATTTTGAATTTCTAGTCTTCACTTTTGTTACCTTTTCAGTCTCCCTATTGGTTTACCCAATCGTTCTAAATCAGTCTCAAATACCGTTATCTTAAAGACTGCAAATAGCTGGATCATGTGGAACCATCGTTCAGTCTTGCCATTTGACCAAAAGCCAGATACCTTTTCTGCTTATATTAAACCCTTCCATGTTCCCATCTCCTCTGACCATTCCCATGTTCCTTCTTTAAAGATAAACCCTATGAATCATGTGATGTCTGAGACTTGCTTTAGGATAACAGAGCGGGTAGGGTAGAAAAGTGAGAACATAGAACAGAACTGACCACACGTACACTGATGGTTGTTGAGCATGGATGGCAAGCACAGAGGAGTTTAATGTATTATTCGATCTACTTGTTTGAGATTTTCCATTTAAAAAAAGATGAGAGGGTTGGGGGAAGGGGTAACTGGGTGATGGGCATTAAGGAGGGCACAGGATGTGATGAGCACTGGGTGTTATGCGCAACTGATGAACTGTTGAACACTACATCTGAAACTGATGATGTACTATGTGTTGGCTAACTGAATTTAAATTTTAAAAAATGTAACAAAAATAAATGTCAAGATGGTGACATTCATTCACAGGATGCACCAGAAATTAAAAAAAAAAAGATGAGAAAAAAAGCAAGCCTATGAAAGCCCAATCAATTAACTCTAAGGTCTTCTAACACTTGAAGAATATCAGTGTGCATTCTGCTACCCATAAAGGAGCTTTTAATATACACATTTAGCACAGTCCCCCAGTCATGTGACATTCTATACAAATAAAAATGCCACCTACTTCCCTCAGGCATAAAGGCCTCTACAACACCATAATGATGAGTCACTGTAAAATAGGTAATGAAGATTTTTTTTTAAAGATTTTATTTATTTATTTGTCGGAGAGAGAGACAGCCAGCGAGAGAGGGAACACAAGCAGGGGGAGTGGGAGAGGAAGAAGCAGGCTCCCTGCAGAAGAGCCCGATATAGGGCTCGATCCCAGGACCCCGGGATCACGCCCTGAGCCAAAGGCAGATGCTTAACGACTGAGCCACCCAGGCGCCCCAGGTAATGAAGATTTTTAAAAATGAAACATAAATGAACTAGAGCTACATGTGTCAACAAAGACAAATCTCAAAAACATAATAATGAGAGGAAAAACAAGTCGCAGGTTACAGACTACAATACTCCTAATTTTAAGTTGAAAAGTCATACAGGGGTGCCTGGGTGGCTCAGTCAGTTAAGCGCCTGTCTGCCTTCAGCTTGCGTCATGATCCCGGGGTCCTGGGATGGAGACCCCTGTTGGGCTCTCTGCTCAGCAGGGAGCCTATTTCTCCTTCTGCCACTCCACCTACTTGTACACTCTCTCTCTTTCTCTCTCTGTGTGTCAACTAAATAAATAAAATCTTCAAAAAAAAAGTTGAAAACCCACACAAAACAATATATTGTTTTAGTGACCTATACACACACACACACACACTGTACAGATACACACACAATATCCACACGAATAATAAAAGTATTAACATTTTTTTGTTTTATTTTGTAAAGATGTTATTTATTTGTCAGAGAGTGAGAGAGAGAGAGCACAGCAGGGAAGCATCAGGCAGAAGGAAAAGCAGACTCCCTGCTGAGCAAGGAGCCCGATGTGGGGCTTGATCCCAGGACCTTGGATCATGACTGGAGCCCGTGGTAGACGCTTAACCGACTGAGCCACCCAGTTGTCCCATTTTTTCAATTCATGCACACCAAATTCAGGACAGCAGTAACCTCTGGGGTTGGAAGGGAAGAGAATGGGACCGGAGAAGGAGGCCACAGGAAACTTTCACACTGAATGAACTGTTTTACTTATTTGTTGGGTAGTCCTCTAAGTTTTGCACACCTGAAGTATTTTTCTTATAAGAGTCAACAAGCAACTATTACACAAATGTCCCTCTTTTAACCACACAATAGTTTGGCTCTGGAACTTCCTATATCTGCTGGCATTCTTTCTTTTTTCTTTTTTTTTTTTTAAGATTTTATTTATTTGACAGAGAGAGAGAGAGATAGCCAGGGAGAGAGGGAACACAAGCAGGGGGAGTGGGACAGGAAGAAGCAGGCTCCCAGTAGAGCAGGGAGCCGGATGTGGGGCTCGATCCCAGAACTCTGGGATCATGCCCTGGGCCGAAGGCAGACACTTAACGACTGAGCCACCCAGGTGCCCCTGGCATTCTTTCTTTTTTACAAAAAATAGAACACTATCTCAAATAGCATACATTCTTACTGTTTTAGTATTCTGGCCTCTATGTCCTTAAAGTCTATGTTACAAAGGGATATGATATAAAGATGTAAAAACAGAAAACTGCCTTATTTGCATTTTTTAAAAAACAGTTCTGGCTAATAATCTAACAATGGATAAAGTTCACAAAATTTTGTCTTTCACCTATAGTTTTCTTTAATGATTAAACAGTTGCTTCAATGAATTACAAGAAAACCTTTCAATAGGACTTCTTCCCAAAGGTGAGTCCATGCATGGGGCACCTGGGTGGCTCAGTCAGTTGAGCTTCAGACTTTTTTTTTTTTAAGATTTATTTACTGGGGCGCCTGGGTGGCTCAGTAGTTAAGCGGCTGCTTTTGGCTCCGGTCATGATCTCAGGGAACTGGGATCAAGTCTGGCATTAGGCTCTCCTCTTATTCAGCAGTGAGTCTGCTTCTCCCTCTCCCTCTGTGATCTCTCTCACTTTCTAAGAAATAAATAAAATCTTTTTAAAAAATAAAGATTTTATTTATTTGAGAGAAAGAGAGCATGCACACAAGCAGGAAGGGCAGAAGGAGAGGGAGAGAGAATCTCAAACACATTCCATGCTGAGCTGGGAGCCCGACACAGGGCTCAATCTCACAACCCTGAGATCAGGACCTGAGCCAAAAACTAAGAGTCGGACACTTAACTGCACCACCCAGACGCCCTGAGCAACCGACTCTTTTTTTATTTTTTGAGATTTACTTATTTACTTTAGAGAAAGACAGAAAGCAAGCACAGGGAGGGGTGGAGAGAGAGGGAGAGAGAACTTCAGCAGACTCCTCGCTGAATTCAGAGCCCCACTCGGCACTGATCTTGTGACCCCCAACATCATGCCCTGAGTCAAAACCAAGAGTTGGACACCCAACCAACTGCACCACCCAGCCACCCACGTCGGACTCCTGATTTTGGCTATGGTGGTGATCTCAGGGTCGTGGGATGGAGCCCCCACACCCTCTGCACTCAGCGGGGAGTCTGCTTGAGATTCTCTCTGCCCTCCTTCCACCCTGCATGCTCTCTCTCTCTAAAATAAATAAATCTTTTAAAAAAACAAAAATCTGATTCAGCGCACAGGAATTTTTAAAATATCCCCTGCTTCTAGCAGCTCTGATTTACTTCTTTACCTCAATCAAAGCCGCTTAAACGATCAGACATTTATTGGCTTTTTTCCAATTCAATGATTTTCCCTGCTATTACAGAATCAGCAGTGTTTTATAGCTATTCCCTTTAATGTCTAAGAGTTAACCATCAGGTTAGAGAAAGACAAACACCATATGATCTCATTTACATGTGGAATCTAAAAACAAAAAACTTGAACTCATAAATACAGAGGACAGATATGTGGGGGAAGGATGGGTGAAAATGATCAAAAGTTACAAACTTCCAGATGTAAAATAAAAAAGTCATGGGGATTTAATGTACGGCATGGTGACTATAGTTAATACTATATTATATATTTGAAAGTTGCTAGGAGAGTATATCATAAAAGTTCTGATCACACAAAAAAATGTTTAGCTATCTGTGGTGACGGATGTAGACTTACTGAGGTGATCATTTCACAAAATATACAAATACCAAATCATTATGTTGTATACCTGAAACTAATATAATGTTACATGTTAATTATATCCCAATTAAAAAATAGACTATTTAGGAACAAATAGTCCTTAAATTTGTATGGAACCAGAAAATGCCCCAAATCTCCAAGGAACTGTTGAAAAGGACAAACAAAGCTGGGGGCATCACAATGCCGGATTTCGAGCTGTACTACAAAGCTGTGATCACAAAGACAGCATGGTACTGGCACAAAAACAGACACATAGACCAATGGAACAGAATGGAGAACCCAGAAATGGACCCTCGGCTCTTGGGGCAACTAATCTTTGATAAAGCAGGAAAAAACATCCAGTGGAAAAAAGACAGTCTCTTCAATAAATGGTGCTGGGAAAATTGGACAGCTACATGCAAAAGAATGAAACTTGACCATTCTCTCACACCATACACAAAGATAAACTCCAAACGGATGGAAGACCTCGATGTGAGACAGGAATCCATCAAAATCCTAGAGGAGAACATAGGCAGCAACTTCTACAACATCGGCCAAAGTAACCTTTTTCATGACACATCTCCAAAGGCAAGAGAAACAAAAGATAAAATGAACTTGTGGGACTTCATCAAGATAAAAAGCTTCTGCACAGCCAAGGAAACAGTCAAAAAAACTAAGAGGCAGCCCATGGAATGGGAGAATATATTTGCAAATGACACTACAGATAAAAGACTGGTATCCAAGATGTACAAAGAACTTCTCAAACTCAATACACGAGAAACAAACAAATCAAAAAATGGGCGGAAGATATGAACAGACACTTTTCCAATGATGACATACAAATGGCTAACAGACACATGAAAAAATGTTCAAAATCATTAGCCATCAGGGAAATTCAAATCAAAACCACACTAAGATACCATCTTACGCCAGTTAGAACGGCAAAAATTGACAAGGCAAGAGACAACAATTGCTGGAGAGGATGTGGAGAAAGGGGATCCCTCCTACATTGTTGGTGGGAATGCAAGTTGGTACAGCCACTCTGGAAAACAGTGTGGAGGTCCCTTAAAAAGTTAAAAATTGAGCTACCCTATGACCCAGCCGTTGCAATACTGGGTATTTACCCCAAAGATACAGACGTAGTGAAGAGAAGGGCCTTATGCACCCCAATGTTCATAGCAGCATTGTCCACAATAGCTAAATCGTGGAAGGAACCGAGATGCCCTTCAACAGATGACTGGATTAAGAAGTTGTGGTCCATATATACAATGGAATATTACTCAGCTATCAGAAAGAACGAGTTCTCAACATTTGCTGCAACATGGACGGCACTGGAGGAGATAATGCTAAGTGAAATAAGTCAAGCAGAGAAAGACAATTATCATATGATTTCTCTCATCTATGGAACATAAGAACTAGGAAGATCGGTAGGGGAAGAAAGGGATAAAGAAAGAGGGCTAATCAGAAGGGGGAATGAAGCATGAGAGACTATGGACTATGAGAAACAAACTGAGGGCCTCAGAGGGGAGGGGGGTGGGGGAATGGGATAGACCGGTGATGGGTAGTAAGGAGGGCACGTATTGCATGGTGCACTGCGTGTTATATGCAACTAATGAATCATCGAACTTTACATCAGAATCGGGGATGTACTGTATGGTGACTAACATAATATAATAAAAAAACATTAAAAAATAGACTATTTAAAAATAAAAAAGAGTTGACTATCATAAAAACTAAAACAAATTATGACTACTTCAAATATGCACAGCATTCCCAGAGACTAAAACACCATCCTAAAAGATAAATATTATAAATCAGTCTATATACTTTAATTCATTACATCGAATACAAAACTTGCTAGTTTAAGGTAGATATTTTATTTCTAGAGGTTATATTCCTCTTTTTTTTTTTAAGGTAAGCTCTACACCCATCATGGGGCTTGAACTCACAACCCCTTTATCAAGAGTCATGTGCTCTGGGGCACCTAGGTGGCTCAGGTGGTTAAGCATCTGCCTTGGGCTCAGGTCATGATCCTGGGGTCCTGGGATCAAGACCCCCATGGGGCTTCCTGCTCAGGGGGGGAGCCTGCTTCCCTTCTCCATCTGTCCCTCCTCCTGCTTGGGCTCTCTCTCTCTCTGTCAAATAATAAAAAAAAAGAGAGAGACAGGCACCTGGGTGGCACAGCGGTTAAGCGTCTGCCTTCGGCTCAGGGCGTGATCCCGGCGTTATGGGATCGAGCCCCACATCAGGCTCCTCTGCTGTGAGCCTGCTTCTTCCTCTCCCACTCCCCCTGCTTGTGTTCCCTCTCTCGCTGGCTGTCTCTATTTCTGTCGAATAAATAAATAAAATCTTTAAAAAAAAAAAAAAGAGAGTCATGTGCTCTACCAACTGAGCCAGCCAGGTGCCCCTCTGGAGGTTGTATTTCAAATTGTTTCTTAAATAAACTGAAGAATAAAAAACATATGCATTGGAATGTAAACTCTATGAAGACAGAGATTTGTGTTTGATTCATTGTTGTAACCTCAGCACCTAGAACTGTCCATTTTGAGCAACAGGAACTCAAATGCATGCCAAACGCAAACCTGATTCCCACCACACCACCCTATGCCTTCTAGTAAAATGCTGGCCTTTGAACACCAACAAAATACTTGACGACCTGAGAAACCAATCATTCTAACATTTGTAGTTCTTTGTCTTAAAACAAAAACTATGTTTCTCAGACATTCATATTTTCTTTTTTCTATTTTAAAGGGTTGTGTTCTACCATTGTCACCTAGTACTGGTCTGGCTTTTAAAATAAATCAGCAAATGAACATAAATACTGTAAAAATAGGACCAAAAGACCTTTTCAAAATAGGCTATTGTGATGCATTAAAATATAATTCAAGATGGCAAATAAGCTTATGACATGATGCTCAACATCATGTCATTAGGGAACTGCAAATTAAAACAACGAGATACCACTATGTTCCTATGGTCAAAATCAAAAACACTGATATCATTAAATGCTGGTGAGAATATGGAGAAACATGAACTCTCATGCATTGCTGAGGGGGCTGCAAAATGATACAGCCATTCTGGAAGGCAGTTTGGCAGTTTCCTGGAAAACTAAAGACACTCTTACTATAAAATCCAGCAATCACACTCCCTGGTATTTACACAAAGGAGTTGAAAACTTGAGTCCACACAAAAATCTGCACACAGATGTTTATAGCAACTTGATCTATAACTGCCAACACTTGAAAGCAACCAAGATATCCTCCAGTTCATGAATGGATAAATAAACTCTGGTACATCCAGACAATGAAGTATTATTCAGCACTAAAAAGAAATGAACCATCAAGCTATGAAAAGACATGGAGAAATCTTAAATGCATATTATTAATGAAAGAGGCCAATCTAAAAAGATTACATACTGTGTTCTTCTAACTATAAGACATTCTTAAAAAGGCAAAACTATAGAGACAGTAAAAAGATCAGTGGTTGCCTGGGGTTAGAGCTACGTGGAAGGGATGACTATGCAGCGCACAGAGGATTTTTAGGTCAATGGAACTATTCTGTATGACATTTTAATGATAAATACATATCATTATACATTTGTCCAAACCCATACAATGTTCAACACCAAGAGTGAACCATAATATAAACTATGGGCTCAGGGTAATTATGATATGTCAATGTAGGTTCACCAATTGTAACAAATGTACCACTCTGGAAGGGAGTATTCCTAATGGGGAGGGCTGTGTATGTGTGTGACGAGGGGGTATATGGGAACCCTATGCACCTCTCCCTCAATTTTGCTATTAACCTAAAACTGCTCTAAAAAAATTAAGTTTTAGGCACCTGGGTGGCTCAGTTGGTTAAGAAACTGCCTTCAGCTCAGGTCATGATCCTGGAGTCCCAGGACTGAGTCCCGCTTCTCCCTCTGACCCTCCCCCCCCATGCTCTCTCTCTCTCTTTCTCTCTCTCATTCTCTCTCAAATAAAATTAAATAAATAAAAAATTAAGTCTTAATAAATATATTTTTTTTAAATGTAGAATGTACAACACCAAGAGTGAACCCTAATGCAGCCTATGGACTTTGGGCAATAATAATATGTCAATGTCAATGTCGACTATAACAAATGTACCAGTCTGGTGAGGGATGTTGATAATGGGGGAGGCTGTGCATGTGCACTGGTAGGGGATGTATGGGAATTTTCTGCACCTTCCCCATAATTTTGCTGTGAACATAAAACTGCTCTGAAAAAATTAAATCTATTAAAACATATATATATACATTTCAATGGAAAAAATCCTTAATGTAACTCATTTTCATGACAAAGTAACAGGTATAGTAGTGGGTTTTTTTTACTGCAAGAAGGAGACACAATTAAGTATTTTTGTAAAACATTTACTCCAGGTAAGATTTTCGCCTTGCCTGAAATGTTATAGTAATCTTAATTATATACTTACGAAAAAAAAAATCTGGCTGTTACCATAGAAATTACCAGGGATGGTTAGTGACTCCATGATTTGGGCAGTTATACCTGTTGGGCCACTTAATTCTGAACTTACAGGTTCCTGTTTAACAGGGAAAGGCTAAAAATGTCTACATTTGTTTTAAAGAATGGCTAGGGGCACCTCGGTGGCTCAGTCAGTTAAGCATCTGCCTTTAAATCAGGTCATGATCCCAGAGTCCTGGGATCTAGCCCCGCATCGGGCTCCCTGCTCAGTGGGCAGTCTGCTTCTCCCTCTGCCTCTCCCCCTGCTCATGCTTTCCCTCTCTCTCTCAAATAAATAAATAAAATTTTTAAAAAATAAAATAAAGAATGGCTAATACACTCATGGGGAAATGCAAATTGAGGTAAATGGAGCATGCACACACATACCAAGATACGACACGACACACCACACCACACACCACTAAAATGGCTGGTAAAATTAGGTGGCTGCTGACTGCTAGCTTTGTTTGAATCTCTTCTGATTACACTTTCCTGTCCAGGATGCCTCTGATGTTCATTTTTTTTTAAGATTTCATTTATTTATTTGACAGAGAATAAGCACAAGCAGAGGGAGCAGCAGGCAGAGGGAGAGGGAGAAGCAGGATCCCCACTGAGCAGGGAGCCCCACACAGGGCTCGATCCCAGGACCCCGGGACCACAACTTGAGCTGAAGGCAGACGCTTAATGACTGAGCCACCCAGGCACCCCTCTGATGTTTTTACCCGTATGAAGAATACTGGATTATTACAATTATATTAGATGAATGGGGAAGGATGTATTTTATTTTGCTGGGCTGAATAAGAAAACTTACAGCTCTGAGAGATTTACTACAAGCAATCTTCTAGGCATGTCTCCCTTTGCCAACATCTGAAGCAGTCTTCTACAAGCAGGTTTCAACTGGACATCAAGAATATACACTCACTCATGCAAATGCACTGTGCCTTGGGTTCTTTCTAAATCATATATACTTCAAGGGAGCATGGATTCTAACACCAGGAAAGTCCCCTCCCCAATTCGAAAAAAAAAAAAAACTTTTTTCAGGGCGCCTGGGTGGCACAGTCGTTAAGCGTTTGCCTTCGGCTCAGGGCGTGAGCTCAGGGCGTGATCCCGGCGTTATGGGATCGAGCCCCACATCAGGCTTCTCCACTAGGAGCCTGCTTCTTCCTCTCCCACTCCCCCTGCTTGTGTTCCCTCTCTCGCTGGCTGTCTGTCAAATAAATAAATAAAATCTTAAAAAAAAATAAGACACGGACTTTTTGTCTACCTAGTTCAGCTCAACCACAGAACAGCAATTGCAGAACTTTCTACATACAAAGGACTTCTTAAGGGCTAAACAACCATGCTAAGTTCTATGAATATTAATTACATTTTCAGAAATCCTCTTTAAAAGGTGAAAGATTACAGAGTGGCTAAAGTTATGCTCACAAACATATAGGCATATGCATGCTCCAGCAGTATAAAGCGCAGTCTTTAGTGGTAAGAAAAAAAAATAACCTACAGATACAGTGACATTGCAAGTGAGCCACAAAACCCTCACTAATCCTCTAGAACTAGATTTTAAAATACCACTTCCTACTCTAAATATTCAATTGATGTTAACTTTCATACTATTGTTTTTAAGAAAAGCTTCATTTCCATGCACCCCTATGTTTATAGTTTATAGCAGCATTCTTTACAACAGCCAAGATATGGAAGCAGCCCAAGTAAATATATATTTACCATAAATAGCATATATATTTACTATAAGTAATATATATATTTATTATAAATAATATATATAAAGAAATATTACTCAACCATCAAAAAGAACGAAATCTTGCCATTTGCAATGATATGGATGGGGCTAGAGTATAATGCTTAGCAAAATAAGTCAGTCAGAGAAAGACAAGTACCATATGATTTCACTCATATGTGGAATTTAAGAAATAAAACAAGCAAAGGGAAAAGAGAGAGAGAGAAATCAAGAAACAGACTCCTAATTACAGAGAACAAACTGACGGTTACCAGAGGGGAGGGGGTGGGGGGATGGGGGAAATAGGTGACAGGGATTAAAGAGTGCACTTGTCCTGATGAGCACAGGATGATGTATGGAAGTACTAAATTACTATATTGTACACCCGAAACTAATATAACACTGTATGTTAACTGGAATTAAAATTAAAACTTAAAAAATTAATTTAAAAAAGCTTCATGTTTTGGGCCTGATATTAAGAATCTTATCAACATGAAAGCCTGGTGACATCAAAAGACGATGCTTATCAAGTAGTCTTTCTCCAAGCTCCAAGGAAAGCACAAAACAAAAACAGCATGTGCTGTGGATCACTCCCTCCTCCTTTTCCAGGTATGGAGCAGCTAAAAGGAGGTAGCTATGACACACATTACTTTTCAGTTCTATTTCAAGTCCAAGTAATAAGATGGGAAACTACAGCTGTCTCCTATGGTGGATGTCTGGGGTCTATCTCTAGCCCCAAACAGTAAGCTTGGCTTTGCCTTGACAGACATCCTCTTGCAGCCCTTTGTCCCTGCTCTGCAACTTATTAAGGCTTTCAAATTTAATACCAATATCTAGAAATATGTTAAAGAGCAATTACATATAGTATAGATATATATTACATATATATAGGGCGGACAACGTTCAGCTCTGGGCCCCTGGCTCTATATACATTCAAATACATACATATACACACACACACACAAGCACACTTCAAGTTCGAATCCCAGAAAGTCACCCTGAGCGCCTACCCCTTTCCACCCACCCAGGAGAGGTAAAGGCAGGAGCGGCGAGCAGAGGTTAAACCAGACACCAGCCAAAACAAACACCACTTCCAGAACAAGGCAAACTTTGGGTCTGGGCGACTGCAGAGCCCCAGCAATGGCCGGGGGAGGGGAACGAGTATCAGTCTGTCTCAGGGGAGGAAGACGCGGAGCGCACCCAGCACTCCTGAGCTGCTGAGGAGGCCGGTGTTCCCCGGGGGCCAAGGGCGTCGCCGCCATCCCCGACTTCGACCTGGCCGAGGCCTCCAGGTCCTTGGGCAGCCCTATCGCCCCACCCCGCCCCCTTATCCCCACAGAAATGGTCCCCAGAGACCTGCTGTGGCAGGGGGGCGCGGAGACCTACCTGGTGCAACGTCTCGGCGGGCAGCTGCGACGCGCGGAACAGGTCGGCCACGGGGCCCGCTGCTGCGGAGACCGCGCCGGGGACTGCCCTAGCGGCCTCAGGGGGCCCGGACCCAGGGCCCCCGCCTGCGGCGCCGGCGCAACGCGCGAAGAGCTCGGAGTAGCACTGCTGCTCGCCCTCGCTCAGCAGCAGCGGCTGCCCGGAGCCGCAGCCCCCGCCCGCCGCCGCCTCCATGGGGCCCAGAAGGGGGTCCGGCGGAGCACCGTCACCGGGTGAGGAGCCACCGCCTTCGCCTCAGCCTCCGCCGCCTCGGTCTCGGCCTCGGCCGCCGCCGCCACCGCCCCCACCGCCCCCACGCCCCGCAGCTGCCGCGCTGCCGCTTCCTCCAGGCGCGCGCCGGCCCCGCCCCCGGACTTGAATGTTGTGCCTCCGCCGCGCGGCACATGGAGACAGGCGCGGAGTGGACCAATGGCAGCCTGGGATCGCACCCCGGCCCCGCCCCCACCATATACCCCGCCCCACCTCGCCCCGCCCCGCGCCTCGCCAGGTAACTAACTCCGCGGGCCGCCCACCCGGCGGCGGGTCACCTGCCCCGCCCTCAATCCCCAGACCCCGAGGGCGGGGGCCTGCGGTTGGCGCGCCCACCCAGCCCGGGAAGAGTGACTTTGGCTCTCCTCCCTGGTTGGGAAGGGAGACAACTAGACCCACCTGGAGTATGGCGCTTTTCAGGGGTCGGAGAAAGCTGTGGTGATTCCTCCCTAGAACGTTGGAGCAGGTGCGGCGCCCTTCACAGAAAAGGGAGGAGGCACGAGAAATTAAGCTTCCGTTTTTTTCGTCGCAGTAGCGCTTCTGTCCTGAAAAAGCTGGAGGACAGTGATCTCCATACGAACTAGGTCCCAGTGACTGCCCATAGCGTTCACAGGGGTAATGAGGTTAGGCCACCTTCTCAGGTCTGACTCAAACCTGCAGTTGAACCTTTAAAAGGAATAGCATCAGTTAGTGTTAAATACTAGAGTAGTAAGAGTAAAAGGAGCCCTGGGAAGAAGAATATGTAATATATATATATATGAAACACTAACAAAGAAAAAATAAGTCCAGGATTAAGCAAGCACTAATAAAAATACATTTTATTTTAAAGAGATACATAAATCTTTCACCCCAAATAATTTTATTTTAATTAAAAATAGAAACTATCTCAAGAAATAGCACTGATGATAACAAATATACTTTGGTATTTTGGTCAACTAAAATAAGGAGGAAGGACAGGAAGACTGGGAAAAAATCAACAGGCCATAGAGGGGGAAGGAATACATAAGAAGAAAAATTATGAAGGCGCCCGGCTAGTTGAGTAGGTAGAACATAGGACTCTTGATCTTGGGGTCGTGAGTTCAAGCCCCACGTTGGGCATAGAGTTTATTTAAAATAAATAAATAAAAGGTTTTAAAAAGAAAGAAGAAGAAAAATTATGTCAGTTGATGGCCAGAGTAAGATTTTCCTTTTGGAATCTAAGGACATGAAATAGAGAAGAGGATCCACTCCAAAAGCAGGCAGTTCTCATCTCTTCACTAAGATTTCCTAAGATTTTCCACATTTTGCTTTAGACCTGCCAGGAGAGAATTAAGACAGCAATAAGCTTGCAGACAAGAGTACAGAAAGGGTAGTGAAGTAAGAAGCAGCAAACACTATCTTAGCTGGGGAATTTCCATTTCAAAATCTAACCACCCACTGTATTTTCCACAACCGTAATAATTTCTCAGGAAAACTGGAAGCCAAGATATCATGTTTACTCTCTTCCTACCTTTTTAGTCATACTCGGGATTCCCTGAGAATGACCCACCATTCTAATGGAGGTTAGAAAGGGACCCACCCTTTGTGATAAAAGCCAAACCCTACTTTTCCCTGTAACACCTGGGAAAAGAAATGTGAGGTGTAATAATCCCTGACATTCATACAGTTCAAAGTTACATTATCTCGTTTAAGTCTCACAGCAACTCTCTGAGGTAGGTTGGGAAAACATTTTCATCTTCATTTTGCAGATGAGAAAATGGATACAGAGATGGTGTGACTTACTCAACTGAATACTAGATTCGGAGCTGCTGTTCATTACTCAACTCAGTTTAATAAATTTGACAGATATTCATCAGCACCACAGATACTGCAGAAAGGCGTAGAAAGTCTAACATCTGTGCCTATCCATCAAGCAGCACTTATTGGTAGAACAGGAAGTATTAACTGTGTCCCTACTGGAGTACTGTGAGGAATTAAAACAGATACAAGATGTGTTCTTTTCAAGGAATCTGCAGCTTCGCTGGAAAAGACAAAACTAACACAACAAATAAAAACAAACAATAAAAGACAATATATAATTAAGTGCTAAATCGCATACCCTGGGCTAAGTGCTGTAGGAGTTTAGAGAAGACAGAAAATCCACAAGCCGGAGCCCAGCCAGGAAGGTTTAATGAAGAAGGTACCCAGATGGATGTTACAAATGGGAGAGACTGAGGGAGGAAAAAGGACAGGACAGAGAGGGGGGCTCACAGGAGGAGCCCCCAGAGACTTGGTGCCAAGGAAGTGGTGAGTGTGGGACAGCGGGCTGGAGTGGGAGGGAAGGGGTCAGCCTTTCTGGGGCTCTGGGATGCCAGAGGAAAGCTGCTCAATGGAGGACAAGAAGCAGAAGGGACCCACCAACAGTAACGATTACACCCAGGACACCCAGGAAAATATGGCATTTTTAAAATGTTTTAATATCTAAGGAATGCCAAGTACTGTTCTTTATTTCTACAACAGTTTTTTGAATAAAAGAATAGTTATCAAACTTCAGAGTAAACACAGATAAGAATATAATAACTAGAAACACTCATATCCCTTAAGGCTGACAGTAAACAAGAATGTTTTAGAAGAGAATTTCTTTTTACTTTTTGCAGTTCTAAACTTACACACTCGTTTGGGCTCCATCATGGCTAGAGAGGCCAGAATGATAACACAGTTGACCTTTAAACAAGGCAGGGGTTAGGGGCACTGACACCCATGCACTTGAAAATATACGTATAATTTTTGACTCTCCAGAAACTTAACTAATAGCCTACTGTTGACCAGAAGCCTTATCGATAGCAAACACAGTTGATTAGCATATGTTTTATATATGTATTATATACTATGTTCTTACAATAAACTAAGATAGAAAAAAGTGTTACTAAGAAAATCATAAGAGAAAATGCAATTTACAATACTGCACTATATTTATGGAAAAGAATTCATATGAAAGTGGACCGGCATAGTTCAAACCTGTGTTGTTCAAGGGTCAATTGTATATTCAGGAATAGCCAAGACAGAGTCTTTAAGTTTTGCTTTTTCCTTTTATTTTTTTTTTAAGATTTTATTTATTTATTTGACAGAGAGAAAGACTTGGGGCGCCTGGGTGGCACAGCGGTTAAGCGTCTGCCTTCGGCTCAGGGCGTGATCCTGGTGTTCTGGGATCGAGCCCCACATCAGGCTCTTCCACTATGAGCCTGCTTCTTCCTCTCCCACTCCCCCTGCTTGTGTTCCCTCTCTCGCTGGCTGTCTCTATCTCTGTCGAATAAATAAATAAAATCTTAAAAAAAAAAAAAAAGACAGCCAGCGAGAGAGGGAACTCAAGCAGGAGAAGTGGGAGAGGAAGAAGCAGGCTCCGAGAGGGGGGTGGGGGGGGAGCCTGATGTGGGGCTCGATCCCAGGACTCTGGGATCACGCCCTGAGCCAAAGGCAGACTCTTAACGACTGAGCCACCCAGGCGCCCCTGCTTCTTCCTTTTAAATCCAGCATCAGTGCCCTGCATAAAGATGACAACTGAACAAACTCAGAACAAGGTCCTGTTTACCTGTAGGGAAGAGTTTCCTAAAGCAGGGGTTGGAAAACTAGGACCAGTTGTCTGGTTTTTTTTTTTAATCTTATTTTTGGAGAGAGAGAGAGAGTGGGGAGAGGGGCAGGGGGAGAGAGAAAGAGAGTCCCAAACAGGCTCCATGCTCAGCATGGAACCCGATGCGGGGTTTGATCCCACAGCCCTGAGCCCTGAGCTGAAATCAAGAGTCAGCTTGAAATCAAGATGCTTAACCAGCTGAGCCACCCAGGCGCCTCAGTCATCTGGTTTTGTATGACTCATGAGCTAAGAAAGGGTTGTACTTTTTTTTTAAGTAAACTCCACACCACACGTGGGGCTTGAATTCACGACCCCACGATTAAGAGTCATGCGTTCTACTGATAGGACCAGCCAGGTGACCCAGGTTGTACTTTTTTCTTTTTTTTTTTTTAAGTAGGTTTCTCGCTGAGCGTGGAGCCCAACTCAGGGCTTGAACTCACTGACCCTGAGATCAAGACCTGACCTGAGATCAAGAGTCAGACACTTGGGGCGCCTGGGTGGCTCATTCAGTTCAGCGGCTCACTCTTGATTTCAGCTCAGGTCATGATCTCAGGGTCCTGGGATCAAGCCCTAGCTCAGGCTCTGCACTCGGCAGGGAGTCTACTTGAGATTCTCTCTGCCCCTCCTCCCCTAAAATAAATAAACAAATCTTTAAAGAAAAAGAGTCGGAGGCTTAATTGACTGAGCCACTCAAGCGCCCTCTCGGTGGTACATTTTTTAATGGTTGAAAAATAGTGCTTTCTGTACACTGAATAATATTTCAGGACATGTAAAAATTATATGAAGTTCACATTTCAGTATTCATAAGTAGAGTTTTACTGGAACACAGCCAGGCCCCTTCATTTATGTGTTGTCTGTGGTGGTTTTCACGTTAGAATGGCAAAGTTGAGTCATTGTTTAAGGTCTCTGGACATTTACAGGAAAAATTTACTGATTCCTGTTTTATAGTATGGAAACCTAATCTTTTCTTTTCTTTCCTTTTCTTTTCTTTTTTGAGACCTAATATTTTCTTATACCTACAGCCAATTTATAGGTTACCTAGGCAGGGGAGGTACACAGAATTCTATTCAGCTTCTCTGAGCTTCAGAATTTTCGTGAGTGATATTGAGATTCTCGAGATTGTATTTCAAAGATTGTGAACTTTAAAAATTACTTAATGAGGGACTGACCAATGTAAACACTAAATAATCACTTGTTTGACTGATTTTTTTCTGGAAGTGAAGAAAGATCTTTGACAGTGTGAGAGGGAATCCTATTCCCCTGGCCGCATTTTTTCTTGAGAAATTTCCTCTCTACTCCCCAGGAGGGAGTATGATGAAGTAACATTGGCACTTCTCCCAGCTCCTCTCATTTTCTCTTCTCTATGGAAGAAGTGATGGAAGGGAGAAGAAACTGATCATTCCTGATTTTTAACAATGTCTGTCTCTTTCTGTCTCGCTCTCTCTGTTTCTCTTTCTCTCTTTCTTGACTCCTCTCTCTCTTTTAACCTCTCTCCCCGCCACCAACACCCTTGAATTCTGTTGCCCTCAGAGAGGACTCCACTCTACCCAATTTCACATAGAAAGCATGCCGAGTTTGAGGTCACTCTCCATACCCACTTGTGGGATTTGATGGGCGTAAGACAGCAGTGTCCTTGCAGCTTGCCAGGTAAAGGTCTGCTTTGTAGGCTTTCTCTGAGGTGGAGAAGGAAAGAGGTAGAGAAAGTAAGAAAAAGCCTGATTGTGGCCACAAACCAATCTGAATTTCCAATTCAATTCCAGCAACAGGAAAGCTGATGTGGTCCACATGGACCCACCCAATTCATTCTACACTCATAGTGAGAGAGCAGTTGGAGTACTTGGCCCCCTGTAAGCTCTGCAAACCACTAACCACAATGAAATCTTACAAGTTATTGTCTCCCATAAACCAGTTTTGAACATCGATGAAATTATATACTATATTCACCCTGGTGTGTGTGTGTGCATGTGAGAGAGAGAGAGAGAGAGAGGGAGAATGTGCCCTCTTCCTTCCTGTAGCAACTCCATCCTCTGAAGCAAAAGCTTGACAAATTGAGAAGGTGGCTATTCCCAAGGAACAGAGAGTTTGTTCTCAGTAGCCCTGCTGGCCTCTTAAGTAAGGTATCAGATAGCTCGCCTCTATCCATGGTAGCCCTGGGAATGGCTGAACAGAAACATTAAAAAGCTTTCTATGCACTGGGCAAGCCCAATAGTTATGTCAGACAAACCGTAGCCAACAGCTGTCACCACTTGTTAACAATAGCAAGCTGTCTAACCTTGAGAAAGCAGCTTCCTGCTTGGTCTCCCTGAACAGGATTTTGAATAATAATTATCCTAGCCATATATTTTCATGGTGCTTTAAAAATTCACCCATAATACTCAAGCATACTGTCAGAGCTTTCTTCTATGTTTTGAAGGAATAAGCAAAAATTCTTACTTGAGTTCTTCAGCCCTTTGGTCACCACAGATTTGAGCAAGGATTATTAATGATGAGATGGATAGAATTCGGAAAATAAAATTTTCAGAAGCTGTTCAGATTTCTGAAAGATAGAGGGTTCACTAAATGAATCATGGTAGGCTAACTACTGAAACAAACAACTTGAAAAATCTCAGCGGGTTAACATAACAACAATTTATTTCTTGCTCCGGTCACAGTCCAACAAGGGTCTGTGCAGAAGAGTGGTTCTCTTTGTGTTCACTCAAGGACACTAGCTAGTAGGTCCTCCATCCCGTGGGACCTCACAGTCTTCCACTACATGCTCTGCATCTGGCAGTTATAAAAAGAAAGAGAGAGCTCAACAGAGCTGGAAAGAGAGAGCATTTAAGATTGCTTACACAGGGGTTTTATGGCCCAGGGCCAGAGGGGGCATATATCACTTCTCCCTGCTTTCCATTGGTTAGAACTGAGTCATGTGGCTGCAGCAAACTGCAAGGGAGTCTGGGAAATGTAGTCGACATATAGAGCCAGGAAGAAGAAATGGGTTTGGGGAACATCTACCCAAATTCTGACATAACTACCACATAAAAATTTCAAACCTATTGTAGACACTGTTGGTTCACTGCCAAGATTCCTGTCACTGGGCAATGCACCCACCAGGAAGTATTGTCTGCTAATGGTTCACAGCTGCTCCCTTCTTTGGAGACTTCCCCTCAACCAACCTGGAGCGGCCTCAGGGAGGTTACACCTCTACACCCCACCCCCCACGGACAAACCCATAGCCAATGGCTGACTGAAATAAAGTATAAAAGGCCAGCCCTTCGCCTTAAGGTGAGACCACCTCCGTGGTACAAATCATGCTTCATAGTGCCTGTGGGATCAGACTGAAGCAAGTCCTCAGCTGAGACTGCTTCCTTGCTTACCTCCTTCTCCTGTTCCACCCTGCTTCCTTCATTCCCCTTTCCCTGAGAGCATTCCCTCAACGAGGCACTTACACAAGAATCCCAATCTCAGTTTCTGCACCCGGAGATTCCAACCTGAGCCAGGATTTTACATCAGAGAATGATATGACTCACATCTCATGGAAAAAGCATGAGCAGCACAAGTCAATCTGTAAATATTTAAGTGCTCTCAGTAGAGTATGTATAGTCTTATACTCCATAAACAAAGACCACTTTTCCTGCACTGCAAACAGAATCCTTTTATGGTGAATACGGATTATGGCCTCATTCTTCATTTTTCTTTCCTGCCCTTTCTACTTTGACTAAACTGATGTGACTACTGGATTTTCTAGTACCTGAGTCTCGGCCTTGCAAGGCCAGAAACGTGTTTATCACGTTTTGTTGGAGGTGTTGCAACCCGTAGGAGACAGCAGATACATAAATCACAATTCCCATTAACTGATTTAGGTCCACAGCGATATCTGTTCTGTGAAACATTAACTTCCCTTCTCTCTGGAGATAAATTTTAAATAAGAAAACTGTTTCTCAAATACAGAACCATAGAAACAAACAAAGGAACTAAATAAAGACAATGAGCCTGAAACAACCTTTTTCACTGTCAAAGATGTTTCCAAGTAGCATTTCAAGGACAAGGAGCACTTCTTAACCATCTGGTGCTCAATAAATAATTGATTTATTTTTTATTTATTTTAGAGGAGAAACAGCATGAGTGGAAGGGGGCAGAGGAAGAGGGAGAAACAGAGAGAATCTCAAGCAGACTCCACACTGAGCGCTGAGCTCCATCCCTGGACACTGAGATCATGACCTGAGCCAAAACCAAGAGTTGGACGCTTAACTGACTGAACCACCTAGGCACCCCAATAATTGATTTAAATCAAGGGAGAAATCAGAACCACCCAGAAAGTACTAGAAATACAATGGAAAAGTATCCTTCTAAGATTTCCTCTCGTGAGAAGCTTATGTTTCCTTTGCCACTCCTAATGGCAAATCTCCTCCTAGTTTAAACCTACTTTCATAACATGATTTTATTTTCAACTTCATGTCTTATTTACATTTTAACTCATGTCTTTAATTCTCTTCTCTAGGAGTTTCAGTCAGTCACTAAAAACTTACATTTTAGTTTAGCTATTTCCTCATGACTTCTGAGTAAGTACCATAATCTCAGTAATAGTTTCCAAAAGAACAATGTAGATTTGGTAATGTCTTGGAAATGTTCCTCTCTACATCTACTCTGATTTACAGATTATATCAGACTGTGGTGGAAAAGATCAGTTTTATATGTAAGCAGCTGTCTGGGCAGTCTGATTTCAAGGTGCTTAAGAGATGGAATTGTAAGGGCGCCTGGGTGGCTCAGTCGGTTGAGCATCTGACTCTCGATTTCAGCTCAGGTCATGATCTCAGGGTCATGAGATCAAGCCCCGTGTCCGACTCCATGCTCATCGGGGAGTCTGCTTGGGATTCTCTCTCTCCCTCTGCCCCTCCCCTGCCCTCTCTCTGTCAAATAAATAAATAAATCTCTTTTAAAAAGATATGGAATTGTATTAGTCATCTATTGCTGCATAACAGTAGCTTGACCAACAGCATTTATTATCTCACGGTTTCTGCAAATCAGGAATGCAGGAGTGACCTAGCTGAGTGGTTCTGGCTCACAGTCTCTCAGGACATTGCAGCCAAGCTGTTGGCCAGGGCTGCAGTTATCTGAAGGCTGAACTGGAGCTGGAGGATGCATTTCCAAGATGGCAGGTTCACACGTTTGTTGACAGGAGGCCTCAGTTCCACGTATGTGGGCATCTCCACAAGGCTGCCTGAGTAGTTCAGGACATGGCGGCTGGCTTCTTCCAGAGCTAGGGATCTAAGACAGAGTATTTCTGCAAGCACAGTGTCTTTTATGACCTGATCTTAGAAGCGATGCACCACTTCTTCCGTTCTATTTATTAGAAGCAAGTCACTAAATCCAACTCACTCAAAAAGAGGGAAATTGACCTCCAGCTCTTGAAAGGAATGTCAAAGAACTTGTGGACACATTTTAAACCACTACACAACTCTTCTCAGAACTGGTTTTTAACTACTCTCTTGTTCTTCACACACTTCCTCTCAAATTTTCAAAGTGTGTTTTAATATGGTTTTAAGTTCAAATTGATACCAACCTATTTATAATCTTACAATGAGAACAGACAGTAATTTTTTTAATTCATAGGCATTATTTTAGTTTATTAACTTTTTTGCAGTAATTTCAGATTCACAGAAAATTGTAAAAATAGTAAAAAGAATTCCTGTATATATCTCACTCAAATCCCCCAGATGTTTCCACATTTGCTTTATCATTTCTCTCTCCATATGTATATTTTCTTAAAATTTGAGAATTCTTTGCAGATATAATTTCCCTTTACCCTTGAATAATTCAGTGTACACTTCCTAAAAAACAAGGATATTCTCTTTATAACCACTGTACAATTATCAAAATCAGAAAAGTAGCTATCATCTAATCCACAAACTTTATTCAATTGTCACCAAGTGTCCCATTAATGTCCTTTAGCATAAAAGGGGAAAAAAATTTTTTTTCTCATCCAGGATCCGGTCCAGGATCACAAGTTGCATTTAACTGTCATGTCTCTTTGGTCTCCTTTCTTCTGGAACAATTCCTCAGTCTTTGTCTTTCATGACCTTGACATTCTTGAAGACTTCCACTTATTATCTCAGTTTGGGATCAGATAGTATTCAATTTCCTTACAGACCTGCATCTTCATTCCTATGTAAGCTTTGTAAATCGCTCTAAGAAGGAAATTAAAATAAGCACTGCTAAATATTTTTAGTCTATCAATGGCTTGTGAGCCAACTGATAATTTTGAGAATTAATACATAAAGGGAGAGAATCAAATATTGATCTTGCCTTCCCTACCAAGTGTACCACTAGGAACCAGTGGATGAGGTAGAATTACAGAAGAAATGACAAAATTAAAATATCAGTTTTTTGCAACCCCTAATTATTAAATTCAAACACTGATCATCAACTGCTAACATCACAAGAAGAGTGTGATGTTATGTGCTTCTAGCCAGACATACGCAACATAACCTATGACATACAACTTGCCAAAAAAGCAAAACTGAATTTCATCAAGTCTCTCTAATTCAGCACCCTCCAATAGAAATAAAATGCAAGCCACTATGTATCTCAAATCTTCCAGTTGCCACATTAAAAGCAACTAAAAAGTGGCTAACTGATTTTAAATTTAAGAAAAGAATATAGTTAAAGAAAAATACAGCTTAATGTAAACATTGACAATCAAAATAAGTCATGCAATGGAAATATGTCCAAGATATGTCCTGTGAATGAGGCAGACGGCAGAACAATATATATTATTTGATTCCCATTTCTGAAAGAAGAAAACTCTGTGTATGTCAATAGTAACTCTGGCGAGCAATTAATCCTGGGGAGTAAAAGGAATGAAGAATTTAAAAAAAACCCATTATGTAGACACATCATTAAATTTGATTATTTTCTATTATTACTCAATTTAAAAGTCTTCTCCCCAAATTGTTTATGATTTAAATAATGGTGCATTAAACATCTTTTTCCATATTAGGAAAATAATAATAAAAGCAACTAAAAAGGGATAAGTGAAATTAAGTTTGCTAACCATATTTATTTAACCCAATATGGTCAAAATATTATGTCAACATGAAATCAATATAAAAATTATTAAAGAGATAGTTCACATTTCTTTTTTGCACTAAATCTTTGAAATCTGGTATATAATTTATACTTACTGCACATCCCATTTGGACTAGTGTTAAAGAAAATATTAACTCAGACACTTGTTAAAGATGGTAAGGCAAATCTTCGTCAAGAGGGGCTACTATAATGGGGTTTTGCAGTAGAGGGAGAAATTGGGCTCAACTCCAAATGCAAGAAAGACAAAGAGAGATTTACAGCCAAGGAGCAGAGCAGGGATCAGTGGATGGAAAATTACAAAGAGGAAATATTAAGGCTAGGGGGATTCTTGTAAGATGGACTCAACAGGATTCTTGTTGAAGGTGGGCCATGGTGATAAGATTTTGAGGGTAGGGGATGAGGAACTTGATCAGATATCAGAGCGGGAGGTTTTTTTTTTTAATAAATAAATAATAAAATTTTAGCACCTGGGTGGCTCAGTGGGTTAAGCGTCTGCCTTCGGCTCAGGTCCTGGGATCGAGCCCCACATCAGGCTTCCTGCTCAGCGGAGAGTCTGCTTCTCCTTCCCCCTCTACCCCTCCCTCTACCCCTCCCCCTACCCGTGCTCTCTCTCGCTGTCTCTCTCAAATAAATAAATAAAACCTTAAAAAAAAAAAAAACAAGAGTGGGAGATTTTCATGAAACTCACCCAATAAGATTCTTGCTAAAACAGGACTAAGCAGGCCAAGGACAAAGCCCAAAGCTGGAACCCAGTCAGAAAGAGGACTCAGAGGAGTCTGACTCAAGTTTGGTGAAGCAGAAAGTCCTTGTCACTAGTCACATCTCAAGTGCTCGATAACCGCACATGGCCAGTAGCTACCATATTGGACAGTGCTGCTCTAGACAGAGCTACTAATGGGGAGGAAACTCAGAAGACAGAGGAACACGTTAGACACCACCACCGAGAAGCAAGCTGCCAAAGCCAGACAGTGGGATTCTCTACAAGGCAGTTCAGTGTCTTCAGCAAACAAATTGCAAGGGTCGGGAGGAGATAGAGGAGGAATCTCTACGTGAAAAGAGATTTAAGACACATATATGGATCCTGATTCAAACAAGCTAAAACAAATGTGTAGCACTTATGACACATATGGAAATTTGACCATAGGCTGGATATTTTGTGATAGTAATTATTGTTTAATATTTTCAGATGTGGTAATTGTCTTGTGTTATGCTTAAAGAAAAAGAGTCCTTACCTTTTAAAGATACACACTGAACTATTTATGGATGAAAAATAAAACTATGAGGGGGTAAAGTATGTGGGATTATGGAAGAAACAATGATTTAGAGTTGGTGATTGTTGAAAGTGGGTGATAGGTACATGGGGGTCATATTATTATTATCTTTATGCCTCTTTATGTCTAAAATTTCCCATAATAAAAAATTTAAAAACAAAGTCTTTCAGCCATAAAGGAAATCTGAATATAAACTGAGTATTTGATGATGTTAAAAGATATTGTTTGGGACGCCTGCATGGCTCAGTCATTAAGGGTCTGCCTTGGGCTTGGGTCATGATCCCAGCGTCCTGGGGTCGAGCCCCGCCTTGGGCTCCCTGCCCCGCGGGAAGCCTGCTTCTCCCTCTCCCACTCCCCAGCTTGTGTTCCCTCTCTTGCTGTGTCTCTCTCTGTCAAATAAATAAAATCTTTTTTAAAAAAATATATTGTTTATTTTGTAAGTGTGATAACATAATGGCATAGTGGTTATGAGGGAAAAAAACAACACTATCATTTATGGATGCATTCTGTATTATCTCTGGTGAAACGACGTAATATCTTGAATTTGCACTAAAATCCTCAGGCACAAAAGAAAAAAGTAGGGAGGGGTTAGTTTAAAACAAGAATTGGAATATGTTGACAGGTGTTTAAGCTGAGCCATGGGTAGGGGGGAGGAGGGATGATATCAATCTCTCTAATATTTTATGTTTGAAATTTTCCAAAATAAAATATTTTAAAAGTATGTCAACCTGGGGCACCTGGCTGGTTCTGTCAGTAGAACATCTGACTGTTGGTCTCGGGGTCATGAGTTTGAGCCCCCACGTTGGGTGTAGAGATTACTAAAAAAAATTTTAAATAAAAAAATTGAAAGATATAAAAATGAAACATTCAAAAAAATAAAATAAAATAAAAGTATGTCAACCCTTTTAGCACCTTTCAGCAGTCCCATCCTTCATCCCATTATGTAAGCTCTCACCTGGACTCCTGTATCTAAGTATTTGGTGTGTTTTTTGTATCTAAGTGGTTTTGAATGTTAACATTAAACAGAAATGTTAAACAAAATAACAATATTAGGTCATGCTTTTCTCTTTGAAAATAGTGAAATTTCTGGCAACTCCTCAGATTTTCTTGTTGTTTTAGAATGTGACTGCATGAGGAAGTTCAACATGTCTGGCCCACCGCGCCTGCCTTCCTTCTGCACTGGAACATAGAAGGATATGTTCATTTTGAAGAGGATGTTTATTTCACATGTGGTATATTATCTCTACAAGATCCCACCCTTAACTCAAGTGGGAGCTATTAACAGGAGCACCCACTAATAAGCTGGATTTTTTTTTTTTTTTAGCTTTGGAACCTCTTGGGGCAATACATATTTGCAAAGGGTTTCCATATTACTACACATGCCAACTCAGTAACTATGAAAACAACAACAGTGGATTTAAAAAAAGAGCTTATCACCTCTGTAATTATTTCCATGTTGGAACCAGAGTACTGTACTTGAATTGATAGGAAAAGGCCTTAATGCACAACGAGGCTTTAATCCATGGCCTTGTGCAACAGAAAAATTGGAAACATTTTTGAGTTCATGAAATTTATTCTCAATTTTGACCTAAGCCAGCTGTTACATCTATTTTTTTATTTTTTTTTAAGATTTTATTTATTTATTTGACAGAGAGACAGCCAGCGAGAGAGGGAACACAAACAGGGGGAGTGGGAGAGGAAGAAGCAGGCTCCAAGCAGAGGAGCCCGATGCGGGGCTGGATCCCAGAACTCCAGGACCACGCCTTGAGCCGAAGGCAGACGCTTAACGATTGAGCCACCCAGGCGCCCCCAGCTGTTACATTTAATCCAATGGGTATTTTTAAAAAATACACAACTGTTCTTTCAGGAGCCAGATTCCACCTAGCAAAGCCTCAACAGACTTCTGATCTTCTAGGAAAGCACTATTAGAGAACTTTCACAAGCCTGTTACATCCTCAAGGACGGTTCTTAACAACTGGCTTAAAATATATGTTGAGCCAAGCGTATGAGAGGGCATCTAATACATAGCATGACCCACTAGGATGGCTATCGTCAAAAAGACAGACAGTAACAAGTGTTAGAGACGATGCAGTAACCGGAACCCTAGAATACTCACTGCTCATGAGAATGTACGATGGAGCAGCCACTTTGGAAGTAAGTCTGAGCTCCTCAAAAAATTAACCACAGAATTATCATAGGGCCTGGGGCGTCTGGGTGGCTCAGTTGGTTAAGCGTCTGACTTTGACTCAGGTCATGATCTCAGGGTCCTGGGATCAAGCCCTGTGTCCTTGGGCTCCCTGCTCAGCGGGGAGTCTGCTTCTCCCTCTCCCTCTGCCCCTTCCCCACTCGTGTGCTGTCTCTGTCTCTCTCTCTTTCTAATAAATAAATAAAATCTTTAAAAAAATAAAAAGAATTATCATAGGACCTAGCAATCCCACTCCTAGGTATATACCCAAGCGAAATGAAAACATATGTCCCCGTAACACTTGTACATGAAGGTTTCTAGCAGCATGATTCATAATATCCATAAAGTGGAAACAACCCCCCGATGCACAGATAAATAAAATGTGGTATAGGCACATAATGAGATATTCTTCCATAATAAAAAAGAATGAAGTACTGACACATGCTACAACATGGATGAACCTGGAAAACATTATGCTAAGTGAAAGAAGCCAGACACAAAGGCCACGTATTATATAATTCTATTTATATGAAATGTCTATTATGGGCAAATAGAGAGAGACACAGTGGTTGCCTAGGGCTGGGTGGGGCAAGTTCCAGGGAAATAGGGAGTGACTGTGAGCGGGTATGGGTTTCTTTTTGGGGTGATGAAAATGTTCTGGAATTAGTAGTGATGTCTGCACAACCTTGTGAATATGCTAAAACCTGCTGAATTATACACTTTAAAAGGGTGAATGTTACGGTATGTGAAATATGGCTCAATAAAAAACTGTTTATAAATAATAGCATGGCACTACCACCTCCCGATTATTTGCTCCTCATACACTGTAGGAGCAAAGGAAGAACAATGTGTAGTGGCTGAGGTGACAATCTCGTTCCTCCCCTTTGCCTAAATCATGCTTGGAATTTAACCCCCACCCATACCAATCCACACTGACTCAAACAGGCAACACTTCACTCTGGGAGCTACTGCTTTTTTGCACTAAATTACATCATGCAAATTCCATGATCACCTTGGACTTGTCAGTTAAAAGCAAATGGAAAGACTTGGCAGAGAGAGTGGCGGAGCTGAGCCTTCTCAAATGGTGCCCTTTCCAAATCTTGCCTCTCACTGCTTCTCTCTTAAGGAGATCCGAGTCCCCAACAGAAGTCTGTGGCTCTGGAGAATAGCACCACACGAGGCAGCTCCATCTGGGTGTCCAGTTAGAGGGGGCAGCTCTCCAGCCTTTTTCCAAGCTTCTGGAAAGGAGTTTCTCTTTCCCACCCTGGAGCGGGGGGCCAACAGTTTAATAACTCAAGCATGTCCCACATGATACAGTGGGTATGTTTTGAGTGTTTCTGAAACTGTAAAAACCAGATTTTCATAAGGATAAATGAAATTTAAACAAATTCAGCACAGGCTTAAAAAGTAAATATTTATGAGGTGCCTGGCTGGCTGAGTGGGAGGAGCACACAACTCTTGATCTCAGGGTCGTGAGTTCAAGCCCCACATCGGGTGTAGAGATTCCTAAAATTAATTAATTAATTAATTCTTTTAAATCTATGCATCATCTTACTAAATGTCTCCATTTCTTTGTTGTGTCATCCTTGAATTTCATATGTCTGGCTTAGTTAAAGCACAGGAGACATATAATATAAAGATTCCGTATTATAGATACACATATCTGAATATTTATACCTATAATTCATCAGAGAAGAGCTTCCTGAACCCAGAAAATGGTTAGGTTCAGATCTTAAGTAGTCAAGTTAATTTAAAACTTTTTTTTAACCTTTCAAAACTACACATCCAAAACATACGTAGTAAGCTACGCTAACTCTAAGTGGATTTTGCTGTTTGGTTTTTTTCTTTTTTTTTTTTCCAATTTCTTTTTTAAATTGAGGTATAATTGACATATAATATATTCGTTTCAGGTATACAACATATCTCAGTATTTGTATACACTGCAAAATGATCACCACAATAAGTCTAGTTAACATCCTTCACCATACAGTTACAAAAAAATTTTTCTTGTGATGAGAACTTCTAACATCTATTCTCTTAGCAACTTTCAAATATGCACGACAGTATTAGTAACTATAGTCACCATGCTGTACATGATATCCCCATGACTTATTTATTTTATAACTGGAAATTTGTACCTTTTGACCCCCTTCCCCCATTTCTTTTTTTTTTTTTTTTAAGATTTTATTTATTTATGTGACAGAGAGACAGCCAGCGAGAGAGGGAGCACAGCAGGTGAGTGAGAGAGGAAGAAGCAGGCTCCCAGCAGAGGAGCCCGATGTGGGACTCGATCCTGGAACGCCGGGATCACCCCTGAGCCGAAGGCAGACGCTTTTAACGACTGCGCTACCCAGGCGCCCCCCCTTCCCCCATTTCACCTATCCCTCCACCCCACACCTCCAGCAACAACCACCGATCTGTTCTCTGCATCTATTTTCTTCTTTCTTTATTTTTTAAAGATTTATTTATTTATTTGAGAGAAAGAGAGAGAGAGCACAGAGGGGGGAAGGGCAGAGGGAGAGGGAGAGAAAGAATCCTCAAGCAGACTCTCCAATGAGCGCAAAGCCTGACGTGGGGCTTGATCCCAGGACCCTGAGATCATGATCTGAGCCAAAATCAAGAGTCTGCTGCTTAACCGACTGAGCCACCCAGGTGCCCCCCTTTTTTTTATGTTACCCACATGTAAGTGAGATCATACAGTATTTCTTTCTCTTTTTTTAACTAAATGAAAAGTCTCTCTCAAATTAATTTATATAAAAATGAGGCAGAGTATAAATACGTAAAATGATAACTAAAATTTTAAAACTAATATCTTACCCAAATTTTCATCAACAGAAGAATGGGTAAGCAAAATGTAATATATATATATACAATGGAATATTATTCAGCCATGAAAAGGAAAGAAATCCTGACATATGCTACAGTATAGGTAGGTCATCCATAAAATAAGTCAGACAGAGAAAGACAAATACTGTGTGATCTCACCTGTATGTGGGATCTAAAAACATTAAAACTCATAGAAACAGATTAGAATGGTGATTGCCAGGGGCTGAAGAGAGGGAGACATGGGGAGATACTGGTCAAAGCATACAAACTTTCAGTTATAAGATGAATAAGTTCTAGGGATCTAATGTACAGTATGGTGACTATTGTTAATAATACTATATTGTATGCTTAGAAGTGACTAAGAGAGTAGATCTTGAAAGTTCCAACCTGTGCACTGCTGATATTCTGGTAAATGGTGCTGTTGATGCCAATGGTTCTCCCTCCTACTGTCGAGGCTTTCCTGTTCCAACCACCTCCTTGGCCATATTCTCTGAGAAGTATTGGCTGAGTGTGGTACTCAGGTCATTGGTGATGCCTGGAATCCGTAAAAGGGGTTCACACACAATTCAGGAGTCTCAGGGAAAAAATAAAACAATTGCATCCACATACATTTAATAAATTTGAATTTAAGATTAATTATGATATCCACAGAAACTTCCATTATCATTAGCATCTTAAAGTTTGTGCCTTCACCATAAACACTGAATCAACCAGCTAACATTCATTTGCCAGGCTGCACTTGATCTCAGCTAATGTATTTTTATGTCATTTGCATATCATTACTCACATTTGTCCAATTTGCATTTTTTGCTGTAACCGCAGTGCTTCATCATATTCCCAATTTGTAAAAATGAATCAGCGATCCATTGAAGCGTGAAAGCAGTTAAGAAAAAGTTATTGAAATGCCACAGTGCAGAATAACTTCATAAATGCAAACAGTGCCTAGAAAGTCAGTATGAATATAGAGCTGACTGCATTGCTGGGGCAAGAGAATTTGTAAGTGTGACGGGCAAACAAAGAAGAATAGGAAAAAGAAATACAATCATTATATGAAAATCAGATTTTGCCTCTAGATCCCTGTGCTTTTGCCTGTTATGAAACTGTCAAATAGTGGCAGGAAGCCACGAAAGCCTTGAATACTTTTCATAAACAAAGCACAATGACCTCTCTGGTAAACCAGCTGAGATTTTCCAGAATAAGCTAAAAATTGTGCTTTCCAGGATGCTAAAGGTTCAAGTTGTACGACTGCCAAGAAGTTTGTAAAACGACTCACAAAGTTAATGGAAATGTTATGCTGGGAAGGAAAATGGAACGGCCTGTTGGCAAAATTCTCTGATCAAATGATGCTGTTGTACAAGCCCTAATATCAATGGCATTCTGTACGAACAAGCACTTACTATGGTGTTTATGCAAGCAGACATTTCACATTACAGCTCCAGGAAATTTGCTCTTGGCATATGTAAGGAGCATACATGAGTGAGAAGTGCTCAGTGTTTTTTGTGTTGTTGTTTATCTCTGAACACCCAAGCTACAAAAGTGATTTTTCATTAAGGTAAAAAACATGGTGGAAGCCAGAGCTGGGGTAGCACCAGCTAGCCAAGCAGCAATGGGGGCTTTGCTCGGTTGAGTCAGATTGGTGGTAAGTGACAGAAAAATAGTCAAAATTGCCTCAAGACATAGAGCATGTATTTGGCTCACACCACTTACTTCAGGCAATATCATCCATCACAAGCAGTTTTGCCTCCTCCCTCCTTTCGGCCTTCTGCTCTGTTAGCTTCATTTCCAGGGTCCACAGTGTCTCCCAGCTGCCCCCATTGCACATGATCTCAGGTTGAAGTTCAGCTGGACACTCTTTCAACAGCCCCAACTAACATCTGCTTGAATCTCATTGGCTAAGTCTAACCAGGTCACACACCCATTCATGAATCATTGTCTTTGGCCAAGGGAGTGAAATGCTTTGACCGGCCACACTTGAGTTACCATCCATTCCTGGAACTAGGGATAAACAACAACAACTCCTCCTCCTCCTTCCCCTCCTCCTCTTCCTCCTCCTGTCACCAAAGCACAGGGCCTGAGATGCAAGTAAGGCTGGTCTTTCAAAAGAAAATCAGGGAATTATACCAAGCAAAGGTTGAATGGAGGATGGGGGGTGATAACAGATGCCAACTATAGTATGTGAATAACATGCCAGTTTTCTTATGCTCCTTATTCATTCAGGACAGCCGAATGTCAGCAATACGTGTCTTAATTTAGGGTGGAACTAATCTAACTAAACTGTCACCCCCAGTACATGTGTTTTCAGTATGCTGGGAAACATAATAGATAGTGTGTATGAGATAGCTCTTCCATACTGGAGTGCGTTAAATTTCAAGAAAAAGATGTCCATATAAACATGACACTCATAAAGCTACTAAAGACCATTTCTGCATATTCAGTGCTTGCTGCTTTCTGAGGTGCGATTCAGTGACGAATTTCACACCCTTAGTCTGAAGTTAACCCTCAAGATCCAAAATACTATGATTTCTAAGGTTTAGCATAAAGTATTGGAATTTTTTATTATTTATTTATTTATTTGAGAGATAAAGCGAGCATGCGTGAGGGGAGGAATACAGGGGGAGGGAGAGAGAGAATTCCAAGCAGACTCCGTGCCAAGCCAGGAGCCCAACATGGGGCCTGATCCCACGACCCTGAGATCACGACCTGAGCCACAACCAAGGATCAGAGGCTCAGCCAACTGAGCCACTCAGGAGCCCCTAAAATATTGGACTTTTAAAAATCAGCCTCAATCACCAAGGCTTTCACTCTCTCTCAACCTTTCATGAGTTTCTTCATTTGATGGAAAAAGAAATCACTGCTGTATTTGGGGGTACATTTTAGAATCATATGCATTTCTAGTTAAATAAGGCAGATTGACCTCATACATATATCTTGGGTCCCTCTTGAATCTCCACTAGAAAGACTGAAAGGAATTTTTTCTTAAGTAGACTCCACACCCAGGGTGGAGCCAAACATGGGGCTTGAACTCGTGACCCTGAGATCAAGACCTGAGCTGAGATGAAGAGTCGGATGGTTAACCCACTGAGCCACCCAGGTGCCCTGAAAGGAAATTTTTTAAGATACAAACTCACAAGGAAACAGAAAGCCATAGAGACGATAACAACAGAAAAGATATGACAAAAATTTTAGAACATTTATTGTTGAAGTATAGCTGATTTTTAAAAACATTTTTATTATTGAAGTATAGTTGACATGACAACAAAATTTTGAAAGCTGTAAGGTGGATGGCCAAATGGCACATGATATAATGAAGCAGAAAAGGCTAAGTGCCACAAAGTGGGAAACCAATACCAAGTAAGCTGATGCATGTCACAGAATCCACAGAAAAGCTTAGGAACTAGAAGAAGAAGAAGGCCCTGGGGCGCCTGGGTGGCACAGCAGTTAAGTGTCTGCCTTCGGCTCAGGGTGTGATCCCGGCGTTGTGGGATCGAGCCCCACATCAGGCTCCTCCGCTGGGAGCCTGCTTCTTCCTCTCCCACTCCCCCTGCTTGTGTTCCCTCTCTCGCTGGCTGTCTCTATCTCTGTCGAATAAATAAATAAAATTTAAAAAAGAAGAAGAAGAAGAAGAAGGCCCTGGGAGGGTGGGATGTGGGGTAAAGCCAAAAACAGAGTGAGTGAAAATTGTTTTAAAGGAACAGCTAGATCCCAGATCTTCATTCTACTCCTGCATATTCCCAAATATAGAATAAATGTGTGCATATGTGGAATTTAAGAAACAAAACAAATGAGCAAAGGGAAAAAAAGAGAGAGACAAACCAAGAAACAGTCTCTTAACTACTGAACAAACTGAGAACAAACTGCTGGTTACCAGAGGGGAGGTGGGTGGCAGATGGGTGAAATAGGTGATGGGGATTAAGGAGTGCATGTGGAGAAAGGGGACCCCTCCTACACTGTTGGTGGGAATGCAAGTTGGTGCAGCCACTTTGGAAAACAGGATGCAGGTTCCTCAAAAAGTTATAAATACAGCTACCTTATGACCCAGCAATTGCACTACTGGGTATTTACCCCAAAGATACAGATGTAGTGAAAAGAAGGGGCACAGCACCCCAATGTTTATAGCAGCAACGTCCACAATAGCCAAGCTGTGGAAGGAGCCCAGATGCCCTTCAACGGATGAATGGATAAAGAAGATGTGGTCCATATATACAACGCAGTATTACTCAGCCATCAGAAAGAATGATTACCCAACATTTGCATCGACATGGATGGAACCGGAGGGTATTATGCTAAGTGAAATAAGTCAAGCAGAGAAAGACAATTATCATACGGTTTCACTCATATGTGGAACATAAGAAATAGCACGGAGGACGTTAGGGGAAGGAAGGGAAAACTGAAGGAAGGGATGTCAGAGGGGAGATGAACCATGAGAGACTATGGACTCTGGGAAACAATATGAGGATTTCAGAGGGGAGGGGGGTTAGGGGATGGGGTAGCCTGGTGATGGGTATTAAGGAGGGCACGCATTGCATGGAGCATTGGGTGTTATGTGCAAACAATGAATCATGGAACACTACATCAAAAACTAATGATGTACTGTATGGTGACTAACAGCATAATTAAAAAAATAGGAGTGCACCTGTTGTGATGGGCACTGGGTGATGTATGGAAGTTTGGAATCACTGTATTATACACCTGAAACTATTACACTGTCTGTTAACTAACAGGAATTAAAATAAAAACTTAGAAAAAGAAAGAATGAGTGTGTGTAAATAATTTACTTAATTTATAATGAAGAAACCTATGGCATAGCAAAGTTGGTTCAAAGATCATTTGAGAAATTGAATATATATACTCAAGCAGGAAAAGCATGCTGAAATAAGTTTATTTAGCAACAAAACTGCTTATTACCTATAGGACATTAAAATCATAACGTTTGGAGTTGTCACTTCTGCTAGGATCTCTATTGAACAAAAAATCTACAAGCTTATACGTAAGTTTACAGAGTATGAACCCTAATTAATAGAAATTACTATGGCAAACAAAGGTACATACTCCTGGAGAATACAATTATCCTTGGGCAGATGGGTTGGACAGTGTTGCCATATGACATTGAAAATACATTCAAGGGCGTCTGGGTGGCTCAGTCAGTTAAGCGTCTGATTTTAGCTCAGGTCATGATCTCGGGGTCCTGGGATGGTCCCTGGTTGGGGTCTGAGCTCAGCAGGGAGTCTGCTTCTCCCTCTTCCTATCTCTCTTCCCTTCCCCCTGCTCTGGCGCTCTCTCTTGCTCTTTCTCTCTCTCAAATAAATAAATGAGATGTTAAAAAAGAAAAAAGAAAATACATTCAGTCTTCCTTTTGCCTTGTTTATATGTTTTGAAGAATTTTTCTTAAACATCATTTTTTAAAAGATTTTATTTATTTATTTGTCAGAGAGAGAGAAAGAGCACAAGCAGCAGACAGAGGGAGAGGGAGAAGCAGACTCCCCACTGAGCAGGGAGCCCGAGGCGGGGTTCGATTCCAGGACCCTGAGATCATGACCTGAGCCGAAGGCAGGCGCTTAACAGACTGAGTCGCCCAGGCGTCCCTTGGATAATTCTTCTTGATAAGAGAAATAAACATCTCTTTGAAAAGCCACAATTTGAATAATTATAAGCATTCTCCATATTACAACAGTAAAAATAATAGTAAGATAATTCTCTCATGCTCTTTCTCTCTCTCTCAAATAAATAAATAAAATCTTTTTTAAAAAAACCCACAAAACCCCCAAACAAAAGCAGTAACAGTCTCCAAGTTTGAAATAGAGATCCACAATCACTGCTGCTACTCGCCTTCCTCTGTCCCTTCAATCTGTTTTCTGCCTCCTCCCCTGCACTGCTTCTGCTAAAATGAGGGATGACGTCATAACTACTAACTCAAGGGTCATTTCTTATTCCTTATCTTGTTTGCTTGATCTCCCAGTCAAGAATTGAGAAGAAGTTATCAGAGAGGATGAAAGATGACCCAGAAAGCACAGTATCGTGGAAGTCCACAGAAGAATTTTAAGGAAGAATTGATCAACATTGTCAAATACTGCAGAGAGATGGGACCAAAAACGTCATCCTGTGTTTTTTGGCAGGTAGGGAGTGATCTGTTGGGAGAGAGACTGTGGCCACTTGGGATTTAACACTTCCCCGGTGTTCTCCTTCTCCAGCAGTTTCCATGGGTCCACTGAGGTTTGTCTGCAAAGGTGAGCAGCGGCCTATTCTCCTCAAATCAAGGAAGAAGGATACTCCTGTTGATTGAGTCCTAATTCCAAGAAATCTGTACTAATAGAACCCTGCTTCAAATTGTATTTGGAGACGTTCTTGTTTTGTCCTTTTCTCCCACTCCTCATTTTTTGTACAGCAATATAAAGTGCATAGATTTTGTCAAAGCTCCCACCAAGACTGCCAGAGCCATCCCTTGATCACATAAAATGGGTTTTTTTAAACTTGTTGAGTAAGGGAGAGCCCCAAGTTCACAAAGTTTCAGTAGTGACTTAAAAGAAGGAAGTTAGAGAAGCTACTTACATATTGGGCTTTGGGGGCTGGGCTCAGGTGGTTCTAAGGCTGGTCTGGACAAGGAATGAGCTGTGCATGTGTCAAAATTTGTAAACTACACAAGTTGCAGTGCCTTGCAACACATGGGTTTGAATGGGCTCATGTTAAAACAGTTTGAGCTTAAGTAGTTTTTGTTGCAAGTTTGTGGTTTGCCTTTCTGGGACAGAAAGTTATGTTATCCATTATAGGACATGATGCTGTAACCAGTGTTCCAAAATGACGTTGAAAGGACGTGCAGCCATCATTTTGTCTATTTCTAACTTCTGCATATTGTTTTTCTTGACAAAAGTGAGAGTTACGCATCATCAGTCTGGGAGCAATGTGATAAGGTGCAGGGATGACGACATGTAGGTCCAACTCCGTGCCATTGGTGGCACAGTGCTAAGTGGAGAAGGATTTTCAAGCTGAGTCTGGGGTCTTAAGGATAGAATCCTGTGATCTATTACAACATTATATTAGGGGGCTTCCTGTTCTGTGGAAATTGCTAAGTTAAAAACCACATTTTCAAAAACAAAAAACAAAAATCCTGCATTTTCTAGATTCTCCTGAAACTATAGTTTCAGATGTGCTTTGGGTTCTGCCAATCAGATGTCCTTAGGCCAGCAGGGCGTGAGGCATCTCTGCACAGGCCTGGATCATGGCCCCAGATCCTGAGCTTCCCGGGGTGTGCCCTTCTGGACCATGGTTGAGCTTGTCTTCCTTGGACTCCATGAGTTAAACAAGACCCTGACATCAAATCCCCTTCGTTACCTAAGTGAATCTTAGTTGAGCTTCTGCCACTTGGAACCATGAGCCCTCAGTGAGATACCTATTCGCACACAAAATTTTATATTCAACTTCAGGCCCTCACAAAATCTATCCACAAATCCCAGATGAAAAAGCACGACTATAAAGACCTCATAACTTACCATTTTATTCTAAGTCCACACAACACTGAAAATCTAGTAGAAAGCTTATGAAATCCCTAGCCATACACCTATAGTCAAGTGATTATAAATAACACCTTTGGAAGTTTCGGAAAAGCATTAAGTCTTTTTCTCCTCCCTTGATTTACCATAGTACCTAAAATCCACTCTTAAAAAATGTTATTTCTCGGGGGCACCTGGGTCGTTGGGCGTCTGCCTTCGGCTCAGGGCGTGATCCCGGAGTCCTGGGATCGAGCCCCACATCAGGCTGCTGGAAGCCTGCTTCTTCCTCTCCCACTCCCCCTGCTTGTGTTCCCTCTCTCGCTGGCTGTCTCTATCTCTGTCAAATGATTAAATAAAATCTTTTTTAAAAATGTTATTTCTCATTGTTAAACTATGACACCTTATTTATTGTTGGGTTTTTTTTTCCAACCAATAGGTCCTGCATCCCTTCTATAGTGGGCCTTGCACTATATGAAGAAGATAGAAATGATTCAGGCCCCCATGGAGCCGGAAGTCAAGTGGGGGAGAAAGACAAGCAAGTAGGAGGGTCTCTTATTTAAATGTCTCGGATTACCATTTGTTATTTATTAAACTGAATAAGAAATTTATTTACAAAATGTTCAATTGGTTTGGCATTGTTCTCTAAAGCTAAGCATATACCATCCTGTGACTCAAAAATCACACTGCTGGATAAAGCCAAGAAAAATGGCGCATAGGTCTACCAAAAAGACTTCTACGAGAATGTTTAAAGCAGCTTTACTCAGAATGGCCCAAAACTGGAAACAACCCAAATGTCCAGCAATAGGAGAGTGGATGAACGAAGTATAGTATGTTCATACAGCAATAAAAAAGGGCAGATTCCTGTTACACCCAACTACATGGATGGCTCCTGCCAACATAATCATAAGTGAAAGAAGCCAGACACTAAAAAGTACACGCTGCATAATTCCATCTAAATGAAAGCCAAGAACATACAAAACTAATTGGTAGTGATAGAACTCAGTACAGTGGTATCTCTGGTTTGGGGAGTGGTATTGACTGGGAAGAGGGCACGAGGGAACCTTCTGGGTTGCTGTAAATATTCTATATATTAATCCGAGTGAGCTCTACATATGGGTTTACTTATGCCAAAATTCACGGATCTCTATACATAAGCTTAGCGCATTTTATGCACTTCACTATTGTTTTGGTTAGCTCTTGCTGCATAACAAACCACCCCAATGCTTAGTGGCTTAAAACAATGACAACCTCTTACCACTCACAATGCCGTGGATTGATTGGGAGGCTTCGCCTATGGGAGTTTCAGTCAGACGGTGGCTGAGGCTGGAGTCACGCGGAGGCTTACCTGTGATCTGGTGATCTGGTCACTGAAGTGACTGGACCTCGCTCCTTGTCCATGTGGTTTCAGGATCTCTCCTCTTCACATGGCCTCTCCACAGGGTCTCTCCAGTAGGGTAGCTACATACAGCAGCCATGGGAGCATGCCATTCAGACCTCCCTTCAAGAGAGAACCTGCTGTGAGGAGTAGAAAAGTTAGCTAACAGCCCCTAGGGGTTATACATTGAAGATCTACCGCAACCTTCACACAGAGGCCCCGTGCTCCCTGGGCCTTTCCTAGCCAATGATTGGGTGCAGCGAGTGTACTGGAGCCGGGCTCTTCCTGCCCATCGCAGAATGTCTCTAACGGGTGATCTTTTCTCTGGGGCTCCCCATCAGCTTGGGCAAGAATTTCCCAGAGCTGCACTGCTTCCTGCCCCATCTTCCTGTTTGCGTGGTTCGTTCCACAAGTGTCAGACCTGCAGCACAATCTGAAAGCTTTCCCAGCCAACTTCTGCTCTCTCCCCTTTTCTCCTTCACTAGTATTTCCTCCAGTCAGTCTCTTGCATCTCTAATTTGGTTTTGGTGTTTGCTTCTCAGAAGATCTGAAATGAGAGGGCTCCCAAAAACAAATACTCCAGGAGGAAAGAAGTAGAACCCACCAGTGTTCCTAAAGCCAGGCCTAGAGGTGGCCCAGGGCCACTCACTTCTGCTACAGTCTGTTGTTCGACTGAAGTCACAGACCAGCCAGAGTCATTGTGGGAGGGGAAGACCAGCCAGGGCTTGAATACTGGGACCATTTAGGAGGACTGGCTACCACAACTGTATATATGTTCTACTTCAATTTTAAAAACTTTAAAAAAAATCATTTGGAGAGGCTTTGAACTCTGGAGCTGGAGATGGATTGTACAGCAGGGAGATAGAGCATCAGGGAGAGAGACCTCTCAAGGACACCACCTGTGTTCCCGCCATATGGCAGTGTTGAAAGAGAGATCTGGAAGTGCTGCTGCACATGTTTTGCTTCGGATGTAGGCTTAACCGTGACCTAGATGTATTCCATTAACAAGGGCCATTCATCTGTCCGCTCGGCCCGTGTACCTCCTGGTGACTGAGGCGGGCTACACAAAGGATAGGTTAAGACAAGCACTGGTTGATTTTGGCTGACTTCACCTACGAGCTCTTGTCATGAAATTTTTCAGTTTAATCATTATTCGAGTTTAATATAAACAGTAATCTGATCTAATGAAGTAATTACATTGCATCAGATCTGGCAGTTAGAAAAGCAAAACACGCTATTGTGCTTCCTTTAAAAAAACAGAGAGAGGAATAAGACTCAAAAGAGAAGACATTTTTTTCTCTTTTATTCATATATATCGTGCCTTACCAACAAATGCTTGTAGTCAAAGGACCAAGGAAAAGCTAAGAAAGGAAATTAAAGTGAGGCAAGAAAGGTAGCTTTTACTGAAACACCAAAGTGAGATTGAAGTTAAACCCCAGGATCATCCCGTTCAGATAAGTACTCCATTTAGAGGAACCAGTTTAGAGCTCCAGTGTGGGTTGGTAAAGTACTACCAGGAGGATCCTAGCCTGAAAGAGAAACTTCTACTCTGTAGGTTGTCTGGGCGTTTTCTTGGATGGTATGGAAGTGGGAAGGGCTTTTACTGTTTATTTTATTTTATTTATTTGTTTGTTTTAAAGATTTCATTTTTAAAGATTTGTTTATTTATTTATTTATTTATTTATTTATTTATTTATTTATTTATTTATTTCAAAGAGAGAAGGAGAGAGCGAACAAGAGAGTACAAGCAGGGGGAGAGGCAGGCAGAGGGAGAGGGAGAAGCAGGCTCCCCGCTGAGCAGGGATTCCCGATGCGGGACTCGGTCCCAGGACCCCAGGACCCCAGGACCACGAGCCAAGCCGAAAGCAGATGCCTAACCAACTGAGCCACCCAGGCGCCCCTTAAAGATTTTATTTTTAAGTAATCACTACACCCAACGTGGGGCTTGAACTCACAACCCCAAAATCAAGAGCCACACGCTCCTCCAATGGAGCCAGCCAGGTGACCCAGCTTTTATTTTTTAAACTGAAGTACATACACTTGACACAAAATAAAATGCATAGATCTTAAGTATGCAGCCCAGTGGCTTTTCACAATTATATACCCGTGTAACCACCACCCTAATACATCCCTCATCCGGAACGTTTTCTTGTGCCTCTTCCCAGCCCATCCCCATCCAATCCCCAAACCCCTGCAATCACTTTCTGTTTTTAACCACTATCAGTTTCGCTGGTTCTGGAATTGGTTTACATGGAATCTGACAGAATGACTTCTTTCATCCTGCATAATGTTTCTGAGGTTCATCTCTATTGCTGTTGCCCTATTTATTTCCTTTTCATTACTCAGTAGTATTCCATCGTACAAGAATACCATTACGTGATATGCCATTTTCCTGCTGCTGGATATCTGAGTTGTTTCCAGTTTGGAGCTCCTATGAATAAAGTTGCTACAAACACCGTTTTGTACAGCTTTTTGGGGAGTTATTGTGTGTGTGTGTGTGTGTGTGTGTGTGTGTGTGTGTGGACAAATGTTTTTGTGACTCATGAGAAAATACCGAGTGAGACTCTTGAATCCTAGAGTAGATGCATGTTTAACTTTATAAGAAACTGACAAAAAGTTCTCCAAAGTTGTACCATTTTACACTCCTACCAGCAGTTTGAGAAGATTTCAGTTGGTCCACATCCTTGCCAATAGTTGGTGTTACTGGTCTTTTTTATTTTACTCAGTGTGGTGATATCTCACTGAGGTTTTAATTCCATTTCTGTAATGACTACTGATTTTGAGCACCATTTGTGTGCTCTTTGGACATTTTTTTATCTTCTTTGGTGAAGTGTCTGTTTTTAACGCCTTCAGTGGGCCTTTTTTTACTGCCTGCTTCATCCCCTTTAAAGAAACCGTTATCCAAGTTGGCCGTCTGAGAGCGCTCTGTGATGAAACAGATCAATTCAAGCAGTCCATTCAGCCGCTATAGCTTTTCATACTGTCCAGTTTCGCTGTTACAAAGCAAATACCCTTGCTCAAATAAATAGGTGTGAGCTCTCCAAAGCAAAATGCTGACTTAAGTATTTTATTTCCAACTCTGGGGCTTATGTGTGTACTCTAAATAAACAGCTTCACCACAAGCAGGACAACTGGAGCGATGGTTTATTATAAATAAATTATGTTTTAAAAAACCAGTCTATTTGCTTTAAATGAACTCTGGCCTTGGGGAACATTGCAAATCTTAAGTATTTCTATTCCCACAAAATGAGGCTGAGGCAACAAGCATACACACACACACACACACACACACACACACACAGATATATATGTAATCAATGGGTCTTAAAAGGTTTGGGAATGGTTGGCATGAAATAAACTGTAGGGTCTCATTAAAGGATGAAGAGGAAAACTTCATTTTCACGCACAACAAAGTGTTTCAATAAAGAATCAAAATCTTACAGAAAGGAAGCCTTGGTTTTCTGAGGTAGGTTTACCCCCACTCATTTAATTTAATGTTGGCTCTCACCAGTGACACCAGATCTTTCTACTTAAGGATTAATCAGTCTGAATGCCTGATAGTCCATCCTTGTGGGTGAAGACATTATTTGGCACTTTTATGTGCTGTAAGAAACTTAATATTACTGAGTATAATCATAAATGCGATGATACAACAGTCATCAGTTATGTCTCGTTCCACTTAAAGTTGAGCTCCTCAAAATCTCTTTTTTTCCTGTGTACCTATTGCATTATGCTTACGTTACATTTCAAAGTTTTTTGGGTTTTGTCTACTAGTCTTATTATTGGACTTGGCATTTGCTGTGCTTGTGGGTAGCGATGCCAATGTGTTCCCGGTTTGCTTTATCTTGAGTAGTTTAGTCAAGTATATTGAGTCATCTAGGCCAGTACTCCTCAAACCCAGTGATTTCGTTAAAGTGCAGACTCTGACTCAGTAGGTCTGGGGTGGAGCCCAAAATTCTGCATTTCTAACGAGCTCCCGGGGGATGCCCTTTCCACTTGCCCAGTAATCGCACTTTAGGAACAAGAGGCCACAGAATAATCATCACCTTGTCAGTGTTCTGACTCACATTCAGATGTAATTTAGCATTACAAATGTTAAGCTATTCAAATACCATATTACGTCAGATGATGTACTTTGCCTATCATCTCTTGTCCCCCAGCCCCATGCACATTCTGTTTGTTAATAAACTCCCATTTTCTTTGGGGCAGTAATTCAACCTTGCTTGTTCTACTCCCTTTGCTAAATATCCACTTTCCCAGGGTCCCTTGCATCTAAGGATGGCCATGTGACCCAACACTGGCTGCTGGGATGGAAGGGAAAAGTCTTCTAGAAGGCTTCTGGGAAAGATTGTATCCACTACATCTCCTGACCTTGAAAGGAGTGAAAAACGTTTTCCCCCTCTAAAATTAAATCTCAACCACCAAGCATTTTGCTGACACAGGCTGTATTAGTTTCCTAGGGCTGCAGATAACAAATTACCACAAACTCGATAGCTTCAAACAATAGAATTTATTCCCTCACAGCCTGGAGGCCAAAAGTCCAAAATCAATGTGTTGCCAGGGTTGGTTTCTCTCTCCTAGCTTCTAGAGGCTGCAGGCATTCCTTGGCATTCCTTGGCTTAAAGATGCATCACTGCAATCTCTGCCTCCAACTTCATATGGCCCTCTGCTCTGTATGGCTCTCTCTAGGTCTTCTCCTTTTCTGTCTTTTGTAAGGATACTTGTCATTGGGTTTAGATCCCACCCTAATCCACAATCCTCTTGAGATCATTACCTTAATTATATCTGCAAAGACCCTTACTGCAGATAATGTTACATTCTGAAGCTCCAAGCAGACATATCTTTTGGAGGGACCTCATTCAACTCACTACACAGGCCTAATCTGTCTTTTGGAGGGATACCCTCATTTAGCTTAGACGTGAACTCTGGGGCTTGGGAAATCCATAGTCATTGTCCGAGTTTTCATGACCCTACCAAAGCAGGGGATTCCTCTAGTGGATCCATTCATTCCTTGCCAAGCTCAGCTCTGGGGATCTTCACAGTGACTCTTAAGGCACACCATGGCCTGTCCTCAAATATCCCTGTGGTCTCCCTCTCAGTGGAAGAACATCTCCCCCCCCCCCCCCACCTCACTGCCACTCTCACTCCTTGGTCTTCACAGTAGACCTGGCCATGTAATTTGTGGAACCCAGTGCAAAATGAAAATACAGGGTCCCCTGTTCAAAAAAGATGAAGAATTTCAAAAGAGTAACAACAGTAGGGCATTAAACCAAGCACAGGGCCCTGTGTGACTACATGGGTCACTCACACATGAAGCCAATCCTGTTTCCCAGTCTCCAAGAAGCCAACTATACCCCTGGGTTTGGCCAAATTCATCAAAATTCTCCCTTCTATTCTCTGTGCCTCTGGGCAGATGGATGAAATCTAGAAGCTCTCATCTCCTTTCTGAGGCCTAGAGACTGGAGCTCAGGATGCAAGTCCTGGCTCGATACAATAGACATAAGGAGAAGGTTTCTTAGCAGTCATCTTTCTGATGAGTCCACAGCGTAAAAATCAGATAAGATACAAATCAGGAGGGGCGCCTGGGTGGCACAGCGGTTAAGCGTCTGCCTTCGGCTCAGGGAGTGATCCCGGTGTTATGGGATCGAGCCCCACGTCAGGCTCCTCTGCTATGAGCCTGCTTCTTCCTCTCCCACTCCCCCTGCTTGTGTTCCCTCTCTCACTGGCTGTCTCTATCTCTGTCGAGTAAATAAATAAAATCTTTAAAAAAAAAAAAAGATACAAATCAGGACACACATTCATATGTCAATAACTCACTCTGTTACAAAAGAACGGTTAAAAATAGCTACCTTGACATGTTCTGAGGATCCTGGAAAACATCAGCATGGGTCTAGAAGTGAAAAACAAAGAACATAACAAAATAAAACAACAAGCAACCACCTACCAAAATACCACATTACTTTACCTTCTTAGATCAACCACATGACTTTTTTTTTAAAGTTCCAAAATGTTCTATGAAATAGGGAAGTTACTGGCCAAATTCTTCTGGTTTGTTTTAAAAACTGTCACCAAAGAAAATGTTAGTCTTGCAAAGCCAACCACAAGCTGAAATGCAAAATGAAATGACAGCTAAGCAATTTAGGGTATTAAAAACAGAAATCATAATGAGTATAATAGTGTCACCCTGTTTCCTGGGTTCTCCGTTCTCATTTCTTTCAGAAACACAAGAATGAAAAATATTGAGGCTGTTAAAATTTTTCAAGATGATTGATTTTCTGGATTTAAGTGTTGTTATAACTTTTAATGGGTATCCACGCCAAAGGAAATTGACAAAGTTTTCTTTTTTCTCACCTAAGTAATTATTGCTACATTTAATACGTCATGTCAACCTGCCTTTTGTTTCTGTGAGGGCCGCCGAGCTATTTCTGTTTTCAGAATGAATAATAGCAGGTTTTCCCCACATAGTTTGCTATGAAGTTTTTAGAATTTCAAGGTTGCTGTTTTACAAAATAAATAAAACAAAACATATATAATTTGAAAACATGTTTGAATTAGTCTCTTAATATGCACAGTCCTGAAATTGTGTATAATTCAGCAAAATAAAAGTAAACTTTTATCCCATGAAAAAATGCAAATATAAATATTTATATGAAAAATAGTTAATTCTATTTGTGATTACACATTATCACTTGAGAAATATGTGTAGGTAATAAATAAATATATACATATGAAAAAGGCCTGATTTTACTCATGATTCTAAAATGTACATTTTTTTTGTTTTTATACCATTTACCAACCTCTCCCTATTTCCTCTCCCCTATATACCCTGGCAACACTTTTCTACGTTCTGTTTGTATGAATTTTGTTTTAAGATTCCACATATGAGTGATACCATGTGATATCACTTTCTCTGGCTTATATCACTCAGCATAATGTCCTCAAGGGGGATCATGTTGTCACAAGTGGCTGAATAATATGCCATTGTATGTATATACACCACATCTTCTTTATCCATTCATCCATTGATGGACACTGAGGTTGTTTCCATATCTTGGCTATTGCGAATAATGCTGCAAGAACATGGGAGTGCTGATACCGCCTCAATATCTTGTTTTCACTTCCTTTGGATATGTACCCAGAAGTCGGATTGCTGGATCATATGGTAGTTCTATTTTTAATTTTAGGAGGAACCTTCATTCTGTTTTTCATTGTGGCTGCACCAATTTACATCCCTAACAGTGCATAAGGGTTCCCTTTTCTCCACACCCTCCTCAACACTTGTATTTTATTTTTAAATAAATACTTTTAAACATTTAAATATTTTATATTTAAATATTATGCTTATATATCCAAGTGTTATAGCTGTACTTTTTCATTTTTTTAAGTGATCTCTATGCCCAACATGGGGTTAAACTCATGACCCTGAGATCAAGAGGCATGCACTGTACCAACTGAGCCAGCCAGGTGCCCCCCTATCTATATATTTAAATAATACATTTAAATATTATATATAAAATATAAATATTTTTAATATTTAAATATTAAATAAATACTTTTATTTTTTCTTTTCTTTTCTTTTTTTAAGTAATCTCCACGCCCAATGTGGGCCTGAACTCATGACCCCGAGATAAAGAGTCACACGCTCCACTGACTGAGCCACCCGCGTGGCCCAAAATAAATATATTTTTCTTAATTAGAGAGAAAGAGAGAGAGAGGGAGGGAGGGAGGGGCAGAGGCAGAGGGAGAGGGAGAATCTTAAGTAGGCTTCACACCCAGTGCGGAACCTCATGCACGGGGCGGGAGGCTTGATCTCACAACCTTGAGATCATGACCTGGGCTGAAATCAAGAGTCCGACGCTTAACCGACTGAGCCACCCAGGTGCCCCCCAAAATAAACACTTTTTTTAAAGATTTTATTTATTTATTTGGCAGAGAGAGAGACAGCCAGCAAGAGAGGGAACACAAGCAGGGGGAGTGGGAGAGGAAGAAGCAGGCTCCTAGCGGAGGAGCCCGATGTGGGGCTCGATCCCATAACACTGGGATCACGCCCTGAGCTGAAGGCAGACGCTCAACGACTGAGCCACCCAGGCGCCCCCAAAATAAACACTTTTAAATAAATATTTTAAAATAAATAATCTCTTGTCTTTTTGTGATAATCATTCTAAGAGGTGTGAGGTGATGTCTCATTGTGGTTTTAGTTTGCATTCTCCTGAAGATTAGTGATGTTGAGCACCTTTTCATGTATTTGTTGGCCATTTGTATGTGTCCTAAAAATGTACATTAAAACAATTTATCTGGGGCGCCTGGGTGGCTCAGTAGGTTAAGATCTGCCTTCAGCTCAGGCCGTGATCCCAGGGTCCTGGGATCCCACCCCACATCGGGCTCCCTGCTCAGCAAGGAGTCTGCTTCTCCCTCTCCCTCTGCCCCTCCCTGCTCATGCTCTCTCTCTCATTCTTGCTCACTCTCTCTCTCTCTCTCAAATAAATAAATAAAATATTTAAAAACAAAACAAACCCAATTTATCCAAACATTTGTCAGTCAAGAAGAAGAGGCTGTAAAGCAACCAAACCACTAACTTGAGGTCTCAGGGATTGTAATCCAGAAGACACTGAGTGGCCCCGAATCATTGAAAGCGTGCTCTGAATTGTGAGCAGAGAGTGCAGGTGCACAAAGCAAAAGTCACAAGGTTACATAACATGTTTTGAAAGAATTACGATCTGTGCTGCTGGAGTTTAAACTAATACATGACTGGCTATTTAGCTAACAGGTGTTACATTATCTCTATTTCAGTCCAAGGTAGGAGGATGTGTTTCAGGAGATGGTCGAGTTGCAATTGTTAAAAATCAAAAGTTTATAGTGTTCTGAGAATTGAAACAGGAGAGGTGCACAGGCCCTACTTGCTCAATGTCTTTTTGACTCTTTTTTGAATGACTCTTAGCAATGCTTACTTCATTTTGAATCTTCTTTCAACATTTATCATCCAATAATTGCCAGTTAAGAGATTCTTGAGATAGAAATACGAGAAAGGTATCATCTCTAGCTTTGAGGATCTTAGAGTCTACAAAAAAGGAGACAAGCATGTTAACAAATGAACACTAAAGTTACATAAGTGCAAAATTAGAAATCTTTATGTGGCTCTAAGGGTTCCAAAGAAAGGAATATTCAGTTCTATCTGAAGGGCAAGGTGGGCTTTGTTAAAGTGGTACACCGTGTTCTGTATTGAAAGATGTTCAAAAATCAGTGGTAGATTAGTGTCTGAGACTCAGAGTGGGTGCCTGTATTCCAGTTGAAGCAGCGGGAGCCATGATGTAGGGTGAGGAATAGCAAGGTATGTTCAGATATAAAAATCTCAGTTGCCTGGTATCTATGGTTGTGAGTTGGGGGAAAGGAGTAGAGTGAGATAATGTGGGGCAGACAGTAATACGACAGAGGTAAGGACTTTGAACTTTATCTCACAAGGACTCATAAACCATGGCTGGTCATTTATATGTATTTCCTGGCTTAGATCATCCTTTTCTTTTAAAGATTTTTATTTATTTATATGGCAGAGGGAGAGAGAGAGAGAGAGCACAAGCAGGGGGAGCGGGAAAGGGAGCCCCTGATGCGGGGCTCCATCCCAGGACCCTGGGATCGTGACCTGAGCCAAAGGTAGTCACTTAACCAACTGAGTCACCCAGGCGTCCCTAGCTTAGATCATCCTGATTCAGGGTGGCTATTATGATCAATGTTTACTGTTGTGAAAATTTTTTTAAAAGATTTTATTTATTTATTTTACAGAGAGAGAGAGACAGCCAGCAAGAGAGGGAACACAAGCAGGGGGAGTGGGAGAGGAAGAAGCAGGCTCCCAGCGGAGGAGCCTGATGCGGGGCTCGATCCCAGGACTCCGGGATCATGCCCTGAGCTAAAGGCAGACACTTAACAACTGAGCCACCCAGGTGCCCCTACTGTTGTGAAAATTAATAAAGGAAAACTTCACTAAGTAGGCCAGAGGAGGAGTTCTCACACTTGTCAATTGCAAACTTCAACAGGAAGAGATGTACATTGCAAGTTAATATTTCTTTAACTATTTCTTCCTCCCCGGAGGAGGAAGAAAGGTTCTCCTTTCCCAGGAACAGCCCAACCCAATGAGAGACAGTCACAGCTCAGTCAATGAGAAGCCACTATACTTCCAGCTCCCAGTTTACTGCAATGGACTTTTTGTTTATAACAGCCTTTCCAACGTCCTCCTTTCCTGTATAATAGAACATTCTTCTCTTTTGTTCTTTGGACTTGCCTATGGTTTTGCCATAGCTTGCTTGTCCTGAATTGCAATTCTCTGCTATCCCCGACTAAACCCAGTTTTGCTGGGAAAGTAACTGACAGTTTTATTTTTAAAGTAAACACTATGACAGATTGTTTGCAGAATGGTTGCCATCATTCTCCTCTCTTTATCCATTCCTTTGGTGGTCCCCTTCCACTCTGACTCCGGGGTTGGCCATGTGACTTGCTTTGGACAATGGGACAACAATAAACATAAGATTTGGAAAGTGTTTGTGCTTGTCCTATTCCTGGGAACCATGTAGCCATCACCAGGTGAATAAGTTCAGGGTAGCCTGTTGGATATATGTGAGCTGTCACCCTCATCACCCCAGCCAACATGAGCACCCAGTCCATATATGAGAGTGATGTCATACTAGACCAGTAATTCCTATTAATATGTGCTCATTAGAGAAAATCAGAAAGATAGAATGAAACATGTCTCCCATAGATGTACCACCTAATATAACCATTATAAGCTTTTTTAGTATCTTTATTTCCAATCTTTTTCTCTACACAAGTTTGTTTTCTATGTGGTTATAATAATTATATATGGACAATTTTGCATCCCGCTCTTTAAATTGTATTAAACAAGCATATTTGTAAATTTTTTACTCTTCAAAAATACCATATTTAATGGCTAGATAATATTTCATCCAGTGAATGAACCCTAATTTCTTAGCTGCTTGGGGGCAATTAGGTAGATGCTGCAATGAACCTTCATAAGCATAAAGCTCTCTGAAAATTGAGGACGCTTTCCTTAGAATATTCCCATCAAGTAGAGCAATTGGATTGAAGGGTATGAATCTTTTAGAACCAACACATACTGAAAACTTTCACAAACGATTTCATACCAATTTACACACCCATCAACACTGAGTACCCACTTCACCAAAGCCTCAAAGGCCCATTGGTTTTTGTTATTGTTCGTTTTCTCTCTTTGTTAATTTGGGTGAGAAGTGAATTCTGGTTTCTGTTTTAATTATTTCTTCAATAATGAATAAAGTTGAAGAGTTGGAAAGTCTCATTTTCTCAGTGCCTATCAGAACAGCGGGATAGTTGATTTCTCAAAATGATTTCTTCAAATAATCCACACAACAGCTGCTTCAAAATTTCTTTTTTTTTTCCTGCTTCAAAATTTCTATATAGGTAATGTCCAGAAGTAGCTATCTGTGTGAATATATGTTTGCACAGCAATTTACAAATACTGAGAAGATACCAGTTGTCCATATCTAAGAATGGGGATTGTCGGTGGGAGGGCTAAACTCCCTGACCCTTGGGCATTGTTAAAGAAAAAAACAGCAGGGCAGTACGCAAAGTGGTAAAAATAGATTTTATTCAAGACTATTGCAATAGGGAAAAGATACCTAAGTATGGAACCAAGCTTAATTCCAAATACAGAATGGACTAGTGAGAATTTCTAACCAAGGGTCAGGATGGGGGCCTGGGGATGGAAAATTACAAAGAGGAAACATGAGGGGTAAGGGGAATTCTGGCTAAACCACCCTAACAGGATTCTTACTGAAGGCAGGCCAGGGTGATCAGACATCATGTGGAGGAGATGGTGGAAGATGAGGAACCTGATTAGATATTGAGGGGGTTCGCCAAAGATACAGAGGTAGTGAAAAGCAGAGGCACCTGCACCCCAAGGTTCATAATAGCAATGTCCACAATAGCCAAACTGTGGAAGGAGCTGAGATGCCCTTCATTTTTTTTTTTAAGATTTTATTTATTTATTTGACAGAGAGACAGCCAGCAAGAGAGGGAACACAAGCAGGGGGAGTGGGAGAGGAAGAAGCAGGCTCCCAGTGGAGGAGCCTGACGTGGGGCTCAATCCCAGAACGCCGGGATCACACCCTGAGTCGAAGGCAGACGCGTAACGACTGTGCCACCCAGGCGCCCCCTGAGATGCCCTTCAAAAGACGAATGGATAAAGAAGATGTGGTCCATATATACAATGGAATATTACTCAGCCATCAGAAAGGATGATTACCCAACATTTGCATCGACATGGATGGAACAGGAGGGTATTATGCTAAGTGAAGTAAGTCAAGCAGAGAAAGACAATTATCATATGGTTTCACTCATATGTGGAATATAAGGAATAGCGGGAGGACCATATGGGAAGGGAGGGAAAACTGAATGGGAAGAAATCAGAGATGGAGACAAACGATGAGAGACTCTGAACTCTGGGAAACAAACTAAGGGTTGCAGAAGGGGAAGTGGGTAGAGGGATGGGGTAACTGGGTAATGGGCATTAAGGAGGGCACGTGATGTGATGAGCACTGGGTGTTATATGCAACTAATGAATCATTGAACACTCATCAAAAACTAATGATGTACTATATGTTGACTAATTGAATTTAAATAAATTTTTTAAAAAAGATGCTGAGGGGGTTCAGATGTGGACGATGGAGTGTCTGGCTCAACTGACTTACGATTCTTGCTAAAACTGGATTTTACAAGGAAGTCCCCAGATGGGCCTAGAAGTTTCAGGAGCCTGACCAAAGTTTGGTCTAGTGAAAAGTCTTTGTCAGCATCACCAGGGAATTTATGCCACAACGTTGTTCCAATTTACAGATGAGTACCCTAAGTCTTGGAGATTTTAGGAAACTTGCTCAAGAGTTTCATGGATATTGGGGGCCCTTGGCTGGCTCAGTTGGAAGAGCATGTGACTCTTGATCTCAGGGTCGTGAGTTCAAGCCCCACATTGGGTATAGAGATTACTTAAATAAATTAAAAAAATAAATAAACTTTTTAAAAAAGTTTCATGGATATACAAACATCAGAGAATGTAAATAGAATATCAGGGCATGGTGAATTGGGTTCATAGAACAGTTCATAGAACAAAAATGAAATGAAATAGTGAGAAGTCTAGTGAATACCTCATCACAAAATCTTTCTTGTATATTTCAAGTGCCACCACTTCTCACATGTCTACTGCTGCCACCCCAGTCCAAACCACAATTACATTCACCCGGACTGCCACAGTGTTCTGCTGACTAGTTCCCCTGATCCCACCCATGCTCCTCCACAGGCTATGTTCCACATGTCTCCTACCATCTTCATGCTCCTTTTATTCATTTGGCAGACAAGGAAACTTGCATAGATAATGCTAGTTGACCTCATCTTACAACCTTTGGTCCTCCCAAGCCCCAAACAAGGGGAAAAAAGAACCTAAAAGTGCGTAAGCTCAAGTTGACCCATTCCCCACCTGTATGACTTGGGCCTTGCCCATACCTGGATGGGAAAGTCAGCCTGACCATTGTCTCAGCCACCTTAAGGAGTCTCACCCACTTTCTTTGCTCGATTTCCAGCCTGCCAGATGGAGGGGGAAATGCTTCATTTTGATTTTTATTCCGTAAATCACGAGTGTCTTTTTTGAGACAGGTCCTATCCTACTTACTAGAGACAGCACGGTGAACAAGACACAAATGGTCCTTGTATTCTGGAGCTTACATTCTAATGAGGGATACTGACGAAACAAGTAAATAAACAAGTAAAGAGAAAGTTCACACAGTACAATAAGCACTAAGAAGAAAGCAGAGTGTCATCTTAGATTAGAAAATAATAGGGTGGGGCCAACTTAGATTGAGTGGTTGGCAAAGGTCTCCCTGGGCACATGACATAAAAGCTGCAACTCAAAGGAAGAGAAGGAGGGGTGCGGTTGGTGTGTGGAGAGGCAGAAAGAGAACAGTAAGTTCAAAACCCCTGAGGTGGAACCAAAAATTGGCAAGTTCAGTAAACTGAAAGAAGAGCAGAATGTTCTTGGTACACATTGAGCGTGAAATGTGCCTGAGAGGTAGTCAGGAGTCCAATTATGCAAGGCCTTAGTGACTATGGTAAGAAATTTGTATTTTATTCAAGGTGTGATGGGAAGGTATTGAGGAGTTAAGTAGGAAAGAGAAATAATCAAATATCTCTTGATAGTTTGTGGGAAGTGGACTAGAATGGTTAAGGATAAAAGTGGGAAGACCAGATAGGAACTCTGGTCAGGTGAGGGATAATGGTGCTTGGGAGTAGGCTGCTGGCCATGAAGATGGAAAGAACTGGAGGGATCTGAAGATATATTTTGGAGGTAGAACCAAATCAAATGAAAATGACAAAAAAAGTCCACTTTTATCAAATAGTTTCATTTGTTTCATTAATAATAAAAACCATGAAATATCCTTAGATAAAAATGGCAAACAGTATAAGTAAAAAGTTTCTACAAAGAAAAATTATATTGCTATTTGTGATTTGGTTTAGATGAAAGGGTTTAGATGAAATATGGTATAAGAAATCTATATGAAGGGGCGCCTGGGTGGCACAGCGGTTAAGCGTCTGCCTTCAGCTCAGGGTGTGATCCCGGCGTTCTGGGATCGAGCCCCACATCAGGCTCTTCCGCTATGAGCCTGCTTCTTCCTCTCCCACTCCCCCTGCTTGTGTTCCCTCTCTCGCTGGCTGTTTCTATCTCTGTCGAATAAATAAATACAATCTTTAAAAAAAAAAAAAGAAAAAAAGAAATCTATATGAAGGGGTGCCTGGGTGGCTCAGTCATTAAGCATCTGCCTTCAGCTTGGGTCATGGTCCCAGGGTTCTGGGATCGAGCCCCACATCAGGCTTTCAGCAGGGAGCCTGCTTCTCCCTCTCCCGCTCCTCCTGCTTGTGTTCTCCTCTCTCACTGTCTCTCTCTCTGTCAAATAAATAAAATCTTAAAAAAAAAAAGAAAGAAAAAAGAAATCTCCCTTAAAAAAAAAAGAAATCTGTATGAACCCTTGTATAATTGCCATCAGATTTGGAAAAACATACCATTCTAATTCATCTGAAATGAGAAAAAAAGTTATATTGAGGCACTTACAATTAGGAACCAGATAACTCAGAAAATCAGTTAAATGTTTAGTCACTTAAAACATTTTTTTCATTTAAAATATTTTGGGGGGGCTGTGGGTGGCTCAGTCAGTTAAGTTTCTGCCTTCGGTTCAGGTCATGATCCCAGGGTCCTGGGATGGAACCCCACATCAGGCTCCCTGCTCAGTGGGGAGCCTGCTTCTCTGTCTCTGTCTCCCTGCTTCTCCTCCTGCTTGTTCTCTCCCTGTCTCTCTCTCTCTCTGTCTCTCTCAAATAAATAAATAAATAATCTTAAAAAAAAATTTTGTTTGTTAGTGAACTCCACCCCCCCAACACAGGACTCAAACTCACAACCCTGAGATCAAGAGTTGCATGCTCTATTGACTGAGCCAGCCAGGTGCCCCCATTTAAATTGCTGATGGATGTAGAAAGTACAATCACGAATGACTTTAAGGTTTCTGGTTGGACAATAAATTGGTTGGTGTCGATTTTTAATGAGATCAAGACAACTGAATAGGACATGAGGTAAAGGTTGTATACAGGGATTGAAAGTTCAGTTCTGGACACATTAAGTTTCAGATGGGCTTAGTCTTCTTGACTCTGGACAGGGTAAGCCCAAGATGGTTCTTGGTGAAAATATATGTGACTTAAATTGGCACAACAACAAATTGGGAACTAATAGAGGGGGAAAAAAGAGGGAAATTTGTGAAAGATTTTCAGAAAAGAAAATCATGCAGAACTCTTGTGCTTCTTATAGAATTTATCTGAAACTTTCAAGTAATAACACTATAAGGCAGGTACAGATTTATTGCTCTCTTGTAGATGAATAAACAAAAGGAATGGAAGCTTAAGAAAACTCATCCCAACTACACAGCTAATAAGGGGAGGGGTTAGGATTGTGTAAATTGTAATAATTTATGGTGAATGTAGGAAAATATTACCTTATTTTTCTATGACCTTGTATCAAACAGTAAGTTATTGGACCCAGGTCCAAACCAGTCCTATCTGGCTCACGATGCCTGGGCTTGCGACTCTGTAACCCACATGTCTGCCAGCAGGGGGAGTGAGAGAGACAGAGAGACAAAGTTGAAAAAGGAGGAAGAGACCTGCTCCTCCCTACCTGTTCCCTACACCTTGGCCGCCGCAGTTCCTTCCCACAGAAGCATCTGAATTCAGCAGGCAGCTCTCCCGACGTTTGCGGAGCTAGTGCCATTGTTGCTGCATCTCAGCCGCAGAGATAGCAGCCCCAGTTGGCAAGCACCCCTCCCCCGAAATCTGGGTCCCAGTCCCCTCCTCTAATTTTCTGAGTTTTTTAAAAATTTTATTTACTTATTTATTTTTCTAAATATTTAATTTATTTATTTGACAGAGAGAGAGAGACAGCCAGCCAGAGAGGGAACACAAGCAGGGGGAGTGGGAGAGAAAGAAGCAGGCTCCCAGCGGAGGAGCCTGATGCGGGGCTCGATCCCAGGGATCCACGATCAAGCCCTGAGCAGAAGGCAGACGCTTAACGACTGAGCCACCCAGGCGCCCCCTATTTACTTATTTATTTTAAGTAAACTCTACACCCAAGGTGGAGCCCGAAATCATGACCCTGAGATCAAAAGTTGCATGCTCCACAGACTGAGCCAGGCAGGCGCCCCTCTGAGTTTTAAAAATTCCAACTTCTTCCTTTTGTTCACTCATCCATGATGCCTTAGAGTTCTCTCTTTATCCGTTCATAGTTAACATTTGTTTATGTTAAATTCTCTTTTCAAATTATAACCTATTATTTATTTTAGAATGGAATACACAATTAGAGGATGTCCCTTTAACAGTGATTTTCCTGGATTCTCTCTCTTTTTAATTTAAATTCAATTAGCCAACATGTAGTCCATCTCCAGTTCTTGATGTAGTCTTCAATGATTCATCAGCTGCATACAACACCCACTGCTCATCACATCCCGTGCCCTCCTTAAAGCTAAAGAGATAATTACAAGTTTTCAAGAAAATGTACTGGATAAAAGCTTTTTTTTTGCCCAACTGATAGAATACAACTCAATTTGGATTCCATACATAAGGAGAGCCCTCTTCCAGGAGACTGGTTATTTTCCTCCAGAACTTACTTATTTTGCATCATGGCTCTGTATCCTTTGACCAACACCTCCCCATTTCCCCCTCCTCCTAGCCCCTGGCAACCACCCTTTTGCTCTCTACTTCTACATGTTTGACTATTTTAGATTGCATATATAAGTGAGATCATGCCATCTTTTGTTTAAACAACTGGTGTGGTTTCTGTCTTCTAACTGACCCTGGTTGAAACAGACCTGGAAAATGAAAATTACCAGCCAATGTCCCTTATGAATACAGATGTTAAATCCTAAATAAAATTTTAGTAAACTCAGAAGCAAAACGGTTAGAAGGACAGCCTGTGGGCATGAAATGGATCATCCTGGTGGAGCAGACCTAATTAGCTAAACCATTCACTTCATATACTCTTATGGAGTACCAGCCATAGGCAAGATGCAGTCAGGAACAGGCCACGAGTCTGCGAGAAAATGCTTGCAAAACATATATCAGATGAAGAATGTGTATCTAGAATATATAAGTAAATCTTGTAATTCAGTAATAACCCTAATAATCTAATCTTTAAAATGAGTGGGGCACCTGGGTAGCACAGTGGGTTAAGTGTCCGACTTAGTTTCTTTTCCGGTCGTGATCTCAGGCGGTTGAGCCCCATGATGGGCTCCGCACTCAGGGTGGAGTCTGCTTGAGATTCTCCCTCTGCCCCTCCCACTCGTGCTCTCTGTCTGTCTCTCTCAAATAAATAAATCTTTAAAAAAATAATAAAAAATGGGCAGAGGGTCTGAATAGACATTTCACCAAAGAAGATAAATGAATGACCAATAAGCAAAAGGAAAAGATGCTTAACAGCATTAGGGAAACAGAAATTAAAACCACAGGGATATACCACTTCACACCCATAAGAATGACTGTAATCAAAAAGACAGACAATAACAAGTGTTGGCGAGATTGTGGAGAAATTGGAACTCTCGTAGAATTCTGGTGGGAATGTAAAATGGTGCAGCTGCTTTGGAAAAGAATTTGGCAGTTTATTAAAAAGTTAAACATAAATTTACCATATGATCCAGCAGAAATTCCATTCCTAGGTGTGTATCCAAGAGAAACTAAAATGTATCTATACTAAGACTTGTATTCAACTGCTCATAGGAGCATTTTTTAAAGATTTTATTTGTAAGTAATCTCTACGCCCCACATGGGGCTTGAGCTCACAACCCCAAGATCACGAGTTGCATGCTCCACTGACTGAGTCAGCCAGGCACCCACACAGCAGCATTATAATAATAGCCCCAAACTGGAAATAACCCAAATGTCCACCAACCAGTGAATAAATAGACAAAATGCAGTACAGCTCATGCTGAGGTACAGTTCACTGAGGAAACCTGAATAAATGGTTCTTTCCCTTTATTTACCAGCTTTATTTATTTACTTATTTAAGATTTTATTTTTATGTCATCTCTACACCCAAAGGGAGGGGACTCAAACTCACAACCCCGAGACCAAGAGTTGCATGTTCCACCCCCTGAGCCAGCCAGGAGCCCCTATTTACCAGCTTTAAAAATAGTCATTTGATTTTCTAACATGCACCAAAGATGACCAGTGAACTTCTCGGCATTATATTTTTTCAAGTAATTATGATGAATTTATTGATCGATGACTATTTGATGTGTTAAGTTTCTATTGATAGCTTTCAAGTTGATATGTACTCATGTAAAATACAGAAAAGAAGAAAGCCATCCATGATCATATGCACCAGAAGCAACTCCTGTGAACATTTTGATTTGTTTCCTTTCAGTCTTTTTTCTATACATGTAATTTTACTGGGTGTTAACATAGTAGATTCCAAATATTTTGGCATTTCTTCAACACAAAGATGAACACTGCCACATGCCAGTAGCAGTAAAAAAAAGGGCTAAAGACTGGTTTCTGGCCCTCTAAGAGCTCAGCACAGTGGTCTTGCTGTCTTTTTTTTTAATTAATTAATTTATTTGAGAAAGAGAGAGAGCATGTGGGCAGGGGGAGGGGCAGAGGGAGACAGAATCTCAAGCAGACTCCCTGCTGAGAGCAGAGCCCCACGTGGGGCTCGATCCCAGGACCCCGAGATCACGAACTGAGCCAAAATCAAGAGTGGGACGCTTAACCAACCAAGCCACCCAGGTACCCCAATGATACTTGTCTTAACTTGACAATAGTACACAGTCATTTCTCCATGAACCCTGTGATCCAGGAGTCTGCAATGTAGCAAGGAAGAGAATATAAATACAAATAACTATAATTCAATGTAAAAATTATTAAGTGGCATGGAATGAAAATTATATGGGAGTTGAGAGGAAGGAGAGATGCCTTCAACTGATCAAGTCTCCTTCCCATGATGCTGCCTTCCCAGAGGTGACCGGCATCTCTTAAGATGTTACTATGAGGGGCTCCTGGGTGGCTCAGTTGGTTAAGTGACTGCCTTTGGCTCAGGTCATGATCCCGGGATCCTGGGATCAAACCCTGGGTCAGGCTCCCTGCTCTGCAGGAGAGCCTGCTTCTCCGTCTCCCTCTGCCTGCCGCTCCCCCTGCTTGTGATTTCTCTCTCTGTTAAATAAACAAAATCTTTAAAAAAAAAGATTTTACTATGATTATTCAAAAACTAAATGAAGGACTCTAGGTCAGTTCTTCCCCTTAGCCATACGTTAGAATCACCTGGGGTACTTCTAAAGCTCTTAAGCTGTACCACAGAACCAATCATGTCAAATTCTGGAGGGAGAGACCCAAGCATCAACATTTTAAAAAATCTCTGCAGATGATATGTGCAGCCAAGGTTGAGAACTGACAGGCTATTCTAGTATCCAAAGCCTTATGCCAAATTCTGTGCAGTGCTGTAGAAAAATATAAAATACATACCTGTATATGAAGGCACTTCACTTTTTAATAACAGGCTATTGTTACATAAAGTAAATTTTCCTTGTGCATTTCTGTCCATTCAAGCAATTAAAGAGAAACACTTCAGTCATTTGAACTCATAACTATTTGTACGTTATCAATTGCCCACTCCAACAGAACTAGTGGACTTAAGATGCAAATGGGAACTGCAAGTTCAAAGCTATCAAAAAGTTAATGATTTATCCTCCCCCATGTTGTTGCAGAAAGATGACTCTTTGATAGCATTTGTGTTTATTTTAAAAGCAAAGGATTGATACCTGCTAAAAAGAATGATTCCCATCTCCATTTCCTTCATCTAAAAGTTTCTTTTTTTTCTTTTATTTTTTTAAAGATTTTATTTATTTATTTGAGAGAGGGAGAGAGAGAGAGAGAGCACAAGGCGGGGGCGGACAGCAGAGAGGAGAAGCAGACTCCCCGCTGAGCAGGGAGCCCGATTGGGGGTGGGGCTTGGGGCTTGATCCCAGGACCCTGGGATTATGACCTCTCCTGAAGGCAGACACTTAACTTAATTAATTGGAGCCTCCTTTTAAAAATTGTTTTATTGTGAAATAATTTCAAACTTACAGAAAAGTTGTAAAAATAGTACAAAGAAATCCCATATTCACCCAAATTCACCAATTGTTAACATTTGACCACATTTCCTTTATCATTCTCTCATCAATAGAAGGATAGATAGATGATAGATAGATAGATAGATAGATAGATGGTATTAGATAGATGGTAGGTTGATATAGACACAGATAGATCATTTTGATCCTTAGTAGAATAAGTTTATCATGCCCCTTTACCCCCTAAATACTTCATAGTCTATTTCTCAGTGATAAAAACATTCTCTCATATAACCACAGTTCAATCACAAGAATCAGGAAATTAAATGTTGATATACCATTATCTAAACTACAGTTCATAGTCAGATTTTCCCCACTGTCCCAAAATGTCCTTTGAAGCACTCTTTTGCGGTCCAGGACCCAACCCAGGAGTACTATGCATCTCTCTCCAGTCAGTTCCTGTCAGTTCCTCTGCCTTCTTTGCCTTTCTTGACATTGGCACTTATAAAGATGATAGGCCAGTTATGTCATGGAAGTTCCCTCAATCTAGGTTTGTCTGATGTTTTCTCATGATTAGATGGACTTAATGCATTTTTGGATGGGGATGCCACATAAAAGATCTTGGGTCCTTCTTGGGGTACCACATGAGGTCAGCTTGTCCCATTGCTGGTGAGGTGTCTGCCAGGTTTCTCTACCGTAAAGTTACTAATTTTCGCTTTCTAATGTCATTTTGGGTGACTCACGGGGCCAGGACTAGGATGAGGTGAGTGAGGCATTTGGGGCATAAAATGTAAGGGGACACCCACTCTCAGGGGCACGTGAGCGCTAGCCCAGCCCTTCATGAAGAAATAGTATTCTCACTTTAGCAACTCATCTGCCATTTCTTATCAGGTTCAGAAGGAAATCTCGCAAACTCAACATGTTATCAGATTTGAAAAATAAAATTGAGATCAAATTCTGCCATTGAATTTAGTCTACCTGAGAAGAGGAAGCAGGAAGCACAATCCAGGTGGGCGGGGATAAAAACAACAAAAGCAAAGCAGGTGGGAAAGGCGATGCTGGGCAAAAGGTCACTGGCGCTCAGGGCAGTGAGCGTGGCTCAGGATTACTGTGCCGGCCTCCTAACTGGACTCCCTGAGTCCAACTTGTTCCCCTTCAGTCTGTCTCAATGCAGAAACCTGCTGTGTCAATCGTCATGCTCTCAGACTGAGGGCCTAATGGCTCACCAGGCAGCCCCCATCCACCTTTCTTTTTTCTTGAATTTTTTATTTAAATTCAATTTAGTTAACATATAGCGTATTATTAGTTTCAGGGGTAGAATTCAGTGATTCATCAGCTGCATATCACACCCAGTGCTCATTCCATCCTGTGCCCTCCTTAACGCCCATCCCCCAGTTACCCCCTCCCCTCCAGCAACCCTCAGTTTGTTTCCCCAAGTTCAGAGCCTCTCATGGTTTGTCTCCCTCTCTGTTTTTATCCCATTTTATTTTTCCTTCCCTCTGTTCATCTGTTTTGTTTCTTAAATTCCACAGATGAGTGAGATCATATGGTATTTGTCTTTCTCTGACTGACTGATTTCGCTTAGCATAATATTGCCGTCTAGTTCCATCCACACCCCATCCACCTTTCTGACCTCTTCTCCCACCTTTGCCAGAGCTCACTGGAGCTGCTCTGCTAGAACAAAGCAAGCTCACTCCATTTGGCCTCAGGGACTTTGCATTAGTTTCCTGGCCAGGGACATCGTGTCCCAGATAGCCATGTGGCTCCGCTGTCCCCTCATTCAGATTTCTGCTTGACCTCCTCAGCGAGGCCTTCTCCGACCACCCCCAGAGCCCCTCCCTGTTCACTCCCACTCCCTATCTCCCCGGTTAGCTTTACTTTTCTCCAAAGCATTTAGAACCGTCTGATGTGCAAACGCGTTTGTTTTAGCTCGTTCAGCCCATTAGCATGTGAACTCCACCACGGTACAGATTTTTGTCAGCTTTGCTCACTTCTGGATCCACAGTGCCTAGAGCATAAGAACTCAGTGACTATGTGTGAGTGCGTGCGTGCCAGAGAGACAGAGAGACAGAGAGAGAAAAGGAAAAGAGATCCAATAAGGTTGACAGGTAGGTTGGAACTCTGCGCTACTCTAACAGGATGGATCTCTCCGGAAGCTTACGAAGCTTAAGGTCCTAGCAACGTGTTTCCATGGCCATATGCTTACGTTTGCAAAACCAAAGTGCGTAAGCTGAGATCAATTTAAAACACTGTCTCCTTCCGTTCCAGTGTCCCCTCTCTCATACTTCCTGTGGTGGCTTTGTCCTGCATCAGCTTAGCTAAGCTGGAACTATGTTCTCTCCCCTCTGTGGTTCCAAGTTAGCACCAGCCAATAGAGCCATTTTGTGGGAGGCAGGTGTGAAGTAGCAGCCACGTTTTTGCAGCTCTGAAGGTTAGTCCAGGGTACCTGGCATCCCCCACACTTACATGGGACAGGGCAGCACTCAGGCCCACAGCCCCTTCAGCTGCTACTAGATGTCCTCCTCATTTCAGCTCTCCTTCCCAACCACTGGTCCCTATGACCTACAGCGACTTTGGGATGGACCACACAGCGGCGGCAGCCCACACAGCCTTGTCCCCTGGCTCGCACAGCTGCCAAAGATCTGACACTGTAATGAGTCTCTAACTATGTATCACCCATGGCAGTTATGCTTCCTCCATGAACCCTGACTGATACACTTCCCATCATGCTCAATGGCACTGGAGTGGCCACAGGCATTTGGGGGCCCAACTAAGGGGAAGTTGAGTTGGAGACACATTTTGCTAGGATTCAGAGACGTGTACTTACATGGTTTACAATTGCTTCCATGAATAGTTAGGGCATTGACAGCCACCCCACAAGGGAATGGCTCCCAGGAATATTCCCATGGCCTACTGTGGAGGGCCCAGCGGGCACACGGCAATATGATCATGTGCTACAGCACCAGGCACCAGAAGTACACGGTAGTGGATAAGAAACAAGATTTAAAATGTCCGGAGGGGGCGCCTGGGTGGCTCAGCCCTTAAGCGTCTGCCTTCGGCTCAGGTCATGATCCCAGGGTCCTGGGATCGAGCCCCGCATCGGGCTCCCTGCTCAGCAGGAGGCCTGCTTCTCCCTCTCACACTCCCCCTGCTTGTGTTCCCTCTCACGCTGTCTCTCTCTGTCAAATAAATAAAAATAAAATCTTTAAAAATACACAAATAAATAAATTAATTAATTAAAATGTCCGGAGCCTAGGGCCTCCAGCTAGCTCAGTCAATAGAGCATGTGACTCTTGATTTCAGGGTGGTGCGTTTAAGCCCCATACTGGGTGTGGAGACTACTTTAAAAAAGAAAAAAAAAGATAAAATATCCAGAGCCAGAAACATGTCTGTGGTAAGTTCTTCCAATCATATCATGTCATTCTTTTTTCAGATTTTGTGGTGTTTCTGGTATTTGTCAGCTTTTTAACCTCTGTAATTTGCTATGATTTCTTTTCTCATTCCAAATAATTATTCACTTTTGTACCTAATATTATACTATTAAGTTCGTACTATTGTTCCTTAAGAGGGCCCCCAAACTGCATAATCCTCAGGACCCATGAGCGTTGGATCGTCCCCTGCTCTTAAATATCAACCGGGAGTAGTTAGCTTTCATTCTGGAGGCGATCAGGAACCATCACGGGATCATGGCAGAAGAACGGAATAATCAGATCTGTACCAAGCAGTGGTATGCTGGAGCAGGGTCATATTGGCTCGTGAGAGCTGTTAGATTTTCAGAATTTTTACAAAGTGGTTGACGTCATTTCAATAGCTTAAAATCAGCAGCAGCCACCGTGGGGGTATTTATCCACAGAAATCGGCAAATGCTACAAATCAGGCTCTCCTCCAGCCCCACCCCCAGAGAGCTGGTTGTTAAACACACACCAATACACCACTGGTACCAAGTGATTTCCTTGGTCATATATCTTCATGAGAAAACAGGCCTATAATTAATTTACCATCAAGTGTAATTGATAGAGATGGGGGTTGGAGCAGAAGAAAGGAAACGAGTCACAGAGAAGTACTTAAGAGCTTTGAGTACCTGAAGAGAAAAGAAAGGAAAAGGCTTAGAAATCCTCAAGACAAACACAACGGCACCGACTCCCAACTTTGCCTGGGATCAGTCCTGCTGACCTTCAGTTCAATGGGGTGCAGGTCATCACTGCAGTGGAGACGTTTGAGTCTGTGTGTTGCATGCCATGTCTTAAGTCACTTGGGGAAGCACTGATGATGACATATGCAATTGAATATTCTAAACTGTACTTAGAATCACTATAGAATGTCATTGTCTTTGTCTCTGGGGGGATTTCAAATGTATATTAAAATAGGGGCGCCTGGGTGGCTCAGTAGTTAAGCGTCTGCCTTCAGCTCAGGTCATGATCCCAGCGTTCTGGGATCGAGCCCCACATGGGGTTCCCTGCTCAGTGGGAAGGCTGCTTCTCCCTCTCCCACTCCCCCTGCTTGTGTTCCCTCTCTTGCTGCCTCTTTCTCTGTCAAATAAATAAATAAAATCTTTTTAAAAAATGTATATTAAAATAAATTCAAAGGTAAATATTTTTACCGATATTTTAAAATCACACAAACCGTATTTCATCTAGTCTAATGTGTCATGATTATAAGATACACCACTGTTTTAGGTCTAACTAAGAAAAATTGCTGCCAACTATACTGTGAAGTTCCAATGACCATTAGATAAAATCTGATGAAAAAATGTGAGTCTCTGAATCAGTGAAATACGAAATAGCCCTTGGAGATCTCCTAGGCTAAAAGCGTTGTTCGAGAAATGAGGAAATTCTAGCCCTGGAAGGGCAAACTACCTACTTAAGGTCATAGGCCTACTTAGTGACAGAACTGAACATGGAAAACCCAGTTATCCCTTTGCCTAGTTCAGAGCTCATAGTGATAATGTCATACACCAGACAGAGTGCTTACCAAGAGACAGAGGTTAGTCTGGAGGTTTCTTCCAACTCTGAGAACATGATATGTAAAAATATACAAGTCATCCTCAGATAAATCAGAAAATATTATATGGAACAGAATGAGAGCATTTACTAAAGAGGCCCCCATATCAAGCGTTGGTTCCTATTACAGATTTCTACTGTCTATGATAGTGCCTAGCTGATATATTTATTGACACATTGTAGGCTCTTGAAAAATATTAGACGGGTATATCTGGCTCGACAACTATCTCTGACTTTGGACCATTTACTTCAACTCTCTGGAGTCTATTTCTTCGTTCATTAAATGGACATAGTAATATCCATCTCTTAGGTGCCTAGTCAGTCAAGTGAGGTGGGTGTATAAGTATGCCTGGGACAGTAGCTGACCAATGGTGAGAACATCAATGTTAGTTCCTCTACATCTTAAGCCAGTGTTGTTAGATCCAAAATTATTTAAATGTCAACGCATAAAACCATTCAGAAAAACCAATATTCCTATGGAGTCTAGTGCTCTAGACTTGCGTGGTCCAATATGGTAGCCACTAGTCACATGTGGCTATTTAAATTTATAATTAAATTAAAATTAAAAATTCATTTCCTCAGTCACATCAGCCACATTTCAAGGGTTCAGTGTCCACATGTGGCTAGCGGTTGATGGACTGGACAGTACCGATGCAGAACATTTCCATCACCACAGAAAGTTCTGGCAGACTGTGCTGCTCTACACTAACAAGTGTACATTGCTGCCCATGGTTTTTTTCTCAACCCAAGTCCGATCGTCCCAAATTTTTTATACCCAACTTCACTTGATTAATGTATTTGTGCGCCCTCCTGTGGCTAGAGATGAAAACTAGGCTGTGTTTGAGGTGGAGCAGCCCATCTGTAAAAGGGATAGTTGAGAAAGCTTTAGTAATCTGACCGCTAAAAAGAAAAGTCCCTTAAAACGGTTACATGCATTTTGAAATCTTTAGAGACTACGAAAGAAAATCTGTTTGAGAAGGTCTGATAGCCTAATGATATTATTCTTAAATCTCAGTATTTTGTGAATACTTGTGAGACACTCCCTGTTTAAACAAAGGACAGTGCTCTGTAACTGTTTGAAAGTGAGGAGATGACACGCAGGATTACTGGATCAATGATCCCAAGAACTCTCTATGAGGCAGCCGGCAACAATCTGGAACCTAAGGCTCCTCCTGTGTGCGTGGGGGACTGGGGGTGCCAAACTGAGACTGTCTTCCCGCTGGATGAAGGGGACTCCTGTTTCTCCGAGTGGGGCAGGTGGTCCTTCCCCGCACTCCCTTACAGGGCTGGCACCTAGGCTCAGCCTGCTTAGTGTCTGATCCCAAAAGTTTATTCCTCACCTCCACATCTGCCATGCCAGACTGTCCTCACGCTTGCGCCATGAAAAGGGAGAACGGTGGCAGCGGGGTGGGGCCTCCCCTGGGGCAGTAGATGCCAGAGTTCAGCAGCCCCGCCCAAGCACCCTCTCCACAGGATACACACAATGGGCAGAGCCTGAGCAGCCACCGACTCTTCTGCCCAGGGTTCCAGCCTCACTAGTGAATTTCCTGATGACAAAAAGCTAAACTCTTTGTAAAGATTTCTTTTTTCTTTTTTTTTTAAAGATTTTTTTAAGTAATCTCTAGACCCAATATGGGGCGCCAACTCACAACCCCAAGATTGAGTCGCACGCTCTAATGACTGAGCCAGCCAGGCACCCCCAAGGTTTGTTTTTCTCCGCAGACAACATTAATATGTAATTTCCACACACACACACACACAAAATCAGAGAGCTTCTGGGTCGGTGAACGGGAGGAAGTGCTGTGATGGTCATCCACTGGAAACCCCATGTCCCTTTCCCCCCATACCTTGCCCTATGCATCTCTTCCATCTGGTTGTTCCTCAGTTGTTTCCTTTTATAATAAAGCAGCAATCTATAACAGATTCTTTTTTATACTCAACTAACAGTTCCAGGTGATAGAAAAGCATGGCAAACTCTCTAATTCATTGTATGAGAACACTGCAACCCTGAAATCCGATCTTGAAGAATATAGTAGGGGAAAAAGAAAACAGAAGGGGCTAAATGAAAAAACTATAAATAAAATAATAGCAAATCGAAGTCAGTAAGACATTAATAGAATCATTCACCACGACTACATAGGATTTAGCCAAGGAATGCAAAGACTTTTGTTTTTCAAATCATTTTCTTAAAAAATAAGTAAAATCTTACAGATTTAAAAAAAATAAAAAAATACAGAGAAGTGTAAAGAAAATTAAGATCATCTGGAATTTTGACACCCGAAGTGAATAATTTACTAATACAGCTAAATAGAAGATTGTACTACACATCGTGGTTTTTCTCCCCACACACTAACTTACAGAGCTTTAACAGACACGCAGCAAGCAATGCACGTGCCAAAAAGCAGCTGCCTCCTGGCGTGGGGCCATGCAGTTAGGCGCAGCTTCCGGGTCGCTCCACCACACTGAGCATGCTCAGCTGAGAGCGTGAACCAGCGCAGATACTTCAACTGAGGGCAGCCACCCCTGCGATTCAGCAGCCACCCCTGCGATTCAGCAGCCACCCCTGCGATTCAGCAGCCACCCCTGCGATTCAGCAGCCACCCCTGCGATTCAGCAGCCACCCCTGCGATTCAGCAGCCACCCCTGCGATTCAGCAGCTACGTGTACACTGTGCTTGGTGCACTGTCTCTGAGACTAAGTGCCAAGTCACATCCCTCCTACTGCAGCTGCAACTCATCAATCAGGGTTTTCACAAACAATGTTTTTGAAAACCAGGTACAAGCTGACCCGCTAATGTTCCACATTTATCTTAGCTCACTGCATTCTAGGGAGCAAACACACGTTGTGTTGCTTTTGTTTTTCTTTTTCTAAAATAGCTTTATTGAGGTATAATTTACATACTATATGATTCATTTAAAATGTACAATTGACTGGCTTTTAATATTTCTACAGGTTCGTGTAATTTTGGCTGCAATCTAATATTTACTTATTTACTTACTTTTAAAGACTTTATTTTTTAAGTAATCTCTACACCCAACATGGGAATTGAACTTACAACCCCGAGATCAAGAGTATATGCTCCACTGACTGAGAGAGCCAGGGGCCCTCTTCAATCTAATTTTACAACATTTTTATACTTCATAAAATCCTCCCATTTCCCCCCAAACCTTCCAAATTTAGGCAATCAATAACCTACTTTGTGTGTCTAATGGATTTGCCTAATCTAGACATTTCACATAAACAGAATCATATAATATGTGGATTTTATGCTTAGTTTCTTTCACTTAGCATAATATTTTGGGGGTTCATCCATGGTGTGAGATAAAGAGATACTTCGTTTGTTTTTATTGCCAAATAATATTCTATTGCATGGCTATACCACATTTTATATATCCATTCATCATTTGATGGACATTTGGGTTGTTTCCACTTTTTGGCTAGTATGAACAAGGCTGCTATGAATATTTGTGTACAACTCTTTGTGTGAATATATCTTTTCCTTTCTCTTTGGGGCATATCGAGGAGTGGAATTGCTGGGTCATATAGTAACTCTATGTTTAACTTTTTGAGGAACTGCCAAACTGTTTTCCAAAGCTGCTGCACCATTTTACACTCCCACCAGCAATGTTTATGGGTTCCAGTTTCTCCATGTTCTTACCAATACTTGTTATTACCTGTCTCTTTTATTACAGGCATTCTTGTGGGTGTGGAGTCACATCTCATTGTGGTTTTATTTACATTTTCCTCTTCATGTACTTGTTGGTGATGGGGTTCAGAACATGCTACCTCCATTTATTTATTCATACCCTTTTTGTCTTATCACATTTTCCCCTGTCTGTTCATTCTTCATTGAACCTAGCATAAAAGCACTTCAGTTTAACCGCTTCATCAGATCTTCATTTCTTTATGAAAGCACTTGTGTGATGTAAAACCTATATTAAATAAATTTGTATGCTTTTCTCTTGTTAATCTGTCCTTTGTTACAGGGGTCCCAGTAGAAAATCTGGAAGGGCAGAGGGAAATTTTTTTTTCTTCCCCTACATCAGCTATTTGTACATCTTTTTAAAAATTTATTTATTTATTTATTTATTTATTTATTTATAGAGGGGGGAGGGGCAGAGGGGGAGGGAGAAAGAGAATCTCAAGCAGGCTCCACACCCAGAGCCAAGCCAGATGCAGGGCTTGATTCCAGGACCCTAGAATCATGACCTGAACTGAAGTCAAATCTTAACCAACTGAGCCACCCAGGGGCCCCTCTTTTGCCCATTTTTAAATTGGGTTTTCTTTTATTATTGAGTTGTAAGGGTCCTTTATATATTCTGGATACATTCCTTTATCAGATACATGATTTCCAACAATTTTTTCACATTCTGTGGGTTGTCTTTTGGCTGTCTTTATGGTATCATTAGCAGCACAGAAGTTTTGATTTTGATGAAGCCCAGTTAATCTTTCGTCGTTTGTACATTTGGTGTCATATCTAAGAAACTGCCTAGCTCAAGGTCACAAAGATTTAGTCCTATAATTTATTCTGCGAGTTCTGCAGTGTGAGTCCTTCAACTTTGTTCAAGATTGTTTTGGCTTTTGCAGGTCCCTTGACCTTCTATCTGAATTTGAGGGTCAGCTTATCAATTTCTACAAAGAAGTTAGCTGAGATTGGGATAGGATTTGCACTGAATCTGGAGATCACTCACACTGTTTCATAACCTGCTTTTTTTTCCCAGTTAAATATATTGAGAGCATCTTTCCATTTCAGTAATTACAGAATGTCATATTTTTTCTTATGTAATAAATTCAACAGATATTTATTAAACACTTACAAGACACAAAGTGGTCTGGTTGCTGCTTATCCTAAGATGAATCCCATCTGTGAAAAGGAGCTTTCTACCTAGAAAGGAAAATAAGACATGAACATAAATAACTCTATTCCAAGTATGAGTGAGAGATAAAAAGCTTCAAAAAAAAGTTATTTACAGAAATGAGGAAGGAGGTAAAGCTTGCACATAAATATAGTCATTTGGTTAGACTAGGCTCTTTCAACCTTAGCACTATTGATATTTGGGGATTTCTCTTTGTTGGGGGGGGCTGACCTGTGCATTGTAGAATGTTCAGTAGCATCCCTGGCCTGTACCCACTAGATGTTAGTAGCACTCTTCTCCCCAAGTTGTGACAAACCAAAATGTCTCTGGACATTGGCAAATGTCCCTTGGGAGGCAAAATCGCCCCTGGTTGAGAACCACTGAGCTAGAACTTACATAATCATTTTCAATAGTGGTGTAGTATATCCATGGACAATCTATAATTTATGCAACTAATACCCTATAATTGTACATTCTTGTGTTCAATTTCCACTACTTTTTAAAAAACATAACTTTTAGAATCTATTAAATCAGCTCCTTAAGATAAACAGGTACATCATGCTAGATTTTTTTACGATAAAAGTTATACATGTTAAAATTATTTTTTCAAACAACAGGCAGATAAAATTAAAAGGCGCTCTCTCTCTCTCTCTCTCTCTCTCTTTCTCTCAGTCCCACTCCCCAGAAATACAGTCCACGGCAAATCAATTTTAAATTTTTATATTTATTCAGAAGTGAAGTGGTAAAAGCCTCTTTCTATGCATTTTAATCATTACATACGAGATTCGGTCTATTCATTGCCCATTTCATCTGGAGCTTTCTAAGCTATGTTTTTGAAACTGTGGGTCTTGGACCATTAGTGAAATCAAATTAGAGAGTCATGATTGTAATTTTTTTAATGAAACAGAACAGAATAGATCAGATCAGAGAGTATTACCACATAGTAAGAATAGGTACTACTTTGTGAGAAATTTGTTTCGGTATCATAGAAAGATAGATAGATGATAGGTAATGCAAAATGTACATGTTACTGTGGGTTGCAGCCAAGAAAAAATTTAAAGCCACTGCTTTAAGCAATCTAAATATATATTCAACATTCCTTTTTAACATGGGAGTGAAGTGGTGGATGTGGCAAGCCTGTTTTTTCTTGACTAAAAGAGAACAATTAATATAACATAAGCAAAAATACTTAGTATTAACAGTTACTTCCCAGAAAAGTAACAACACTAATTCCCATACTAAATACTGGTTTAATGTAAATTTAGAGTTAGGGCTCCACCAACTCAAGTTTCCTTAGGAAGTAAATGATTCAATAAGAATCATCTACAACACTTCTACTTTTTTTTTTTTAAGATTTTATTTTTAAGTAATCTCTGCATCCAACATGGGGCTCAAACTCACAACCGCGAGATCAAAAGTCACATATTCCACCAACTGAGTCAGCCAGGTGCCCCGATAATGCTTTTATATGTTTGCAATTTAAACAGCATTGTCGTATACATGAAAAGGGTTGCTGATGGGGGACCTTGGGTGGCTCAGTCGGTTAAGCGTCTGCCTTGGGCTCAGGTCATGATCCCTGGGTCCTGGGATCAGAGCCCGTGTTGTCTGTCTCCCTGATCAGCAGGGAGCCTGCTTCTCCCACACCCTCTGCCACTCCACCTGCTTGTGCTCTCTCTCTCGGATAAATTAAATCTTAAAAAAAAAAAAGAGGGTTGCTGATGTTTTTCAGTCTAGTTCTCTGGTACATCTCTCCTCATTCAGTTGAATCACTAGACATCATTATCAAACATTTATGACCATCTGTACGGCACACGGGACACAGTAGGTTATACAAATGCTGTTACTCCCTTCTGCTGGGGTGGTGGTTTATATGACCAGGATGCTCGTGAATATCTTTATTTCATACCAGGATAACACAACCAGGTCCATGTCACCAATCGATTTTACATTATCATATACATTTTTATGTTCATTTAAGACTGAACTATTGTGATATTTAGCTACAAGGCAAGGTTAACAAAGGATTTCACTGAAATTTTAATAGAACTAAGATTTCTCCCAAAAGTTAGAATATTTAACCTAACTTGAAATGATCCTATTTTCAAGGTCGCTAAAGCCAAAATTGTAGCTGACACACAGAATGGCTTTCAAACGAACACGGACAAGAAACATTTGGTAGACATAGAAACAAATTTTCCCTGATGTTCTGTTTAAAATATCACCAAAAAGACTTGACAAAGCAAACTTTTCTGTGTGAGTCTATTTGTTGCCAGAACACACACAGGCAGGTGAATGCCCGCTCTGCTGATCGATCGGTGCACTCACTGAAAGCCACATGGTGGGGATAGATGACAATCATAGAGTACACCCTCCGGGAAATGCGGGGGGGGGGCGGATAATTCATCTCTACTTCTTTTTTTAAAGATTTTATTTATTCCTGACAGAGAGAGAGAGCACAAGCAGGGGGAGCAGGAGACGGAGAAGCCGACTCCCCGCTGAGCAGGAAGCCCGACGGGCGACTCGATCCCAGAACCCTGGGATCACGACCTGAGCTGAACGCAGATGCTTCACTGACTGAGCCACCCAGGCGCCCCAATTCATCTCTACTTCTAAGGACAAAATTTCATTCTGTGATCTAGTCCAATTCCTCACTTCTGAGATGAGGAAATTGAGGCTTGCAGAGGATAAGACTTCAATTAATAGACGTTATTTTTTTTGAGCCATTTTAGGCCTACAGAACAATTGAATGGAAAGTAGAGTTCCCACGTGGCTCCTACTCCCACCCATCCACAGTGTCCCCTGTTAATCCATACATGTTAATCTTTATTGATTCAATTTCACACATTAATCTTGAATTAGTGCGGTACATTTGTTATAATTGATGAGCCAACATAGGTACCTTATTGTCATTAACTAGAATCCATAGTTTACGTTAGGGTTCACTCTTTGGGTTGTACATTCTTTGGCTTTTGTCAAACACATGACAACATGTATTTACCATTATGGAATCATACAAAATACTTTTGCTGCCCTCATGCACCCCAATGTTTATAGCAGCATTATCCACAGTAGCCAAAATATGAAAAAAGCACAGATGTCCATCAACAGATGAACAGATAAAGAAAATGTTACATTATATACACACACACACACACACACACACACACACACACACACACAATGGAATATTACTCAGACATCAAAAAGAACGAGAGCTTGATATTTGGAATGATGTGGATGGAACTAGAGGGTATTATGCTAAGTGAAATCAGTCAGTCAGAGAAGGACAAATACCATATGATTTTACTCACATGTGGAATTTAAGAAACAAAACAGATGAACAGAGAGGAAGGGAAGGAAAAATAAAATAAAAACAAAGAGGGAGGCAAGCCATGACACTCTTACAAACTGAGGGTTGCTGGAGGGGAGGTGGGGAGGTGGATGGGATAATTAGGGGATGGGTATTAAGGAAGGCACTTGATGTAATGAACACTGGGTGTTATATGCAACTGATGAATCACTAAATTCCACCCCTGAAACTAATAATATATTGTATGTTAATTAACTTGAATTTAAATTTAAAAAATTAGTTTTGGGGCACCTGGGTGGCTCAGTCAGTTAAACGTCTGCCTTCAGCTCAGGTCATGATCCCAGGGTCCTGGCATTGAGGTCCACGTCAGCTCTCTGCTCAGCAGGGAGCCTGCTTCTGCTTCTCCCTCTCCCTCGGCCTGCTGGTCTCCCTGCTTGTGCACGTGTGCTCTCTCTCTCTCTCTGTCAAATACATAAATAAATAAATCTTTTTTTAAAAATTTTAATAGTTTTGGGGTGGCATAGACGAAACACACTTGGGAGCCTGGGTGGCTCAGTCGGTTACATGTCTGCCTTCGGCTCAGGTCATGATCCCAGGGTCCTGGGATCGAGTTCCGAATTGGGCTCCTTGCTCAGTGGGAAGCCTGCTTCTCCCTCTGCCTGCTGACCCCCTGCTTGTGCTCGCTCTCTCTCTCTGACCAAAAAAAAAAAAAAAAAAAGTAAAAAAAAAAAAAAAAGAAAGAAAGAAACACACTTGACCATGAGCTGATAATTATCAAAGCTGGGTGGTGTGTACATGGGGGTTCATTTCACTATTCTCTTTTGTATTTGTTTGAAATTGTCCATAATTTAAAAGTTAAAAAAAAACCCACACATGTTGAGGGGGCACCTGGGTGACACGTCAATGAAGCATCCGACTCTTGGTTTCGGCTCAGGTCACAATCTCAGGGTCCTGAGATCGAGCCCCGCCTCAAACCCCACACCAGGCTCCAAGCTCAGAGAGGAGTCCCCTTAAGTCTTTCTTTCCCTTTGTTCCTCCCCATGGTACTCTCTCTCTAAAATAAATTAAGAAGAGGAGCCTGGGTGGCTCAGATGGTTAAGCTTCTGCCTTGATCTCCAGGTCCTGGGATCAAGTCCCAAGTCGGGCTCCCAGCTCAATGGGGAGTCTGCTTCTCCCTCTGCCTGCTGCTCCCGCTCTGTCTTTCTCTCAGATGAATAAAAATATTTAAAAATAAAATAAAGAAAGAAATCTTTTTTAAAAAAATCACACATGGTGGCACCTGGGTGGCTCAGTCGGTTAAGCGTCTGCCTTAGGTTCAGGTCATGATCTCAGCATCCTGAGTTTGAGCCCTGTGTTGGGCTCCCTGCTCCGCAGGGAGTCTGCTTCCTCCTCTCCCTCTGCCCCTCCCCCCACAGATGCGCGTGCTTTCTCTCTCTAACAATAAAATCTTTTCAAAAAATCACCCATGTAGGAATTACTCTCTTTACTTCGGTTAATAAATGGACCAAGACTGAAAGCATTAAGGTTTTTTTATTGTCCCTGCACACTACTTTTAAGTTTAATTTTTGATTATAGTTTTTGAGATAATTGTTGATTCATCCTGCATACACTTTGCCCAGTTTCCCCCAAAGGTAACATCTTGCAAAACTAAAGTATAATATTACAACCAGGATACTGGCATTGATATAATGCACTCATCTTATTCAGATTTCCCCCAGTTTTACTCGTACTCATTTGTGTATGTTTGTGCATTAAGTGCCACGCAATTTTATGACCTATGTAGGTTGTATATCCACCACCACTGTCAAGATACCAGAAAGTTCCAATACCACAAGCATAAGGATTCCTCACTTTGTCCTTTTATAACCATACTCACATTTTTGAACCCCCACCCCCAATCCCTAAACCCTGGCAACTAGTAATCTCTCCTCAATTTCTAAAATTCTGTCACTTCAAAAATTCTGTATGAATGGAATCATTAAGTATGTAATCTTTTGGGATTTTTTTCATGCAAAATAATTCCCTAGCAATTCATCCAATCTTTGTATATCAATAGTTTCTTTCCTTTCATTGCTGAGTAGAATTCTATGGTATGGATGTACCATAATTTAACTATTCACCCATTGAGGGACATCTAGGCTGATTTCACTTTTTGGCTATTACAAATAAAGCTGCCATGAACATTCACAGATGCATTTTTCATCTAACGTTTTGTTTTGCTGCTATTATAGTAATTTCCCCTTCTATTCATTAATCTTAGAAGACTAGTAATTTTTGCAAACTTTTAAAATAAAATCTGTTGGCTTAATCAGTCTATACTTTTGAAGTGTATGTAATTTCCCTTAAGTGAGATTATAAAGTATTTTCTCAATAATATAATGAATTTCACTGGCTTTTCTCCTAGCATATTTTGAAAAGCAATTCTCAGTAGGAATTTGTAAATGACCTTACAATTACAGACCTTTTGATGACTAAGATAGGTCTACATCAAAGCTGGTTTCCTCTTCGTAATAATCAAAGAGAACAATCTTCCCGTGCATCCTGCACCTCATAAATATGTATTAGGAGACAAATTTTCCAAATGATACATCCATATGCCATCACTAAGGTCCAGAGAACATGTTACAGGTTTGAAATTTGAGCCCTTAGGTCTTTCGGCATAAAGTACAATAATGACATTTAGCCACAGATATACTGAAAATTTCCAATTCGCTTGGGAATTCTATTTTCAAAAACCACCACTGATCTTTTTAAAAGCAAAGCATGCTTTTGTCATGGTTATTTACCTGCCACCATCTCTTAGCTCTAAACTAACACTTTTTTTTACTCTGCTCTGTGATGCCAGGGCTGAGATTCTGCAAACTGCTTTTCCCAAACTCCCATGCCCATTGCCTCCCTATTAGGTTCTGTCAGTGGAGTGTTTTGATGGCAGATTGAAAGGAAGAAGGGACCTCTGGTTGCCAGCTTCTATCAACAGCTTCCCCCCCTAGTTCCAGTCTCCAGCTTCTTTCAGTCTTCCCAGCACACCACCAGATCCCCAGAGGCACCAACACTCACTGGTCACACCTTTCTTGGTGGTCTGACCTCCGGCTGAGTAGTACACCCTCAGCTACGTGAGCAGGGGCTGTGTGAAGTGCCTCCACCAAGAGGTCCAAGAGCCAGCCAGCTTGAGAACTCTCCTTCACACTCCCGGTTCTGGTAACCCCACTTCTTTCTTTTTGTTCTCCCAGCCCAGCTGTAGCAACTGCTTGCAGTTACCAATATCAAGCCCTAGGGGCACAGGAAGCAATGACAAATATCTGGGTTACCTTGTTGTCCCCTCTTTCATCTAACATCCATGTACCCAATTCTCTGTATTGAATCTGCTCTATTGGAGATACTTAGCATGGCTTTGTTTTCCTGTAGCTTTTATACAGTTGCAAACAAAATGTTGTCAACTTCCCACCCCCAACATTTTGGTATCTTTTCTATCTCCTTTCCAACTACAAGGGTCATGTTCCTTATTCAGGAGAATCAGTGGTTGAATTCAGGACTTGGAGCTGGAAGGGGGCAGGGTTAGGTACTATCAGAGATTCTGTTGTATGCAACAAATGGACTCAGGAAGGGAATCTATTGAAAGATAAGAGCAACTCACGAAATCAAAGGAACCGATTTCTAAAGGGTGGGAACCAGAGCCATTCCAGAGATCAGGAAAGTGGGAACCAATGGAAGGCACCTTGGGGTACTTTAGCAGCATGAAACCACAGAATCCACATTCCAGGAAGGGTGTGGCTGACTGGCCCCACTGGGGTTAAGTGCCTACCCTTTGGCTGGTCGAAGGTGGGGTATCTTTTGTTTGTTTGTTCGTTTAAAGATTTTTTTTTAAGTTCTCTCTACACCCAATGTCGGGCTCAAACCTAACCCTGAAGAGATAAAGAGTTGCACACTCCACGGACTGAACCAGCCCAGGCACCCCGAGGGTGAGGTACCTTGATAGACAATGCTACCAATCTATAAGAAGTTGGAAGAACAAAGAGGAATTCAACCAAAAGAAATTTAGCATGCTGTTTCCTGGAGAAGGAAGAATGGATGATAGCCAGCAATTACAACAAATTTTCACTATATTGAACTTCAGAAGCAGTCTTCCTTTGTAAATTACAGTGCATTGTATACTAAAACTTTGAATAAAAGAACAATGATCTTGGAGTAGAATGCTCAGAGGAATTTTTCTAAAAGAAGTTTCTACATGTGAAGCCTTGTTATCACTACTTATGGATTGGGACAGACCGGGAGGAGTTTCCTATTCAATATTTTTCATTTGACAAATATTTATTTACTCCGCCCCAGTGATTCTAAGTCTAAGCCCCAGGGATTCTGGTCTAGGTCATTTCCTTTATTCACTGTCAAATGCAGAGCTCATGTTGCTTAACATTAACAGCCAGCACAACGGGGAAAGTTGGCCTTTCAGAAATCCAGAGGGACACACACAAAAGTTAAATATTAACACATATATAAGTATAAAACAATGACTTCACTTTACCTAATAAAATATCACAATAGTAAATGAAAACAAAGTATAAGTTCAAACGAATACGGTGTTTTCTATTTTACAATAATTTTCCTTCAACTCCCTCTAACACAAGTGCATTAAACAATATTTTAAGAGAAATGACTTGGAATTCTATCACATCAAGACAATTCATTTGTGTGCACTACTCTTCTACCATTCTTTATATCTTTTTCAAAAACGTGTGGGTTTTTTCCCCTGCTTCTTATAAGAGTAATGTTTGTCCATTGGAGAATTTTTTTAAATAGAGCAATGTATGAATAATAAAATAACCATCATTCATAATACCAGTAACCAAGAGACAATAGTTATTAATGTTTTCTGTACCTTCTTCCACTCCTAACAATATGGACAAAAATAATTCGGTCAGAAACAAAATTAGTACTCTTTATGCTCCTTTTTGCTTGTGTAATTTTCAGATTTTTCTGTAATGAGCTTTGTTTTTGTAATAAGAAAAAAACAATAAAGGAATGTATAAAAGAGAAGGAATATATGTACAAATAAAGGAATGTATAATATGTCTTGTTCATTCCAGATATCTTCAGTTCCCAGAACAATGCATGGCACACAGTAGGTACTCCAAAATTTTTTTGGTTGGCTAATATTTTCACCAAAAACTGGTGAGGGTTGCTTACGAACACAGAATGTCTGGGTATTATTTCCCTCTCTCATTTCTTTTGGTAAACAGTTCATTCTATCACATAGGATCACTTTTGCTGTCTTAATATAAGACCGATCAAATTCAAATTCCAAGTCCAACATTCACTATGTGACCTTGGCAAGCAACCACCATTCACTGCCTGAGCTTCCTCATGTGGTAAGCACTGGTCCAGGGATTGGGGATATAACAAAACAAAGATCCTGCAATTTACATTTTAGTGTAGGGAGAATAACCTATGAACAAACATTTGTCAGATGGTGAAACTAAAAGCACTATGAGAAAAAAGAAAATAGGGGTGCCTGGGTGGCGCAGTCGTTAAGCGTCTGCCTTTGGCTCAGGGCGTCATCCCGGCATTCTGGGATCGAGCCCCACATCAGGCTCCTCCACTAGGAGCCTGCTTCTTCCTCTCCCACTCCCCCTGCTTGTGTTCTCTCTCTCGCTGGCTGTCTGTCTCCGTCAAATAAATAAATAAAATCTTAAAAAAGAAAAAAGAAAATAGAGTAAAGGGAATAGAATGCGATTACCTGTGTGTGAGGGGGGAGGGGGATGTGTTGCTATTTTTTAAAAAGATTTTACTTATTCATTTGAGAGAGAGAGAGAAAGAGAAAGAGAGATAGCAATAGTGAGCATGAGAGGCAGGAGGTGGGGAGGACAGAGGGATAAGCCGACTCCCCGCTGAGCAGGGAGCCCGGGGTGCGGTGCCCGCTGGCCTTGATCCCAGGACCCAGAGATCATGACTGAAGCTGAAGTCAGACACTTAACGGATTGAGCCACCTAGGCGCCCTGGTGTGTTGCTATTTTATAAAAGATGGTCAGGGACTGGCTAGAGGCTTCAAAAATATCCTAGTGTCTGTGTTTTTCAAACTTCAAGTTGTGACTAAGTGTGATCACAAAAGTGCAATGTACAGGGTGATCTGCATATTTTTTAAATGAAATAAAATACCAGATTGCGTCACACATATTGAAGGTCAGCATGGTTCAGTGTAACTTGTTTCAGTTTATTATACAAGTTAAACACAGTAGGCATGGAGAAAGTGGTGGCTAACAATATAGCAACTTTGATGCAAGCAGTCTTAGAGAAAAGTACCCAAACAAGGCCTCCCTTGGGTAAGAGAGCACATACTTTATGCATGCACCTGTTGGTGTCTTACTTATTTAGCAGACCTAGCTGAGTGCAACAGAAACAAAAACACAGGGAAAGTGGGAGAAAAGATTAGGGCCAGAGCTAGAAAGTTGGGGTGAAAAACAAAAGCAAAACCGAACAGTTTAGCAATTTGAAGGAAAACGTATTACCTTTTTGAGACATGAAATTACCTGACTGGGGAAAAAAAATAAAATAAAAGACCAAAATATTAGACCAAAAATTCTACCAAAAAAATCCAAAGCTAATAAAATATGTTGTACATGATACTTTTGGAGTAAGTATATGATAGTGCCTGAATATTTTCAGAAACTCCCAAAGTATCTGCTTCATACTTCTGTCTCTGACCCTCAGTGAGGTGGACAGTATAAAGATTTTAAAGCTACAACGTCTGGGAAGATTTCTTTCAACCCTTTACACCTATAATAGGTTTTGGAAATCATGCCTACCCACCAAATATAAGTAAAATAGATTAAAGAGAGACTGGAAATTGTCTGCCAAGCCTTGTCTTGCTGTGCACTTGAGGACATTCCCACTGAAGCAAAGCCATTAAGACAATTATTCTAGAACAAGGTGGGCAAACTAGAGTCCTCCGGCTAAATATAATCCACCACCTGTTTTTGTATGACCCACGAGCTAAGAATGATTTTTCCATTTTAAGGTAGTTGAAAAACAAATCAGAATATTTTGTGGCACGTTAAATTTATATGAAAATTCAGTGAAAAGTATTTATATGAAATTTCAGTGCCTATAAACTTTCATTGGAATACAGCCAGGTTCATTCATATTGTCTGGGGCTGCTTTCTCACTGTAAGGTGGCAGAGCTGAGTAGTTGCTCCCAATGCCTAAAATATTTACTCTCTGGCCCCTTTCAGAAAAACGTTTGCCAACCAGTGTTCTAGAAATGAGAGCTGTGCTATTTAAACACCTTCCAACTCGTCCCTCTCCAGCCGAGGCCCCCTTCTGCCCCGCCCTGCCCCGCCCCAGCTTTAGTCCCTAACAAGATTCCTGGGCCTGACAAGAAGGCAGAGTGCTATAATAATGAATTGGAAAGCAGAGACACCAGACAGTAAATTTCTATATAAGGTAATATTACTGGTTCTTCCACCGACTAGAGTAACGTCCGGATTTGTTTCCTGATCAGAAAAGTGGGCATCACAGCGGCAACTGAACAATTTCGTCTGAGGATCACCATGGTCACTCTCGTGAAAGCACTTGGAAAATATCAAGCTTGGCAGCGAATGTCTGGGGTGCTTTCGCAGGGGGAGCCTCTCTCGGAGTCTGGATGTACACTGAGGTTCTCTTTGCACGTAGGCATCTTGGCCACCTCCCCCTAGCCTGTACCCTCTGGTCCTCCTGGCCTAGCAGCCTACTTTCTCCTCACCCCCACCCACTCCTCAAGGGGCTACCAAGTTCCAAGGTAGGCTCAAGCAAGTCATCCCGGGTCAGCTTAGGGCAGCTCTTCCCAGCTTCGCCATCGTTCAGTGGGGTGGCCCTAGGACCCCTGCAGGTGACAAGAATGACTCAGCAGGGTCCGGGGCTGGGACGGAGACAAGAACGCTGGGGTAGGGACAAAATTCTCTGCAGTTCGGGAGGCCGCAAATCATTTTAAGGAGCCAAATGTGCGAACAAACGAAAATGTAATTCAAGTCAGTTTTGAGTCGGCGGCGGCCCGTGCCTGTACAGGCCGCAGGTTTAGCCTAACAGGGAGGCCCGGCGGCTTCAGCGGTCAAAAAACGCCCGAGGCCTCTGTAAAAGGTTCCCTTCGCCTCCAACGAACCCCACGTCAGCTCCACCGGGCCCCAGGAAAAGCCAGTCGGCTGGAGAGAAACCTTTCAGGGTGCACAGAATTGCATGCCTGGGATTATCGGGGAGACTTTGAGGGCACAGTAATCTCTCGAGACTAGAAACCATTTTCCTCCCTCGCTCTGAGATTTTGCTTGGCTAAGCGGCTGCAGTCTCCCTGCCCCCCTCCTACCCCACCGCTAGGGCCGCTGCAAGCAGCCACGCCCCGCGGCCCCGGGGCTCGCGGCCCCCGCGCCGCCCGCACGCCGCGCCCCCATCCGCCCCACCCCCGCGCGCCCCCATCCGCCCCCGCGCTCGGCCCTGGGAGCGCTAGGCGAGTCCTCGCGCCTGCGCCTCGCCAACTTCCTGCCGCGGAACGCCCCGCCCATCCCCAGAAGCCCGCCTCCAAACGCCGCGTGAAAACTGCCTGCCGCACCTCATTGGTTGAAACGACCGAGCCGTTGGCTCCCAGGCCCGCCTCTCCGCCGCCTCTCACTTTTCCCAGGGCGGATGCGCCTGCGCTCAGCTGCCTGGGCGGGCTGGGAGGCGCGGGTTGAAAAGTCTCGTTCCAAGTTTGGAGAGAGAGAGAAGAGCGCCTCAGACCTCGGTACCCGCGAGCGGGGAGGAGGCAGGAGAGAAGGACGCAGCGTTTGGGGAGCACGCAGGCTGTAAGACGGAGCTCACGCTTCGAGAGCTAGAAGAGTGTGACGCGCCTGGGCGAGGCAGGAACGCCTGCGGTTGGGCTGCCGTTGGCTAGCGAGGGGAGTCCGAGGCGGCGGCGAGGGGCGAACGACCCGACGCAAGATGGCGAGTAAAGAGAGTAAGAGGCCCTGCGGGGCGGCGCGCGCCGGGACCGCGGGGGGCGGCGGGCGCGCGAGGCCGCGGCACGCGCCGGCGAAAGGCGCGAATTGGCGTGAGGAGCAGGGGGCGGGGCCGGGCGCGAGGCTAGGCGCGCGCCTCGAGGGGCCTACGCGGGACGGACCGCGGCGCCGAGGGCTCCGAGCACTTCCGGAGCCGGGCGCGGGGCCGCGGGTTGGGCCCCCTTCCCCCCCCGCCCCCCCACTCCCCCTCCCCCCCTCCGGCGGCGGCGCTCCCTTCGCCGCCCTTGGCTCTCGGGCGGAGGCGGCCTCCGCCACCGGAAAGCGGACACGGCTGTTTCTTCCACGCGCGCGCGTCGACCTCTTCGGGGTCGCGGCCCTTGTCCGGGGGATTCCGCAACACGCTGGCCTATGGCTGCTGACGCGGGCTTCGTGGGAGCGGAGGCCTCTCCTGGTGGGGGATGGAGGGAGCGGGCCGAGGGGTTTCTGTTACACGTGGATTCGTCTCCCCGGGTGGGTCGTGGAGCCCCTGTACATACGGGTCGTCATCTTAGAACAGGTGCGAACAGCTGTAACTGGCGAAACAAAATCGTTGTCTGTGTAATTACCCAATTCTGTATACACAAGCGGTATTGATTTCTAAGTGCAAAAAATAAGCTTCCTGGTGTTAATATTCTCTCCACGTTCTGGAAGAGCAGTTAGTTCATGTCCAAATTAGAGGTAAAGCTGAGTGGATTAGGTGTGGCCATCTCGAGGTGACCTCCAGTATCTGTGTACAGATTCTGTCTTCGATTTCTCTCAGCCACTTAATTGTATGGGCTTTCTCCAAATTTCAGTGTTTGAAGATACTGTGGAGGAGCGTGTCATCAATGAAGAATATAAAATCTGGAAGAAGAATACACCGTTTCTATATGACCTGGTTATGACCCATGCTCTTCAGTGGCCGAGTCTTACCGTTCAGTGGCTTCCTGAAGTGACTAAGTAAGGGTTTCTGGCAACTTTTACTTTGCGTAGATTTAACTGTTGTCCTGAATTTCCTAGTTTCGGCATTTCACATATAGAACATGAGCGTGTAATCAGTTTAGCCCTTGGATGAGGTGGCAGGTGATTTATATTTTCAAAACTCAAGTGATTTATGGGATGGTTTCTGATATGTAAGTGTGGGGATAAAGTGCGATTAATGATATTTGTGGGAAGCACCTAACATATTCGACATTTCCTGGGCTTAAATATAGAGCGCCATTTTGGGGGGGCAGACTAATGGATTTCTTTAAAACTTTATTGAAAAATAGGGTATGTATGGAAGAGTGCACAAATCATAAGCATATGGCTTTGATGGAGTTTTAGAAGTGAGCACATCCATGTACTCAGCTACCCCAATATGAGTAGGTTTTAATTGACAAAGGGGAAAAGAATTTAGCAACAGTTCACCAAAGAAAAGATGTTATTAGCTAATACTGTGGAATACACTTTGAGGTTGTTGTTGGTCCTCATAAGAGTGTTCTTTTCAGCCATTTCTAAAATTTCCCTGGTAATAATTGCTGGCGTTATTGAACACTTAAAATAGGGCCTGGCACATCTGAACAGTTTTGTGTCCCATTGTTTAATACTCAGAACTGTACGGTGATTACTTTTTATTATCCTTATGTTACTGTTGTGGAAACTGGAATGGAGATGTTAAGTAAAATTCCCAAGATCACACAGCCTGTAAGTGGTAGAATGGGATTTTGAACCCAAACTGAGTATCCCAGAGTTGAGGCAAGCCCTGTATTAGACCACCTTTCTCCTGCGCTGGCATTTTTTCTAGTAGGAACTTGGCCATGTAGTTTAAAACTATTAAATTTAGGTATTGTGAGCATATAATTTAATGAAGATTAACAAAACTAATCTAGGAAGGGGATTTTGAGACAAGTTATGACAATAAGAAATAGTTAATTTTATATAGGGTTACTCCTTTAATGGCCAGATTCTCCATATGCAAACATTGTCTTCCATACAGGTAGGGTTCCATTGGGGTTCCCAAAAATCCGTGTAGATATACGGATGTGGAAAGAGTACTCAAGAAATGAATAATGGAGGCTTCTAAGCACAGATGTAACAATTTTGACCATCAAATACTTAAGGGTATTCAGGTTCTCATGTAGAGCACCATGTACTTTTGACTCTTTGTCCATTCCTGTTAAGTAAATTAAAAGCTTTAAGAGCTTAATTTGCATTCTTTTGGATCTTTCTGACCTACCTTAACAGTAGAAAACAGCGGGATTGTGTGGGACTCTAAGGTTAGAAACCAGAGTTTGAATCCTGCCCCCTGCTTCTTAATAGCTAAATTCGGGCACATTGGTCAGTCTCTATCCCTAAGCTGTCTGATCTGTAAATCGAGGTGCTTGCGGTTCTGACTGCCTACTTTTGAGGGAATTAAATAAGATCATGCACTGTTAAAGTGCTGGCATGGAGTAAGTACGCAGTAAGTGGTGACTGATGGTAATTTTCCTACCCCTTTGTATTCAGAAATAATTTATTAGAGTGTAATAACTTTCTCCATTTGGATTCCAATGAAAACTGCTTATTCAAGTCTTTTGAAAATGTTACCTATAATATGTTTTGTGTAACAATTTTAAAGATGATAGATCTGTATCTTCTTAGCCCAGATACTGCTTTTTTTTTTAAAGATTTTTATTTTTAAATAATCTGTACACCCAACGTGGGGCTCAAACTTAACCCTGAGATCCAAGAGTTGCATGCTCCACCTACTGAGCCAGCCAGCCTCCCCCCACATACTGCTTTTATATTAACACTTAAGAACTTAGCAGAAAATACTTCAAATTATGTATCCATGGTGTTCTTTGCATACAAAGAAGTGGGATCTGGTTGTGGGATGTGCAGTTGCTCTGGGAATGCAAGAAAATGCCAGCCAGCCTGCATTCTTGGACGTTGAGGATGGCTGTGTGGTGCTTTTGCAGGATTCTGTTTGGAGTATGAAGGGACTGTGATTGTGTTTTGTTGCTATATGGAACACTGGAAATGTTGGCTACTCTTATTCCCTGAGTTTTTGAGGAACTAGATCCTAGTCAACCTCATAAGGCCTGCCTTCTACCTACATACTACATACAACATACTTCCTAATGATTACTTGCACTTTCTGAACTCTTGTCCTTAAACTGAGTTAGATAATTGTCCACATAGTGGATTTGCCTTGTAAAAATTTTTATTTAGGTATTTCTAAGAAGTAATTTCATTATTCCATATCTTTTATTAAATAATTTGTTATTAACATATTGAGACTAACTCTCTACTAAAAAATGTTTGTAATCATTCAAATTCAAGTGGTACAAAGTGGATGGAGTAAAATATAAGTTCCCCTTCCATGTCCCTTATTCTTCTGATTTTATTACCCAGAGCAGAGACAGTCATTGTTGGCATTTTTTTTTTTTACCCATCCTTCCAGAAATAAGTACATACACATATCTAGCCTCCATCTTTTTTTTTTTAAGAGAGAGAGAGAGCACGGGCGCACACGTGCACGTGAGCAGGGGGAGGGGCAAAGGGAGAAGGGGAGAGAGAAAGTTAAGCAGACTCCCTGGGGCCTGACATGGGGCTCCATCCCAGGACCCATTGAGATCATGACCTAGTCAAAACCAAGAGTCGCTTAACCAGCTGAGCCACCCAGGCACCCTCCCCTCCATCTTTTTTTATGTTATCAAGCTATTCACTTGACTTTGTAGTTGGTAGTTTATATTGGAGACTTCTGTCAGCATGCTTAGATGTGCTCTTTCTTTTTAAGGGCTCCATAGAATTCCATTTATGAATATAATTTATGTTACCAGTTCTTTATTGATGGATATTTAGGTTGTTATCAGTCTTTTGCCACTAAGACAGTGCTACTGAGAATAACCTTGTGATAATCTGATTGTTAGGTGAATTTCTTAGCAGTGGAGTCCAAGTGGTCAAAGAATGCTGGCACTGAAAATGGACAAGGTCTTTTAACATGAGTGCTTCTGCAGCTTTAGGTGCATTCAGTATTGGAGGAAAACATTGTAATATTGATTGGTTCAGGAAAATAGGTTTGTATTTTAATGATGGAGATGAAAGGATTTCCAGTAAAAAAAAAAAATCATTATTGTGTCAGGGGATACGTGAATTTAATTTTAGAGTCGAAGTTTTCAGATCCACCAGTCCATGTTGGGACTGTGCTCCTTAGAAAGGTCCTGTTTTTTCTGTTTAACTCCCTAAAAATTAGTCACTTCCTTCCTTTTATGTTAGCCTTAATATTGCTCTGTGGTGCCTTTTTTCTCTCAAGCGTTCCTATTTCTTTTCAAATGGTTCTAATGAGATGTGTTTAAGTTCCCTTTCATTTTGAGCTACAAAGATTTCGTTTTGTCCTAATCCTCCTAAACTACATTGCTTAGAGCCTAATTTTCTAAGTATGTTTTTTTTTCATTTAAAAATAAGTGGGTGAAAAAAAAATAAGTGGGTGAGTGCTCCCATGCATTGCCTCTTCCCTCCCCATATAAGTTCATCTAAGATGGAATTAACTGTTTAGATAGCCATATCCTATTTTTGGCCACTGGACATACATTGACTAAGACTCATGTCTTTTTTCAAACAAGCTGCCGTTGCTTAGCCATGGCTGCCTTATTCTGTTCTTGGAGTTGTATATGTATTTATTGTTCTTTTTTACATTAAGCCAAATCTTGGTAAAATTTCATCTTTTATTTTTTTTTAAAGATTTTTTATTTATTCATTTGGCAGAGAGAGAGCATAAGCAGAAGGAGCAGCGGGGAGAGGGAGAAGCAGACTCCCTGCAGAACAGGGAGCCTGAGGCGGCTCTTGATGCCAGGACCCTGGTATCATGACCTGAACCGAAGGCAGACGCTTAACTAATTGAGCCACCCAGGCACCCCTATTTTTTTAAGTTATTAGAAAATTACATTTGTAGAAGCAACCCTCAAGCCTTTTTAAAAATCCAGTGAATCCTTTGTACAACTGAACTTTATTTTTTTAATATTTTATTTATTTATTTGACAGAGTGTGAGTGTGTGCGCAGGCAGAGGGAGAAGCAGGCTCCCACTGAGCGAGGAGCCATATGTGGGCCTTGATCCCAGGACACTGGGATCATGACCTGAGCCAAAGGCAGAGGCTTAAATAACTGAGCTTTAGAAACAGATAAATAGCCTAACTTGTCTGGTGTTGGGGCCTAGAGCCTTATGTCTTGGCCCTCCTCACTGAGGTGGGACCACGGAGCACAGGTGAAAATTGCTATTCTAGGTAATATAAATGGGAAAACATCGTTAATAGATACGGATGTAAAAATCACTGTTTGGACTAGGGTGCCAAGAAGCATCAGTAGGTTCTTTAGCCTTAAAATGAGTTCCATAGAACAAGGTAAGAAAGACACCGCTCCCCCCATAAAATTGAGACTCCCCATTTCGTAAACTTTAAGCACCATGAACATTAATGAAGAGTTTTCATGCCATTCATTCATAACCTGTTTTTCAGGTGAAGAAACTGGGACCCCAGGAAGTTGTGATTTAAGGAATTGCATATAGTTTTAGTTTGAGCCAGGATTTGAACCCAGTTTTTCTGGCTCAATGCTTAAACTTTCCATTCTATCTTGTTGCCTGTTACTGGAAAATTAGAAATGTCTAGTTTATTAAAATGGAAGATATTTTTTAGATGAGAAATCAGTGATTATGAGCATGGAGATTGGTGATGGACTGAATTTGTTAGCAACTGATTTGTTGTAGGGTTAGTGTGACTTATTTTCTTTCCTAAACAGACCGGAAGGAAAGGATTATGCCCTTCATTGGCTAGTGCTGGGGACTCACACATCTGATGAGCAGAATCATCTCGTGGTCGCTCGAGTCCATATTCCGAACGATGATGCACAGTTTGATGCTTCCCACTGTGACAGTGAGAAGGGTGGTAGGTATACCATATATTCCAGTATTGGTGTTTAAGGGCGTGTGCCTTTTTTTCTATGTTATTACTGTTTTCTATTACTATCTTTGGCCCAGCAGTTTAACTTTTAGGAGTTTATCTTATGGAACTATTTGCTCACATGTGCACAAGGATTTCACAATAGCGTTATTTGCAGGATTGAAAAATTAAGATCAGCCTCGCAGCCCAGATGTTAGTTCGTAGGAAATTGGTTGAACACATTATGGAATGTTTGAAATACTGTGCAGCAATTCCAAAGAATGTGATAAATCTGAAATTTTACAGACTCACAATGAGGCAAATCTGTATGCCCCAGTATGGAAAGATGTCCAAAATAAATTGAGTAACTCCTTTGTGTGATTATAGTAAAAAGTAATAATTTTGGTAAAAAGTAATAATATGTCTGGGGTGTGCATAGGAAAAAGTCAGGAGGCGTATGTACCAAGCAGTTAATAGTGGCTTTTTAATGGAAGCTATTGACTTCCTTTTTTCCCCTGTCAAACATACACTCCCCTGATGTGGTCTTTCCACCATCACCCAAGGTTGGTCATTGTGCTAGAGGGACTCACAAGACCCGATAGCAAATTATACTCATGGCTGAAGTTTGTTACAGTAAAGAATACAGAACAAAAGCAGCAAGGAAAAGATACACATCAGGGAGTCTAGGGAGGTCTGGCACAAGTAAGTCTCTTCCAGGGCCGCACACGATGTGCTTTCTCTCTGGCAGCAAACAACAGGGACATGTGCCGAATGGCTCTCTTCTGCCCAGGGAAACCCATTTGAGTGTCAGGATCTGAGGTTTTTGTGGGGGGTGGTTTTCACAGGCACATCCTGCTGGCAGCCAGTTAAGACAACTGAAACTCAGGACCCCAGTAATGAAACCAGGTGCATGTCGTCAATCTTGGTATTTGTGCAAAGCAGCCCTGACAAACTGGTACAGCATGGTCCATTGCTCCAGGTGTACACCACAAAATCATCAATCTATCAGTGACGTTAAGAACATTCTGAGGTCCATGTTCCCAGGACTTGGCCAAGGGTCATTCATGGTCTCAGTGTCCCACAGAGCTGTGAGGGCTAAGCAGCCAGACCTGTTGGGTTAATGCTGTCTGCATAGCCCTAAAACGTTTAATCTTGACATTTTAAGGAATTTGCTTTTAATTTTTTTCTAATTGAAAATAAAACATTACTTTATAGCTAAAGTCCTGCCACCCCATACCCCTTTCCTAACTTGCCTTCCTTTGAAGAAAATTTCACTGTCCTGAAATTAGTGTGCCATTTTTTACTGTATTTTTATTACTCATACAGTAGTAAATATATAGAGAGGGTTTTTTTTTTTTCAGCTTTTTACTTTGGGTACTGTTTTTTGTATGTGCATGTACCATGTAGATGTCTGTCTCCTTTTAACTGCTGTGTAGTGTTCCATCGTGATTAAACCTTACTTTATTCATTCGTCTACCAGGGCGTGGTTGGATTGCATCTATTTGGTATTTTGCTCTTATAAACAGTGCTTCAGTTAACATCCTTGCCGTGTCTCCTTGTACACATGTGGGAAAATTTATCTAGTGGAGTGGAATTGCTGAGTCGTATGGTGTATTCATTGTCAGCTTAAAATAGTATAAAACTATTTTCCAAAATGATTTAATCCTTTTGCCACTGCCACAATTCACAGTCCTTTTCCCTACAACTTTATGCATTATTTCTGTAAATATTATAATCAGAAATTTTTAGTGGCTTTTAATCCTAAAGTATGTATTTATTGGGCTTTTGGCTTAAGAATTAGTCTCTGTGTAATTTATGGATGTGTTAAGTTACTGAAGTCACTTGTTCAGTGTATTACATTCCAATAAGTGACTGAAATAATTCATGGTTAACACCTTTTTTTTATTTTCAGTTACGGTATTTTTTTAATGGATACTGTTATCATTAAAATAGTGGTTTTTATTTTCAAACTTTTGAATTTGAGAAAACAAGGCCCTGTGTTGAAAGTAAATCTTACCTGGAAATCATTTTTTTTTTTTTTAAGAGGAGAGCTATTCAGTTTGTCTTAAGTAAAGGAATTAGGGAACTTGAGTGTCTTTATATTAGAAATGTTAGAGCCCTTTGGGGTGGGGGGTGGGTTGAAAAGCAAGGTCAGGGCGGGTTTGGAGCAGAGTCTCAGGATGGGTGGCAATCTCAGAAAGATTGGACTACATTTCTCCCATTGACATGATGGAAAGGGAACGTGCTGAGAGGGAAAGAGGTGATTGTATATGGTTGTGTGGGAGTAGCTGTATGGAATGGTCTATGATTTTCAGCCACACAGAATAGTAAGCTGTGTTTGCCACAGAGAAGAATGGCTGAATGCCGATGTTAAACCATGGGAGCCAGTGTTCATTAAGCGTTCCCACATAGCAAGAGCTGGCTGAAACTGAGAAATGGTTTGCTGCTTTCAGTTGGTTTTCTCCAGGACCCAGCCAGGCTGTTTTACTTGTTACCTGCCTGGCTCTGTTAGGCATTTGAGTTAGTGTTCCCTAACCTGAGACACAGGGGGAACAAAAAAGGAATGTGCAGAGAAGCAGCAATATAGGTCAGGAAGAAATAACACAGTTACAATGTGAAACCTCCGAACTTTTTAAGCGGCAGCAACTATTTGAGTTCTTAATCTATAAACACAAAAAAGAAAATGTTCTTTTTGGCGTTATCTGCTTAGATGTTCTCTACTTGTATTCTTTCTGCTATTATCTTTCTGCTTCTCAGAAGTTCCTTATACTTTTTATGTGGCTTTGTTACTTTTCCAAGGCCTTTTTAATAACTATTCAACACTGTAGTCTTATTCACACAGCAGATAGAGACGTGAGCCCCCTCCTTTTAGCTGTGGCACTCCACTAGCAGTTGAATCCGGTATGCTGACGGAGCCAATATGTCTGTGTCTTAGGGTTGGGTGGGGGTTAGTTAGCATGGATTTCTGATTTTAGGGGATAATTACATCCACTTCACAACTGAAAGAGGCCAGTTTTTAATTATTCTAAATCCAAGGTGAAACAATTAACGCATAAAATAGCTATCAACATTTTCCAATTCAAATGAGATTTGAGAATAAATTAATTTCAAGTGGCAAGTGAACCCATATTTTTGTGTTCTTTAGTTAATTTGTGTTGTACTATGTCAGGTTAAAATCTGTTGGGTGGATTAAACTAAATGACTTGTGAATTTTAATCGTAAGTGTATGTGTTTATTTCTTTCTTCTCACATTAGAATTTGGTGGCTTTGGTTCTGTAACAGGAAAAATTGAATGTGAAATTAAAATTAACCATGAAGGAGAAGTAAACCGTGCTCGTTACATGCCGCAGAATCCTCACATCATTGCTACGAAAACACCATCTTCTGATGTGCTGGTTTTTGACTATACAAAGCACCCTGCTAAACCAGGTATGTAGTAATGAAATCAGGCCATTGCTTGAACATTTTTCTTGATTTGAAATAATTACTTTGAGGGAATTCAAACTACTATAATCTATGATTTTTAAAGGTTTAAAAATTGTTTCAGGGGTCCCATCACCACCCTGAAAATTCAGTTGATGTCACAGAAGGACGTCCCAGCAGGTTATACTGTTGGCTAGGGTTTGTTACAGCAGAGGATACAGAGCAAAAGCAGGAGGAAAAGATACATATCAGGCAGAGTCCAGAGAGGTCAGGCATAGGCTTCTGAGTCCTTCCCCACCACGGCCACGTAGAACATGCTTTTTCTCTAGCAGCAGACCAAAGGGGCATGTGATCAGTGTCTCTGCTTAGAGAAGCTGTTTGAATCTCAGGATCTGGTGTTTTTATAGAGGTCTGGTCACATAGGAACATCCTGTTCAATGACCAGCCATGGTAAAGGCAGTTCAGGACCCCAACAGTGAAGCCAGATACATCGTGAATCTTGCTAAACAGTCCTGCAAGTCCTGACGAGCTTTCTACAGCATGCCTCACTGCTCTGGGCACACACTACTTCATCAGTCGGTGACATGAAGAATTTTGTGAGGGTCACATTCCTAGGGGTTGGCTAAGGGTCAGTCATGGTTGCGAGCTACCCTGGAGACATGCAAGGGCTGAGCAACCAGACCTGTGTTAACTCTTTCCTCACAAACCTGTTTGAAAAAAATTGATTCAGGGGTGGGGTGGTTTGCCACTACTCAAATTTGAGGGGATACCTATAGTTTTTAGTATTCTGTATTGGAGTTAGTACTAGTTTTTGCAAAGAAACTAGTCACTTTATGGTCTTGAGGCTTGGTTTGCATTAAGTGTTTGAAACGAAGCACAGAGAACAGCTTTTCAGGGTGGTTGTGGGTCAGACCAAGTCCTAAGTCGTTGCTGGTGTTTGATGGTTCTTCAAACATTATAATGAATGTTATGGCCCATTCAGTGAGGAGTGAGGAGTGAGGATTGAGGATTGCTTTTACTAGTTCTGATAAAGAGAAAATCACTTAGTAGTTAATGTATTTCTTTTCTTTTTTAGACCCAAGTGGAGAATGTAATCCTGATCTTAGGTTAAGAGGCCACCAAAAGGAAGGCTATGGTCTTTCCTGGAATTCGAATTTGAGTGGACATCTCCTAAGTGCATCAGACGATCATGTGAGAGACTTATTCTTTCTAATCTTATGTACTTAAAGACTGTCGTGGAGAGCTGTGTACTGAAGGAGGGCTGTATAGTTGAAAGGTTTTCTAAGATAATACTCCTGATTATTGTGATAACATTTTCACAGGATTCAGAGCAATGGTTATCATACTGCCCTGTTGGAGCCTTAGGATTCCACAGAGCTCTTCTGAAGTAGTCTTAGAATGGAGGGAAGGTGGGCAAAAGGTGTCCCATTATTTACAAATGTATCTCCGTAATGGAAACTATGAAGTGTTTGTGAGACCTGGTAAACAAATTACATTTTATTTTTTACGTGTACAATTCATCGGGTTTTAGTGTATTCACAAAGCTGTGCAATCATCACTACTATCGAATCCTGAAACATTTTCATCAAATGTCACAAAAAGAAACTCCATACCCGTCAAGCAGTCACTCCCCACATCCCCCAGCTCCTGGGAACCACTAATTTACTTTTGATCTCTCTAGATTTGGCTCTTGATAATTCATATAAATGGAATCATATGTGCTTTTTTTCTGTCTGACTTCTTTTCATTTAGCATAAGTTTTTCAAGGCTCATCCATGTTGAAGCATAGGTCAATATGTCCCTCCTTTTTATGGCTGAATAATCTATTGTATGGATATACCAGGATTGATTCATTTGTCAGTTGATGGACATTCGGGTTCTTTCTACTTGGGGCTTTTTGCTTTTCCTTTTTTTTTTTAAACACTTTGGGGCTATTTTGAATGATGTTGCTATATGAACATTTTTGTCTAAGTTTTTGTGTGGATGTAGGTTTTCATCTCTCTTGGGTAATTACCTAGGAATGGAAATACTGGGTCATATGGTAACTCTATGTTTAACTTTTTGAAAAACTGCCAAGCTTTTCCAAGGCAGCTGCACCACTTCACGTTCCCACCAGCAATGTGTACCCCAGGCTTCCAGTTTTTCCACATCCTCGTCAACACTTGTTGTTGTCTGTCTTTTTTATTATAGCCATCCTGGTGGGGGTGAAGTGGTATCTCCTTGTGGTGATGCTGACTAATGATGTTGAGTATCTTTTTATGTGCTTATTGGCTATTTATAGATCTTCTTTGGAAAAATATGTATTCAAATCCCTTCTCCGTTTTTAAATTTTGGGGTTTTTTTTTTATTGAGTTGTAAGAGTCTTTTTTATATTCTGGATACAAGTCCTTTATCAGATAGGATTTCAAAAGATTTTCTCCCACTCTGTGGGTTGTCTTTTCACTCTTCTGGTGATGTCCTCCAAAGCACAAAAGTCGAATTTTGAGTCCAGTTTATGTATTTTTTATTTTGTCACTTGTGCTTTTGATATCATATCTAAGAAACCATTACATAATCCAACATCACAAAGATTTTTACGTCTATGTTTTTTTCTAAGAATTGCATACCTTTAGCTCTTATTATTCGTTCTGAGTTAATTTTTGTATATGGTGTGACGTAGGGGTTCAAGTTCATTCTTCACATGTGGTTATCTAGTTTTTTCTAGCAGCATTTGTTGAGAAGACTAACCTTTCCCTATTGAGTTATCTTGGCATCCTTAATACAAGTATTTTAACAAAAGTACCACACAAATGCAAAGTGATCTTGTTAATTTATTGTAGATCAATGTTTGTGGCATTCTTGCCACCTACAGCTCCATACCTTCCTTCATGGATTCCATACTGTAAGCAAAACATGTTTGCTGTAATTCCAGCCCAGAGCTGAGAATAGACTTCTGGAGCTTTTGAAAGCTCTTGTAACTTGGCCACAGGTTCTTTACCTTCTTCCTTAGTATGTATATCCTCCTGCCTAGAACAGGGCCCATCACATCACAGACCTTTATATTTCTACTGGTCACAATTTCTGTTATGCTTTTTTAAAATTTTGAAAGTAGATAATTGGCCCAGTTTAGAATCTTTAGCTGCGAGCAACCAAAACCAGCTCTGGCTGATGCAAACAGAAAAGGAATTTATCAGAAGGGCATTGGGCAGGGTAGCTCACAGAATTGCTGTGCTGGCTAGAAAATGGCCTAGAACAGAGAGGAGAGGCCAGTGGTTGTTACTGTCCACTGTGCACCCCCCCACTCCACATTTGCAGTCATGAGAACAGATTTCCCTATTGATGTTCACAATTCAGAATCGTGGTCAGACTGATGGAGCCAAAATTGTGTCCCCACCACAAGAGAGTCTGGGAAGCAAGGGTATCCCTTAGTTCTCCAAAAGGAGGCTTTCCTCCACTTCCCTCATAGTGGGTGTGGTGTGGTTGAGTCCCTGGAACAGGGAGGATGGGTTATGCTCAGTAACTTAATTACTAGTGCATTTTGAAGACACCAGGCTGGGAGTTGCTAGTTATAATAATAGCTGATGTTTTTCAAGGTCTCTGCCTGTGCCAGGCATCTTGCTAATCTTCCCAGGATCCTTCTGAAGTGAGCAGGGGAGGTCAGCTCTACATGTTCCTTTCTCTTCAGTGCTTGTCAGTTGTGCGTCTGAGTGTGTATCAGCAAAGACTAAGGGTGTGTGTATTATGTAAAACTATTTTTTTTGTTACTGGGTAAATAGCTATTACTGGGAAATAGCTTTGTTACAGAAACTCAGATAAGAAAGTGATTTTCTGGGGCACCTGGGTGGCGCAGTCGTTAAGCGTCTGCCTTTGGCTCAGGGCGTGATCCCGGCGTTCTGGGATCGAGCCCCACATCAGGCTCCTCCACTAGGAGCCTGCTTCTCCCTCTCCCACTCCCCCTGCTTGTGTTCCCTCTCTCGCTGGCTGTCTCTCTGTCAAATAAATAAATAAAATCTTTAAAAAAAAAAAGAAAGAAAGAAAGTGATTTTCTAAGAGATGAACCCCATACCAGTGTCAGTGGAATTATTGCAGCAAATATACTTTAATGGAATTATCTTTTATTTTAAACCATTTGGATGACAATCATTGCCTTATAGCTTGCAATGTTTTTTCATAAAAACTTTCCTCTTAACTTTGTGATGGTTGTCACTTGAAGACTCCGGTCCCAGACCCTGCTAATCTGTGATCTTTGAGGCCTGGGGAAGGCCCATGGCCTCTGCTTGGATTCTGCTGATGTTTTGAGGAGCATGCTGTGGGGATCTGTCCGCAGGCCCTAAGCTTTGGCCTCTCAGAGTAGCCTTGTTGGGGTTTCTGGGTTATTCACTGGGTTATCCCACTTCCTAATGTTTGTAGTGGTTTCTGCTATGAAGTGAGAGACTTATCCAAAGATTTTTGCTGTTTAGGAAGCATGTTTTAGTTTTAATTTCCAGTCTCCCAACCCTGTGTGAATTTTTAGGACACAAATATCTGTTCAGTAGATATCGAATGTTGGGCTCTCAGTGTTGCGTTGTGTAATCTAGATGCATTGTAGATATTTGACTGAAGGTATGTCAGTAGAAACTCGAACCTGATTGTCTCTTGCCTGCTATCGTGCTTGGTTTCCCCGTCCCCATTATCGTATCGTTTTCTTGCCCTCTGCATCTCAGATGATGAACGCTACAAGCACACACTCTTCTGTTTCAGAAGCTTCACTTTTGTTTATGTGTCTTCTCTCTTGTGTTTGTTCCTACCTTTTATATAGTTAGATCATCTTTTAAGTTTGTTTATTTTAAGTAATCTACACCCAGCACAGGGCTCGAACTCAATGACCCTGGGATCAAGAGTCACACACTCTTCTGACTGAGCCAGCCAGGAGCCCCTAGTTAAGTAATTTTTTAATGAAGGTTGTTTGTTTTTTTCCTTCTTTAGACTGTCTGTCTGTGGGATATAAATGCAGGACCAAAGGAAGGCAAGATTGTGGATGCTAAAGCCATCTTCACTGGCCACTCAGCTGTTGTAGAGGATGTGGCCTGGCATCTGCTACATGAGTCCTTATTTGGATCTGTTGCTGATGATCAGAAACTTATGATGTAAGGTGGAGGGTTCAGTGGGGTCTGGCTATATGGGTATCCTGAATGACCATCAGTGATTGTGGTGGCCTATGGTTTGATATTTTTTTTAAGTTACATACTGGCCTTAAACACTTTAGTGAGATATAATTGACATACAAGAAACCATACATGTGTAATGGTTTTTTTGTATAAAAGTTACTATGCTGTATGAATGAACACCATTTTTTACTTGAAAAAAGAAAACAGATAAGTAAATATGAAGAAACATGCTTTTGGTAGTATTAAATGTCAAAATTGGGGTCACAGTGACTTTGAAGATGGGGGCTAAGAATGATTATATCAGGTCATGGCCACAGGGCTGCATTCAGCCACCTATAGTGTGTTTTATTTCATAAAGAAACTACTATCTGAGGCAAATGTGGCCAAATAGTAAAATTTGACAAGGCTAGGTTGTAGGTATCAAATTGTTACATTATTCTCTATGTAGTAGTTGGTGTATGCTCGAAATAGGTGGTAGTAAGACAGGAATCTAACAAACAAGAAACCGGAAATGATAGCTCTAATTTATTTTCTGTAGGTTTAGAATATGTCACTCAGTGGTTGGAAATCTGAATTGGCAGCTTTGTATGTGGTTGGGGTGTTCATGAAGGAGCGAGCATGGCAGAGATAAGGGGGGTATGGAGTGGTGTGGACCTGGAAACAGGTGTGAGAAGCTGGGGAGGGTTGGGTGGCTTCGTCTTGTGCTGTGTGCCTTGTGCCTTTGTATTTTAGATGGGACACCAGGTCCAATACCACTTCCAAGCCAAGCCACCTGGTGGATGCGCACACCGCCGAGGTCAACTGCCTGTCGTTCAACCCCTACAGCGAGTTCATTCTCGCCACTGGCTCTGCAGATAAGGTTTCTAAGTTTTTGTGTATTTGGTGTTTATGAATCCAGTTGTCTTGTGCTACAGTTGGATATTCTAAAATTCTTATGTAAAGCGCAGAAATGAACCCTTTTCATTTGTTGTTTCTCTTCAGACTGTAGCTTTATGGGATCTGCGTAATTTAAAGTTAAAACTCCATACCTTTGAATCTCATAAAGATGAAATTTTCCAGGTATGTGGCAGTTTTCTGGTGTCTCTGTCAGGTTTTTAGTAACTTTTTGATGGGGGAAATTTAAAATCTTTCTGCTTTTATAGCAGGCATGCTATGTATTTTTTTTTTAAATTCCTCTTCTGTATAAGTTAACTAGTGGGAAGTAACTTGGAGTTCTGTGAGATTATGACTTTAGAAGTAGAAAAAGTCTTGCAAAACAGAATCGATATGAAAAGTGAAATTCAAGGGTTCTTTAGTTAAGGTATCCAGCGTGGTGGGTCCTTCTAGTGGGAAAAAAAATACCTTGTATGTGGTTTCAGATGGTTTCAGTTGCATAGGTTTAAGATACATTTCATTGAAAAGTTGAAAAGCTTCTAGGATAGTTATGGGGCTGAATAACTTTATGGGGATTCCTAGCCGAGCTCCCCTGTATTAGAGCGTGACCTTCCTGGAGAGCGGGCTGAGGAGATGGGCCCTTTAAGAGCACTTGAAAGGATGGGACAAAGAGAGGATACAGAACGGAAGATGGGAAAATCTCAAGGATTAGAATAATACCCACAAACCTAGGAACAGATGATACTTCACACTTTAAAATCTGTGTTGCTAGGTCCACTGGTCTCCACATAACGAAACTATTCTGGCTTCAAGTGGTACTGATCGCCGCCTGAATGTGTGGGATTTAAGGTAACTCCGAATCCGGTGACAAGAAACTGCTTAAGTATGCTAATCTGACGGGTGATGTAGTTCATAAAGTAGAGAGTAGTCTGCTGTAAACTGGTGACCCCAGTTTAATAGGTCAAATGTTAAAGCAACTTTCAAGTACCTTCCTGAAGAGTCTTTGTTCTGTAAAATAGAAGTGAATCAGCAAATGGAGTGCAAAGTAAATTTATATGGAAGAGAGTTTTTATTGTTGATATTCAGGAATGAAGTTGGGGGCGTGTGTATGTCTTAACGATACAAATGATTGTATTGAAAAGACTTGGTATAGAAAGGGGTATAGATGTTAGCCGTTCATGTCTCATTGGAGCTCACATGATACCTGCACTCTTAGAGTGTTTCTATCATTTGCTCTTCTGTGCTTTCATTGGTTTGTTTTGAGGAGGTGAGCTGCTGTGGGCTATGTAACTGCCGGGGATACACCTGGGAATGGGATAAGCACAGGCCATGCTGTAAGAGAGCTCACGTTCTTGGGCTCATTATATAGAGTTCCTTCCAATTTTGCAAAATTTCCTTGATTTCAGAGTTACCATTCTAAGAATTTCAGATTCCTTTACTTTTTTTTGTCTGAGCCTTTAGAGCCATTAATAAAGATGTTCAGTTATATATACTTCCCTTGAAGATGTCATTATCTTAAGTTTAAATCATTACCAAGAAATAACTTATTTAAAATACTTATATGTATTGCTTTGAAGTAGACTTAAGTTTTTAGTTTATTAAAACCAAGGCCACCTTAATCACAGAGACCGTAGGCCGGCCCTTCAGTGTATAGAACATAAAACACTGGAATAAAATGCTTGTATTGTAAAACTTCTGAACATCTGATGTTCCGTGTTCATATAGAACGAACTCCTCTGGCCATGATAGAATCTTAGAAATGCAGACAATCTTTAAAAGTGGATATTTGAGCGTACATTATTTTATTTGAAAACAATTTTAGTAGTAAAATTAGAAACTGAAAACTATAGTGGTTTATGAAGTGAAGCAGCAAGCTTTGAAAGTCTGATGCCCTGGCAGCTGAATTGTCCCTAATGGTGCTAATAATAAATTTGTAGGCATTGTAAAGTTTCTTAATTATTTTATGACTGCGTACTATTAAAATTACATTACATTGGATAAAATCACGGATTAAAAGGGTCCTGACAGGAGGGTATACATCACTGTCTAGCAGTCCCATGTGTTTGGTTTGAGTTTAATGGGAAGAAAAAGAAAGTATCACTTGGAAGGTTTTGTGTTTTGGTTGCTTTTCAGCAGTTATTACTAGCAAAGTCCACCTTGGGGCTATCAAGGCTGATATTTGGTGTGTAACTTAAGAGTGATTTCACTGTTGGGACTGTTGGCAGATTCTACAAACCTTGGCTTGTATGTTATGTTTCACCATTTAAATCCAGTGCAGTAAACAGCCACAGTTAAAACTAATGTATTTTATTTTTTTAAATAATGAATTTAATATTTATTATTATCAATTTCTGTGCTGCATCCTCAGTTATGAACAGCTCTTATCATTTCCAGAAAGTGAACATCCCACCCTCCAACCAGTAATTAATATAGAAGTTATCATTGACAGTAGTATAGAAATAAGTTGTTGCTAGAGTGTGTATGTTTTCAGATGCCCTTTGTCGGCTGATGCTGGTTTTGTGAATGTTCATGCCATCTACAAGAATTTCAGTAATGACAGCATTGTGTTCTTTCTTGATAGCAAAATTGGAGAAGAACAATCAGCAGAAGACGCAGAAGATGGGCCTCCAGAACTCCTGGTATATATTGGCTTTCTTATGCAAGATGAAATGTCATATGCAGATTGGACTACTTGTCATTGATCCATGAATCTGGAAAATGAGTCAGAACTTCAAATGCTAGCTCTTGGAGATGATTTCAAATTGGAGGTCTTGAAGGTTATTCTGACTGGGTTTTGACATTTATTGAAAATAGTAAATAGAGCACAGGTTTTTATGAATATTTCACTAAGAATTTGGGCTCCTGGAAAATAGTGTAATTTCTTACTGATTCCCACTTGTAATATTTCTGAGGGTTTTTGTGTGTGGGGGGGGTGGAGGCTAGGTATTGATATTCAGTTAGCAATACTTAACATTATCTAACAGTACAGACATGTTTTAGTGACCGGATTCTTAAGTTCCCTGCCTAGAAAATGAAAGCATTCTCAATCTTGTTGGTGCCAAATGTCTACCATCTCCCTCCTGCTCCTAATTGAATCACTCGGCATCTCCTCGGGCCTTTGAAGGTTTTTGTGCTGTGTCTGTCCTGTCAGTCCTCATCCTTTCTGTCTGAGCTCTTCAGTACACTCCTCAGGTCCCTTTCCTGTTGAGCATGGTCAGACTTAGCAGTGGTTCTTCCTCGCTCAGAATCCACATTCGTCTCCACCAATTATTTGGCAGATGGTCATTCATTCCTCTGTAACATATTTTTGGTTCTTAGGCCAGTACTAATTTTTGGTACACTTGGGCTTTGCCCACCACTTTTAAAAAGGTAAAGGCGGCCGTTGAAGGAGAGCCCTACATACAGGAGATGCTCACTAGACCCCATGTGGCACAGACATCCAAGATCCCCTTACTCCTTGTCCAGTGTGTTACCATGCCCAACAGCAATGGCCAGAAAGTGACACGGGTGTGATGACACGCAGACGTGCCAGCATGTTCTGTGCACTGCTAATTAAAGAAGAGCATTTCTCAATAAACTATCCTAGACAGATGACAGCACCTAAATGGTTTATTCTCTATTGAGTGACTTAATCTGAAAAGTCTGTTTTGTGATGCATGGCTTCATAGTTTTAAAGTTGAAGTTTTGCAATCAGCTGTTTTCATCCAGCTATTTGTACTTATTTTACTTTGGTAAGAACTTAGAGATATAACTCACATATCATATACCTATTTAAAGGATATAATTCAATGGTTTTTAGTTTATTCACAGAAATGTACAATTGTCGCCACAAGTCGGTTTTAGAACATTTCGTTCCCGTCAAAAAGGAACTCTACTCTTTATCACCTCCCAATCTGCTCCTTTCCACAGCCCCTGGCAACCAGTGATCTACTTTGTATCTCTAGATTTGCCTATTCTAGATAGTTCATAGAAATGTAATATAAGGTGGTCTTTTGTGACTGATTCTTGTACTTGGCATGTTTTCAAGGTTTCCAGCTATTTTGGGGTACCCTGTATTTTATGGTTCTTTAACAATTTTGTGGTCCTTGAGGAAATCCACTAGGATTTTGCTCCTTTCACAGGAGAGTCTGAAATCAAGGGACACTTAACTTGTGGTAAACTGGATGCTAACTGTAATTTTAGTATAACAGTGTCTTGATATGAGGACTCCTTATATATTCCAAGCCTGTGGTCTTAACATATTTTTTCTTATGTCCCCCTTAACGTGATTCTGAAAAGCTGTTTTTCTCCTATCATTTTTAAACTGAAAAAATTATTAGGTAAAATAGTTACCTTGTATGTAACCTAATTGTCAACCTGAGTCAAATCAGACTTTGTCAGGAAGTGTGACATCTCAGTCCAAAACCGTGTATTCATATTGTCCCTGTGAGAACGGTTTCTTCTGATTCTTAATTCTGAGGTAAGGAAAGTTGTCAGGTGCCTTCCCATGAGGCTGTGTCTTATAGGGAGGGAGTCTCTGCCCCCTTCGTCATTTCATAGCAAAACCCTCTGCATGGTCTTCGTGGGGCTTTTGCTTTTGGAGCCCGGGGTTGGTTTGGTTTTTTGAATCCACACCTTGAGTGATGCTCCTTGGAAGAATGGAGGGTGGCTGGGAGGTGTGCCTTCCTTTTAGCAAGAGGGAGAAGGGGGAACAGGCGGAAGCTACAGAAGAACCAGGAGACTCCTCAGGTGAGCCGGTTTTGAGAGTCTGTAACAGAACTTTAAGGAAATTTATTGCCTTAACTATTTGTACCGAACTACATATATTTAATAATAAGGCCAAATGTTAAATATAATAGGTATGGAAATGGCATTGTGGTTGTGTAGGAAAAGGTCGTTACTTTTGGGTGATGTGGGGTGGAGTACTTAGGGGTGGTTTAGCAGGTATGTCTGTGTAAGAAAACACACCTGTGAACATACTTGTATCTAGGGAATATAGGCCAAGGGTATCCAGGCATTCACTGTACTGTTCTATCACCTTTTTTGAGGGTTTGGAAATGTGCAAAATTAGAAGCAAGGGGTAGATTACTAAGCCTGTAACCCCCTCCCTTTAAACCTCAGTTGCAAGACTGATGCCCTAAAAACTTCTAACAAGATATGAAACAAAAGCTTTTTAAAATTCTTATTAACAGTTTATTCATGGAGGACACACTGCCAAGATATCAGATTTTAGTTGGAACCCCAATGAGCCTTGGGTCATCTGCTCGGTGTCTGAAGATAACATCATGCAAATATGGCAAATGGTGAGCTAAAGTATTTATTTTTCCCAAATGAATGGACGAACTCTTCATTTGAAATTTTTGTTATAGATTGTTGCCTTTCTAAATTTGATGTAATATCTTGAAGACCTTTCTCCATTTTAACAAGTCTTTAGTTCAGTATGCACCTGTCAGGTCAGGAGAAATCTGTGTCTACACACAGATGGGGACACGGCCTCTGTTCCGCTTTGCGTGACTGTTGTACGCTTCATCAGCTGGGCTCTTGGCGTCACTGCTGTAGGTCCAGCATCTGCTAGGTCATGGGCATGAAGGCTATATGGGAGCAAAGTGTCCATGAGTTCTCAGATGCTGAATACTAGGTACCTTGTTTCTGAGGTGGTGTTAACCCTGTCATTAACTGGAGGGCCAATGCTTCCTCTCAGGGATGCTGGAAACGCATTTGGGAAACGCTTTTTACAATAGAAAGTAGTAGAGCTTGGGCAGCTCAGTATCCAGGTGGGCTACCCTGCCAAATGAGAACACTGGCCCTAGGTTTTCCTCATTCAAGTCTGGGGGGAAAACTAAGCAAATTACTCTAAAAATGTCCAATACAGAAACATGCTGACCAGTGAATCCTAGAATCTGAACGGAATTAAATGCGGTTTTTAGGAAATTTTGTAAAAACCTTGGGGAGTTTTACCTATGCATTTATTTGGTTGTCCTCTCCAGGCTGAAAATATTTACAATGATGAAGAGTCAGATGTCACAACATCGGAACTGGAGGGGCAAGGATCTTAAAACCCAAAGTACAAGAAATGTTTCTATTGAATGTAATGCTACACGAATGCTTGGTTTATCAAGCGCCGAGAAGGCACTGTATAGTAGGAAATGTAAGTGGGATGGCATATGGCGTTCTTTACCTTCTCATTCTAGCACTTTCAAGTGAGCTATTGCGTACTGTATCATATTGTAGCTTTTAGGGAAGAAAGGAATGTTGTTTAAGAAAAGAACATCACTGTTGTTTTAAAATACAAGTAGCAGGGTACTGCCTTTGATTCAACTATTTTAAGTCCTTGTTTTCTCAAACTAAGTGCTTGCTGTTCCCAAATATGCAAGAATAACTTTTACACTTTTTCCCTCCAACACTTGTTGATTGGCTTTGCAGAAATAAAGTTTTAAAATAAATTCGGTTTTATTCTTTTAGAACCCGGGTAGGAGAGTATGAATGTGTGCTGTCCACGTGCGTCCCTTCTTGTGAGAAAGCTGGTACACGTGTATGTGGAACTGACTTTCCAGGGTACATGAGCATGTCCTAATCCAAAGATGGGGAGAAGGTCAACCTGGAACTATCGTAACTTACACACCCCCCACCCCCATATACACTGAAGGCTTGTTTGCTTATACAGCAGGGGTCAGCCAAAGGGATCAACCAGGTTGGCCCCTCAACCTATTTATTTTGTAGGAGCTGCCAGATAGGAATGCCTTTTCATTTTAGATGATCAAAAATTGACAACAAAGACCGTGTAGCCCATTAAGTATAAAATAAAGTTGGCTGGCCCCTCTTACTTATATTTGATGTTATGTACTTAAATACGTTTTGCTCAACTTCAAATTAGATCATTCCCTATATGCCTCTACAATATACCTAATTCTCTTGCTATTCAAATAGGTACACCCTGGAATGTGCTAGGAGCAGTACGACTCGTGGAAATGCATGGTTTTTTTTTTTTTTTTTTTTAAAGGTTTGACAGATAAACTACAGGATTTTTTTTTAGTCTTTTTTTCTAAAGGAAAAAAAAGGTACGCACAGAGGTCTGGCTACATAAAATGAGTCTTCTGCCACCCAGTCCCAGGGGTGAGCTGGTGCTCCATCCTTTCTAAGGCCTGAGAAACCAACCATCTACAGCGGTCCTTGCGGTTATTATACAGGTAAGGTCACATGGGCAACAAAATACACAGAAACTGTTAAATTTATCATACATATTTACTTAATCTATACAGAATTGAGTAGATAAAATCAGATTCACATTAGTGAAAAATCTCTACAAAATGTCTTTGAAAAGCAAAACAAGACTGCCTCTGAACAATTCGTATCCTCATGAAAGACGTGGGCTGTAAAAATAAAGCCGTGTGTTTAGCACAAACTAGAAGATCTCTGCATCATTTGTTTTTCACAGTTATTTCCATCTACAGTCTGAAAGAGGTAGATTTTTCTGCAACACCTGAGAATTGAATTGTGATAACCAGGTGTAATAAAGGCAGTTGCATACATAACTAAAAAACACTGGTCTCAAGACCAAGAAATGTACTCCTAACAAGTCTGAGGATGAAATGGTCCATGATCCAAGACCCAAGTATTCTCTACTCCTCGGAGTCTACCGCCACTATAAATAATACACAGCAAGATTCCATGGTGGTGCAACAAATGCAATCGAAGTGAATGCAACATTTAAACCTTTTCTGGACCCCCTAACAGCATTACAGTGTTCTAGAATACGGTGGATACAGGGCGTGCTACAAAGCCACAACACTGGGCTGGTGAGGTGATTGCTTTAGGAGGGTGTCTGCAGAGGGGCCCGTTTGTTTTTTATTCACAGGGTAATGGGAGGAAAGATTCTGAAAGGACCCCTCATGCATCCCAAACAGAATCGAGCTCCTTTAAATACCATGATCGCATCTAGCTACAAATACATAGTAAAAGCCGAAAGCAGCAGGCCAAGGACTGTTAATCACATTGCTTTAGAAAGCCCTTGAAAATATGCAACGCGTCCAAGATTTACATCTTCCACACAGGACAAGCACCACAAAGAAACGTGGTGGGCTACACGAATGGCTTCAACAGTAAGAGCTGTACATCCAGCAAAATTCTTGTGAAATATGATCATTAGTACTAATTTTAAAGTAGATTATATTTCTGATATATACCTTCATTTCCTCTAGGGGAAATGAGTCCAACATTTCATCTAGTAGCAGAAAGGAGTATTTATACGAGGCCATTGGAGGAGGGGATATTTGTTTTTGCTTCCGACTCATTTTTGACAGAGTAATGAGAGAACCTGCTCTGTGGTCGTCTTTTCCTCCACTGTCTGGCCCCTTGATTCCTATGACCAATGGCGGAAGCTTCTATGAGACAACTTTCAATTCTTTCAACCCACTTTAGACTATGAATAGGACAGGACTTTACAAAGACAATTTTAAAGAGAAAACCCTTTTAACTGGACAGAACAGACTTGATTCAGTCCCGTAAGCAACTTCAGTGTCAGTTTGATAGTTTTGCTCCATGGAATGTGCTAATATTTCAATGCAAATTTTATCAGGGACAAAGTCCAAACTTGCATGGTGCAACCTGACTTATTTGCAAAACTCAGCCATAGTCAACATCGTTAAGAACAAAGGAAAATTAAAGAACTAAATCAGAAGTGACGTGCTTCATATGGAAAGTTCCCCCAGTCCAAGTATAGAGACCTTGATAATACTACTGGCTTTTTTCTTAAGACAGTCACTAAGGAAAGGTGAGAACCAGACCAAAAGCATCATAGATCCTGACTACTTAAAACTCTCTGCCAAGTCTCCCTACAGTTAAATTAAAAGTGTGGGTTCCAGTCTTTCTGTTTTGGAAATAAAACCCGTTTCAGTTAGCATGATCCACAATTAAAATTCCCTTCTTAAAAACCTGGAGAACTTTGCTGGCGGGATTTGCGAAACAGTTGAACACCAAATTTCAAGTAGCCAGAAGGCAGCGCGGTAGTGGAGGGACTTCTGCTTAATGTAGGCTACACGTGCAATTAACCCTCGTTGTCTTAAAATGACAACCACCGATGGCTGCCTTCTGTGGGAAGGGGAGGATGCGAACCCAAATCCCAAACTGAAAGCAAACAAACCACCATAATCCAGAGTGCACATCTCGGTGGTCCAAGGTCAAACATGGGTTCTAGTTCTAATCTGCAACCAAAGCAGGATTGTTTTCAGTCACAAACATTAAGCCTGTTTTGTTTGTCCAATGATTTGCCTGTATATACTACTTTAAAAGTGACACATTTATGTATATAATCTGCCAAAACTTTGAGTATTTGAGGCTTGCAGCCATGTCAATTTGTTAAGTGATATAAATATTATCGAAAAGCTAATTTGAATCAAAGATGCTATGCTTATTTCTGACCCAATCCTAGATTTTTACTTGGCATTTAAGTGGGCTATGAGACATAACTAATCTTTTTTTTTTTTTTAAATATTAATGGGGGTGGGGGCAGGATGTTTGAATCAATATTGTTTTCACATCAAGGAACCATTATCAGAACACAGTTCCCTTGTGATGATCGGCCCGGTCTTGAGTGGAATCTGAGTAATTCTGTGTAGGAACGGGAAAGATAGGACAAGGCGATGGTCACGTGCATTCCAATGAAGGGAAATGAGGCAGATGTGCAACACGGCTGAGGAAAATGTATAAGGGAAAACTATTCAAAACTGCTAAGCAGCCTCCTGTACCACATAAGTCCAGTAGTTCTAAGAAAATACAGATATGGTAGAAAAAGTAAGAAAATTTTCACCACAAAACCAATAGTTACTACTAACAGAAAGTTATACACAAAATAGAGCTCTCGATACAGTGATCACGCTTCCTTTCAGTCAACGGACTCGATACCTGGCACGGCGCCTGTGGACACGGCTGGTTTCTCCTTCGTGGCCCTGGGAGCAGCCTCTAGGGGGCCTCCCAGGGCGCCTTTAGAAGCAGTGTTCAGCTCCTTGGGGGCCGCCAGGCCAGCGCAGGGCTGTGTCCCAGGCAGCGCTAGATCCTCGCCTGCAGCTCTCCCCGAGACCTGCTCCTTCAAGACTTCCACCCTCTCGTTGAGCTCATTCCTCTCTGTTTGAAGAGCCCGGCACAGCTTCTCTAACCGGTCCAGTTTGATTTGAAAGGCCTTGTACTCTTTATCACGGACAGTTTTCTGGAAGGAAAAAAGATGATTTATATCATCTCACGGAATACAAATAAGTTTACAGAACACAAAAAAATTAACAAACCTGAGCCATATTAGAAACTATTCATTTAATCACCTCTTGAACACGTTCAGCTTCCCCACACACCACCTAACCATGTAGCTAGCTTCGCTGCACACCCATCTACGTGTGCCACATGATCCTTAACAGTCCATACTGTTCTGGGGTGACAAAAGAAATAACCAAAATCCACTTTTAAAAGCATTTTGTATTGGTTAACTCAAGGAAATTTTAAGATACTTATCACAAAGCTAAAGATGAAAAAATTAAGGGTCTGATTAAACAGAAAAGGGTTCTTTTCTACATAAATTTCTCTTGTTCTACCAATTTTTAGGGGAGAACAAGATTCAAGGTGAGAAATTTAGTGTTTACAGACGATACATTTCAGCTGGCAAAAAAAAAATCCTTTTGCTGCCTTTTTTGAAGACTCAGTCAAAGCAGAAAGAAAGGCACCAGAGTTGTTCTCTGCACTCCTGCCCTGGGCAATCTCAGCATTTCTGGAGGTGGCCCCCTTGGCAGTGACATCAGCCCCACCTGGATACTTGGCAGAAAGATTCTGTGACCCCACCCCAGAACCAATCAAACTTTGGGTGGAACCTAGCCATCTTGGTCATAACAAGCTGGAGTTCAATGCAAGCTCCAGTCTGAGAAATCAGCTGTAAAGCATCAATATTTTGCTTTCTTCTACAGCCTGGGCTAGTCAGCCGCGCGGTAGGAAACCTGATACCTCACTCAGGGCCCCCCCTGCAGGCCCGAGAGACATTTGCAGGTTCTACACCGCCATCCCTCCACCCCCGGCTCTGGCCAGAGCCCTCAGCTACGCCAGTGGTGTCACCACATGCCCCCTGCCCTGTTAGGCACAGCTTCAGGAGTCCCCATGATGACAAACACACCTTAATCATGGGAAACCACCTCACCTCTTCAGCCATTTGCAGAAGTGCTTTGTTATTGTTTTCCCACTTGGTACGCCATATTATTGTTTCTTTTTCCAGTTTTTTAATTTTCTTTGTCATCTGTCAATCAACACAGTTGCAAATGTAAATTCTAAGTTCCATTTCTTATCTCTACACCCTGTCCCACCACAAAAAAGTTTGTTCCACCCCACCCCCATCATTGCACCTGCCTCGCCCAGCTGACAGCTGTGCCTGTCTGTCCGCCGCAGAGCTGATATCAGGGGCTCCTACAGTGGCAGCAGCCGGAACCAAAGTAGGGGTTTCAAATTATGAGAAAAACAAATCTCATCTCCTCAATTTCAGAGGCAGCAGCACGCTGTGAACTCTAACTTAGGCTGGAGTGCGTCTTTCATTCCAGATGGGGTTAAGACACCTCTTCCCCGGGCTGTACAAAAACATGTCCAAGTTAGGGGTTTTCTAGTCATTAAACTAATTCGTCTGGTTCTTGGAAGGATAGGGGTTTCCAGCTCCCCCCAAAGATTCAGAATTGGTGATCTACCACAACCTCCAAGACCACATCAGTTTCAGAACTATAGGCAGTGTCACTTTGGGAACATTCTAGTGACCAAGAAAAAGATAGAAGTAGTTTTATCCTTAGCTTTGGGCATCCTCACAACTCACAAGACTGACTTCAGGAGAAAATGTGCCCCCAAATAAGGGGAACAGTCTTAAACCTGTACTACAAGAACCCAGTTTTTAGAAATTCACAATGAGACTTATCTGTGCCTGTCATTGAGCCCCATTTTCAAGATTCCTTCATATACTGTTGACTGTGCCCCAACTCTGATCCCAGGTGGGGCACTGAGCCAGGTGCTGTTAAGGGAAACAAGGGTACGACAGAGCCGCTGCCCTGTGATGTGGGTAGTCACCCACAAAACTAACACAAGGCAGAGTGGGACAAAGGCCATGGGAAGAGCTCATGGAAGATCTGAGTTGAGTGCTGACTGACCGTGATCTCTGAGCCACCAGCAGCGAGGATAGCGACTGGAGAGTCCATCTTAAACACTGTTCAATGTCAATAGTGTACGCGTGCCGCAACCCTGCTAAGGCGCTCACTGTACAAGAGCGCCCCTCGACAGAAGCCTCAGCTGAAAGGACTGGCAGGCAGAACTAATCCGCTACTCACCAAATTCTCCAGATTACTGGGTCTAAAAATACCTGAAGGTGGTAATTTGAGCACTTAACATGGCCAAGCACTGTCTGAAATACTCCACTTTATGGAGGGTAGGTATTTTTGTTATTTTTAAAGAGGAAGACCCAGAAAGGTTAAACAACTTGTCCCCGGTCACACATATGATGCAATTGGGACATTACCCAGAGCACAAACTCCCAGCCATTATATAAGATCTAGTTATAGTCGTGACTAACATCTACTGAATGCTTAAAAAGTGCCAGGCACTGCTGTACTTCTCCCCAACCCACCACCACTTTATAAAGCCCTATTTTAAGGGTTCCGGAATATGCCTCATAAAATAAGGACAGATGGACGGACAGACAGATGAATATATATGTATATATTCTGGTTCTTAGCTTGGTATCAAGGGTATCGCTTTCCTTAACATAGGCAGGAAAATTAAAAAGAAGCCAAAGAAAGAATGGGTTTGGTTGAAGGAGAAAGAATTCAGTGGGAGCATAGTTAAAAGAAAAAAAAAAGCTAAAAAGGCAGAAACACTGGGGTGCCTGGCTGGCTCAGTCAGTGGAGCACGTGACTCTTGATCTCAGGGTTGTGAGTTCGAGCCCCATGTTGGGTATGGAGATTACTTTAAAAAAAAAAAAGTGGAAACACTGACAGATTTTGATTACATATAAATAAAAATACATAAGTATAAATATACATAAATTGTGTGTGTGTGCGTGCACACGCGTGCATGTCTGTATGTATATATAAAATCAACCAACCAAAATGTGTAATTACTGTTCTGGTCTTGGACGTCTTTAAATAATCTCCAAAAACACAGAGCTTTGTGAAGGAGGGGTGGGGTGTCACCTGAGTGAATAAAAGAAAAGACACAACAAAAAAGAAACCACTTTATGTGTAACAACAAATTGTATTTAATAGAGGAGTTCACTTTAATAAAGCTAGTATTTAAAATAAGCAGAGATCACTAGCTACATGGGACACACCAAGGGCAAAATCTCTAAATGGGATGCCACTGGAGGATCAGAAAAGAGGAAATGAAGACTGTACCGTAACAACATCAACTCATCCAAGTAGTGATCGTGCTTAAAACAGCTTCTTATATAAATTCCCTTTTAGGTAATATTCTACTAAAAATATGCAAATACCTTTTCCATTTCCTGCCGGAAGGTTGTAAACAGTTCATTGCTTTTTGCCATGGTTGTCTGGAATTCTTCAAACTTATCCATATAAAGAGAAAGCTACAGGAAAAAAGTATGCAATATCCTGAGTTCCAAGTAAACCATTTAAAACAATTCCAAAAGGCTTTCTAAAAGGACACAATATGGTTACACATTAATTGTTATAAGTGACAGAAATAAGAACAAATGCACACCTAGCCCTTGGTTACCAGAGAGACAGCTGAAATTCTATAACCCACTGAAATTTAGGAAATGTTGACTTAAACATCTTTAGACGTAAATGTTTAAAATGTACAAGTATTTACTAGCTCCAATCCACCAATTACCTCTCCTTATATTTGGAACACCACCTGCACAGTTCTTAGCTGCGTGTCAAGGACAGTGCTCTCCTTAACATATGCAGGAAAACGAAACCGAAGCCGAAGCACTGGCTGGGTGTGGGGAGAAAGAATTCAATGGGATGGGGTCTTTTGACTTATTTGATTTTGATTGATTTGGGTGTTGGGGACCATGGCTCTAAAGTACATTTCAAACATTGGAAATGATCCTGCTTATAATAACCATAATAATATCCCTGGTGCGTTACAGAATATCAGAAGTTTTAAA